>NC_041395.2:208803960-209121460 GCF_900747795.2 Erpetoichthys calabaricus
TACACACATATATATACACATATATATATATATATAATATATATATATAATATATTATATACACATATAATATATATAATATATATATACACATATCTATATATATATATATACACATACATACATAGTGCGTTGTAACACGGGCTGTGATTGTTACATGGGAGGGAGACGACAAATTACAGCTTCCCGCTTTCTAATCGGGCCTGTGATTGGTGCTTTGACTGATGCCCAGATCCCACAGTATCTCCCCTTAGGAGAGGCGTTAGGCAAGTGTAATTGAATAGCGGTGCTGCAAGTTAGCTTTACACCTGTTTTTAAGGCTTATTGACTGAAAGGGGCTTTCATGAAAAAACTTAGGGCTTTGCTACAGGATTCACCCTCCACAAGTTAAGGAAGTAAAAATAAAGGTATATATTTCTGTTTTATTTAAACCTTTTAAGTTTGTATGCAGGCGGTATGGTGGCACAGTGAAAGGTGCCAGTTAGGAGACCCGGGTTTGCTTCCCTGCGTGGAATTTGAATGTTCTCCCCGTGTCTGTCTGGGTTTCCTCCGGGTACTCCGGTTTCCTCCCACAGTTCAAAGACATGCAGGTTAGGTGCATTGGCGATTCTAAATTGTCTCTGGTGTGTGGGTGTGTGCGCCCTGCGGTGGGCTGGCACCTTGCCCGTGGTTTGTTTCCTGCCTTGTGCCCTGTGTTGGCAGGGATTGGCTCCTGTATTTAGGATATAGCGGGTTGGATAATGGATGGATGGATGGACATTTGTATGCATAGCCCCATTTGCCCGTTTTCGTTCTTGTTTCTTTCTTCAGTAATATTTCAGCAAACCAGAGCTTGTCAGTTCAAATCCTGGTACTGACACCACTGTGTGACCCTGAGGAAGTCACTTCACCTGCCTGTGCTGCAAAAAACAAAAGTAATGTAACAAATTGTACCTCAGATGTTGCAAGTTGCTGGAATAAAGGCATAAGTCAAATAGATAAATATGTATTATACACATAGGAACTATTCATTTATTTTCAGTTAAGTCATCTGCAGAAAACCTTTATAAATGAGGGTTTCTCCTTTTTAGATAGTGCAAACTGTTTCTTCTTCATTGAGGTTTTCTCTTGGAGAGCTTTTTTCATTTCATTGAAAATTAAAGCAGCAGCTGCCAAAATATGTAGCTTTCTTATTAATATTTCAACATTGTGTAAAATAACTTCATCAAAGGTTTAAATACTGGTTATCCTTTTACACTAAAATATTACTAAAGAGATACAAAAAAAGTAAAATGCATATGTTGTTTTTCTTTAAGGAGATTAAATATTACTGAAGAAAAAAAAAAAAACTAAAACAGCTAAATGGTGTATCCTGTAGCAAAGCCCTAACTTTTTTCGTGAAAGCCCGTTTCAGTCAATAAGTCTTAAAAAGAGGTGTAAAGGTATTGACAATAAGCTACGCAAACCCACCAAGACATGGAATCGTTTAAATCAAGGCGCGAGTCGAAAAACACCATCCCATACTATTAGTTAACGATTAACACATTTCTATATGTATTGTAAGCATACAATACAACTGATAATATGTTGCGCTTATTTATCTGGTGTACCGACATTTTTGCGCGTTTAACGGCTGAAATCCAACGTGGTTTGTGCCCTTCAGAATGAAAACAGTTTGCATTTACAAATCTTTTTAATAAAAGGCGAGCTTTTAAGCCTGAGAAATCACCCCGTAAATGCACACGTTTAATTGCACGTGTTAATATGTATGCTTACACAGTATTAAAAGACACTCAAAAATTAACGTCATTTACCTTCGTTCCCGCGTTTGACTCGTGCTGTAAATGTCTTCCTTGTTTTTAGTTCACGTGATTACGTAGGAGGCGTGATGACGCAATACGTGACTCCGCCTCCTCCATTAGAGTATATGGACAAAAAACATGTTCCAGTTATGACCATTACGCATAGAATTTCGAAATGAAACCTGCGTAACTTTTGTAAGTAAGCTGTAAGGAATGAGCCTGCCAAATTTCAGCCTTCCACCTACACGGGAAGTTCGAGAATTAGTGATGAGTCAGTCAGTCAGTGAGGGCTTTGCCTTTTATTAATATGTATAGATATATGTGTATATATATATATGTGTATATATATATATGTGTATCTATAATAATAAAAGGCAAAGCCCTCACTGACTGACTCACTCACTCACTGACTGACTGACTGACTCATCACTAATTCTCCAACTTCCCGTGTAGGTGGAAGGCTGAAATTTGGCAGGCTCATTCCTTACAGCTTACTTACAAAAGTTAGGCAGGTTTCATTTCGAAATTCTATGCGTATGATTGTCAATGTAATTGTGTTGTCATTGTTATGAGTGTTGCTGTCATATATATATATATATATATAATATATATATATATATATATAACACATATATTATATATAATATATATATATGTGTATATATATATATATGACAGCAACACTTATAACAATGACAACACAATTACATTGACAATCATGTTACGTTATTTTTAAAATGTTTCCTTTACTTTTTCATAACCTCTTTAACACACTACTTCTCCGCTGCGAAGAGCGGGTATTTTGCTAGTATATATATATATATATATATATATATATATAGAGGCGGCACGGTGGCGCAGTGGGTAGCGCTGCTGCCTCGCAGTTGGGAGACCTGGGGACCCGGGTTCACTTCCCGGGTCCTCCCTGCGTGGAGTTTGCATGTTCTCCCCGTGTCTGTGTGGGTTTCCTCTGGGCGCTCCGGTTTCCTCCCACAGTCCAAAGACATGCAGGTTAGGTGGATTGGCGATTCTAAATTGGCCCTAGTGTGTGCTTGGTGTGTGGGTGTGGGTGTGTTTGTGTGTGTCCTGCGGTGGGTTGGCACCCTGCCCAGGATTGGTTCCTGCCTTGTGCCCTGTGTTGGCTGGGATTGGCTCCAGCAGACCCCCGTGAACCTGTGTTCGGATTCAGCGGGTTGGAAAATTGATGGATGGATATATATATATACACACATACATATACACACATACATGCAGTTTCAATAACATAGAAATCAATATAAACAACATTAACATCATTATCATATGAGAATATGAAGTAATATATAAGAAGCACATTTCATATAAATATAAATTATTAAACAGTAAAATCTTCTTCTGTAATTTGCTACCGTGGCTATTCGTTTGTCTGTCCAGGATTTTAAATCACCTGTAGCTCACAAACCGTTTCACCTATTGACTTGAAATCTGGTACACATATAGAACGTCACGTCTACTATCCGCTTTATGGGTGATGATTGTATTACTCTTTTTATCCATCCATCCATCCATTTTCCAACCCGCTGAATCTGAACACAGGGTCACGGGGGTCTGCTGGAGCCAATCCCAGCCAACACAGGGCACAAGGCAGGAAACAATGCTGGGTTTTTATCTTTATTTTATTGTAGAATCAACTCCTATCTGCGCACACCAGGGCGGCCGTGGGCGGATGCGTATGGTGTATTCACTCCACGTTATCGTGCATTGCGCTATCACTGGTATTTTGATAAAAGAATTTGAACAACATATAAGAAGCGTATAAATTATTAAACAGTAAAACATTAACATTTAAGAAGTAAAGTTACATTAAGTACTACTGCAGTGCCTTCGGGTATACTTCATTTTTTGTTTGCCCATTACATGCTTAAATGCATACATTTTTTGGTGCACCTACCCGAGAACACGCGACATATAACCGAGCGTGGGAGAAGCATGGATTTTAAACACGCGTTGAGTTCATCTGCTGGTCTCCCTCGTGAAATAACTGGTAATGTTTGACTAAAATCTACAGCGAGTAAAACGACATTACCTCCTATTTTTTTTTTACGATCTCTGAGATCTTGCTTTTTTCGGTTCAAGGCTTCATAAGCTCTTTTATGTTCTATGGTGTACTTATCCCAACCCATCATCTTTGAATGTTGCAAGACTTTCGCCTTGTATGTAGATCGGGGTAAGTACATTCATTGCATTCCTAGTCTGAATCACAATCTGATTGTATGGGTGGTTACCTGGCACTGTAGGGTTGCCACCCGTCCTTTAAAATACGGAATCGTCCCGTATTTGAGAATGAAATTGCGCGTCCCGTTTTGAATCAATACGGGACGGGATTTGTCCCGTATTTTTTTAATCATTTTTTTTAAAGCAGCGTCTCATGCAAATCATCCCACACGCATTTTATGAAGATGCCTCCTTTCCTACTTTTGATTGGGTAATACTTGATGTCATCGTTAGTTTGATTGATCTTTTTAACTGTCCAGTGAGGAGGGCGGGTCTTTTAAGTAGAGTCTGCAAACTGTTGGCACTGGGATGTGGCACCCGCTGCAGTATGCGTCCCTTATTTTTTTGTATTAAAAGTGGTAACCCTACGCTGGCAGGTAACACTTATGTTTGGTCATGAAGTCGTCTAAAATCCGCCACGTGCCCTCTTTTAATTGTGAGAAGCAGATATATATAGCCAAATTCTCGCGCTTCGTTGCGGCGAAGTACTGCTTTTAATTTTTTAAGAAGAAAATAAAACCTTTTTAAACGGATCGAAAATATACCAATAACAATTTGTTAAGGATCTGTTTTTTTGTGAACCTCGCTTTTCACAGCTGTCCCGCTATGGCGTGTGTTTCGTTTATTTGACAGTATGTAGATCGTGGTAATTACGTTCATGGCATTCGTTTTCTGAATCACAATCTGACTGTATGGATGGTTACCTGTCAGGTTACGCTTGTGGTTGGTCAGGAAGTCGCCTTACATCCGCCACGTGCCCTCTTTCTGTTCCCAGAAGCTGATCATAGAATGGTTTTAATAGTTTACTTTCAAATAATGCAAAGAGTATGCGACACGTGTTTCTCCCTAATTCTGGGCTCATCAGGCGTACACACTCACTGCATCCCCTCTCGGGAATCGAATCTCTATCGTCAGCGTCAGAGGTGAAGCCCCTAACATTGCGCTACGGCGTGTGGTTCGTTTATACCTCGTGTCTTCTCATTAAACTTTTATCTCGCGAATATGTTATTGCAATACGCAGCGGGAGTGTTTCTATAAACTTAATTTAAACTTACGTTTTACACCGTGCTTTTTTCCCTTATGAAGATGCTTGTATGCTTCACTCACTCCCTTCTCAATTGTTTAATGAATTTTTTGTTCTTCGCTGTTTGCGGTGCCAGAGTTGAAGCCCCTAACGTTGCGGTCAGCAAGTTGGCTAACATCCTCCATGTGCCGTCTTTCAGTTGCGAGAAGCAGATCATAGAATGGTTTTAATAGTTTACTTTCAAATAATGCAAAGTGTATGCGACACGTGTTTCTCCCTAATTCTGGACTCATCAGGTGTACACACTCACTGCATCCGCTCTCGGGAATCGAATCTCGAACGTCAGCGCCAGAGGTGAAGCCCCTAACGTTGCGCTACGGCGTGTGGTTCGTTTATACCTCGTGTCTTCTCATTAAACTTTTATCTCGCGAATATGTTATTTCAATCCGCAACGGGAGCGTTTCTATAAACTTAATTTAAACTTACGTTTTACACCGTGCTTTTTTGCCTTATGAAGATGCTTGTATGCTTCACTCGCTCGCTTCTTATTGTTTCGCTCCCTTCTCAATTGTTTAATGAATTTTTTGTTCTTCGCTGTTTGCGGCTCCTCCTTCATTTCTCTCTACTGCGTTCACAGTCTTTTCACGTGATTACGTGGGAGGCGTGATGACGTGACAGTCAACTCCTCCTCCCACGGCCAGCGAGCTGCCGTCCATTACAGCATATTGTGAAAAAAGAGGTTCCAGTTATGACCATTACGCGTTGAATTTCGAAATGAAACCTGCCTAACTTTTGTAAGTAAGCTGTAATAATAATAAAAATAATAATAATTCATTACATTTATATAGCGCTTTTCTCAGTACTCAAAGCGCTCAGCCTGCCAAATTTCAGCCTTCCACCTACACGGGAAGTTGCAGAATTAGTGATGAGTCAGTCAGTCAGGCAGTGAGTGCTTTGCCTTTTATTAATTAGTATAGATATATATAAGCCGCAGCTTCTCGTTTGTCTTCTCGTTTTCTTTCTTTATATTTTTCTGAATGTCTTTCTTGAGCTCATTTATGGCTGTGGCGCTCATTACCTTCAGTTCAGACAGATCATTTCTGCTTTCGTGCTCTGCGGGTGAAGTGGCAATCCCCGTTACAGCCGATACTTCCGGCTCGCGAGTTTCAAGCGATCTTCTGGAATCGGCAAGCTATCGTGACCTGCATCACTTGCACCTTTGCTCCCATTTTCCCTCTCGACTGGAGATGACACAGTGGAGCGGGGTCCTGGGAAGTCAGAGCTTTCGCCTGCCTGTTCCAGGTCAGTCTCTGAAAGGCCGTACCTTGCACTTGGACTTGATGCCTGTCTAGACTTGGATGTAGCTTTAGGTTTCTTTTCTGTTTCTTTCTGACCCCCTTTCTACTACAGTATATAAACATGAGTAACAAGAAACTCCTCGGGTTGGGTAAATACAGGATACCTCGGGATAATAAGAAACAAGAGAAAAAATAAAGCCGCTGCTAACTGAGCTCCACTTCAGACGTCCATCTCCCGTAACGGACGAGACCAGAATGCATTACTTCAACACCATAGATTGTGTTGTGCATTGCGTTTTTTTATATTTATATATATTTATATTTTATATATATATTTATATTTTATATATATATATATACACACACACACACACACTAGGGGGCTTAGCCCCCTGCTCGCCCACTCCCCAACACCGAAAGGGGGGCGCTTCCCGCTAGCCACTTTGCATCTCTGCCGCCCGTGTTGTGAGGGGGGGGGGGGGGGGTGATCTACGCGTCGATCATTTAAAAGCCTGTACAGCCTCTCCGAGATGATCACGTCTCGACCCATGATTTTTTTATTATAATTATTATATTTATATATACAGTAATCCCTCGCTACTTCACGGTTCACTTTCCGCGGATTCACGACTTCGCGGGTTTTTAAATACAAGTGATTGCCCGCCTATCACGGAAGTTATGTTCCAGACCCATCAGCAACAGGAGAAAATCTGCGATATAGAAAGACCATATAAATAAACATTTTTATAGTTTAAGCCTTAAAATACCCTTCCCACATGCTTTAAACACATGTAAACTTATAAAACACACTTTGTTAACACATATGATATGTGGATGTCGGGCTAAGGATATGAGTAACATCTCTCTATTATAAAACATTTTAACTTCACGCAAGACAAGACAGTGAGACAGGAAAATTGGTGATGTACAGGCTTTTAAATTATTGACACGCAGAGCGACAAGCAGCACAAAGCCAGCACAAAGTCCACTTCTCCTTAGTGTTCATTCAGCTCCCCACCTCCTTGACAATGCGAAGTGGCAGGAGCATACTGCGCTTCCGGGGAGGGGGGGTTTGAGCGAAGGTGCGTTCAGCCCTCACATACCCCCACACACACACACACACACACACACACACACACACACACACACACACTCCTCCTCCTTCTTCCGAACGCGCAGAGCGACAAGCAGGCATTTTGGCAGAAGCAGCACAAAGTCCATTTCTGCTCAGCGTGAGTTCAGCTGCCCCCCTTCACAAAGCGAGTGCAGACACATTGACGTCTGATCGCTGCGTGCAGTGTTGGTCTGAGGTGTTTAAGAATGTAGAAAGTGTTTAAGAGCATAGGAAGTGTTTATAAGAGCGTGGAAAAGGTTAACAAGAGAGTGAGAAAGGTTTATAAGAGTGTGGGAAGGGTTTATAAAGCCTTAAAAATATGTATAAATAATAAAATAAATATAGGTCGCTACTTCGCGGATTTTCACCTATCGCGGGGGGCTCTGGAACGTAACCCCCACGATAGGTGAGGGATTACTGTATATATATATATATATATATATATATATATATATATATATATATACACACACACACACACACACACACAAGCAGTGCATTTGTATTATAGTGTATTTATTTTATATAGAGATTTTACATATTTTTGTATATATACACTACCCACACATTATATTTATGGATTTGTGCCTTGTCCAGGGAATTATTCCTGCCTTGCACCCCAATGCTTGCTGGGAAAATGTGATGCATTTGGTAAGTTTTTAAGCTTTTCCTCTGTGCCCATTAGCCTCATATGTAAACACCATTGTGGGAAAGATTTTTTTTTTAATGTATAGAATCACATAACTTTAGAACACAATTTTGAGAGGTAAATTCATATGTACATTATGAAAAAATAACTTTGACTTAATACATTTTTATTTATATAGCGCCTTTCCCATGCTCAAGGCACTTACAGAATAAATAAAGAACGGCAGAAAATTGAAACTTGAGACTTGAAAAATACCAAACTTATTTCTTAAGGACCTTTGTCTCTAAGCCACTATTCCTCCCCAATACCACCCATCATCAGCACCGTCACCATTCCCATTATCCACTTTTCAACACACAGTAACTAATTTTCATGAATTAAGTAGAAAAAAACTTTACTGACTTTCTCATTGTCATAATCCTTCCTCTCACTGGCATAAATAACCAACAGCCATGACACACCTTTAAATAACCACTAGCAATCTACGATGGAAGTTACATTCATTACAGGTGGCCGGAGTTTCATGCGCCACCAGTAATACGTATAGTTGTTTTTCTTTCAATGACATCTAGAAATATGCTTGATGGAAAGAGGTGCTATACAGTTTTCTGTAATCAAGAATATCAGTATTCTCTCTCCTGGACTACTGACGTTATATCTTAGTGAATTAAAGACAATGTCATGCCAGACCCAGCATGAGAACTTTAGTGTATTCTGCCGTAGTAGTGAATGTCATCTTATGCTCTTAACAGTTGGTAAAATGACATGAGAAAGACATGCAGTAGGGCCAGGGCAGTTAGACATGGACTCTGCTTTTCCCTGTGGACTCTAGAGATTTATTTTCTCCATGATCTGTATTGATTTAGGTTCTGATTTCTACTCCTGCTCTGCCAACTACTTATTTTATTTGTTTTCTTACATGAAATTTATTTGTAAATGTCTATAGCACTATAAACATCTTCTATGAGATGTATACTATATAAAAATAGATTAGCAGAATAAAGTACCCTATTTTATACCCAGCATATATACCTCATCCCTGTCTTGAATCAGTAAATGACACTTTCTCACCATCAACAGCTGCAAAACGCAGATCCTACAACGACATTAAAAGGATGCTACGGGAAGCCGATATCAAATACAGCCTCTTGTATCCTGCCAAACTGAAAGTGGAAGTTCAAGATGGACATTATATCTTCTTCAGCAAAGAAGAAGCTGTTTCCGACACTTTTTTGAAAGTTAATTAAAATTAAAGAGCCGTATTCTATCAAGGCACGGGAAAGACCTATGATCTGATCGCTGGATCCATGTTTAAAGAGACTGGTATTATAATTATACATCTTATTTTCTTTTTTTTGTTTTTATCTGGACTTTATATGTTATATGTTTATGTTTTAATCAGAGTTATAGAGTTATAGACGTGAGTGTGAAAATGTGGAAGTGATTAAAGTAGGATTCATTTTATTTATTTATTTTTTTATTCCTTTTTTTTTTATTTATTTATTTATTTTTTTTATTTTACTATACCTTAAAGTAGACTGTTTAACTTCATACCCTTGGTTTAATGCTTGTTCTACTATTTATACAATTACCATTATACTATTACAGTATGAATTACCAGGTTTATCCTAGACTAGTTTTTAAAATCACTCCCAGGGTTGTTTTTTTTTTTTTTTTTTTTAATCTTAATATCTTAACTTAAAAGCGCTGAAGATTATTTCAAGCTTAAATATTGTTAATGAGAACATTTTCGGCAGATAGTATTAAGAATTTAACTGTAAAAGATATCTCTGTTTTAATTCTGTAACGCCGCTGCAGGGTGGGGTTTGTTTTGTTTTGGATGTGCTCTGTCTCTTTGTATGTCAGAGGACTGGAACATCGCGAAGTGGGGTCTAGCCTCATGTGGGGAGGCAAAATGGGGGGGTGGGGGGATACAGGGGGGAGAGAAGGAGAGCAGGTTATATTTAATCTATTCTTATAATCCTTATAATTATAAATATCAATGCAGCAACAGGCTAACATGCAACAACTCCTGGGGAATCTTGAAACTAAGATTAAAACTGCCATATTACCAATTAAAACTATAAAATGACATTAAAAAACTCAGAATCAATGTCTCCATGATGGGACAGTTAACTTTGTGAGCTGGAATGTTAAAGGCCTGAATCACGAATTAAAGAGAAAGAAAGTATGCTCTCACCTAACAGGCTTAAACGCTAAAATAGTATTTTTACAGGAGACCCACTTACTAACCAAGGATCAGTTCAGATTACAAAAAGACTGGACTGGCCAAATGTTCCATTCTAGCTTTATAAAGAAAACTAGAGGGGTGGGAATTCTCATACATAGAACAGTTCCATTTGTAGCATCAGAGGTAGTGTCGGACCCTGAAGGGAGATATGTGATGGTCATGGGCAACTTATATAACAGTAAAATGATTTTGATAAATGTTTATGCACCCTATGTTGATGATAAGGAATTCATGCAAAATCTATTTGCATCCATTCCCAATGTGAACACTCATAAAATTATAATGGCTGGGGACTTTAATTGTGTTTTAAATCCACTCTTAGATAGGACTCCCGTGACAGGGGGGACGACATCTAATACTGCAAAGATAATTACACAGTTTTTAAATGATCACAACTTATCAGACCCCTGGAGGTTTCTTAACCCAAACTCAAGAACATATTCGTTCTACTCACCAGTGCATTATAGCTACTCAAGAATTGATTATTTTTTTATAGATAATAATTTCCTGCCTACAATTAAATCATGCAAATATGACACAATTGTTATCTCTGACCATGCCCCTCTAGTCTTGGAGCTAAAATCAATAAGCCCCTCGTACTCACCTCGCAGATGGCGTCTTAACCCTCTTTTATTGGCAGACGAGAACTGCACAGAATTTATATCCAAACAAATCAGCTTCTTCCTAGAGACAAACACGTCTACAGAGGTTTCTGCAGGAACACTCTGGGAAACTCTAAAGGCCTTCCTAAGAGGCCAGATTATTTCATATCTTTCCCATAGAAATAAATTAGAAACCAAGAAAGTGTCAGAGCTAAGAAATGAAATTACTAGAATAGATGAAGAACAAGCCAGGCGTCCAAGTGAAGCTCTTCACAGGAAAAGGCAGGCCCTGCATACAGAACTTAACATCTTAACAACTAAAGAAACTGAACAACTTATTTATAAGTCTAGACAGCATTACTATGAACACGGAGAAAAAGCTAATAAGCTTTTAGCTCAACAAATTCATAAACAAGAAGTTCACAATGCAATACCAGTAATCACCAACAAGAATGGAGAAGAAATCATCGACCATAATAAAATAATGCACACATTTAGAGATTACTATAAGTCTTTATATTCCACTGAGCCCAAAGAAGACAACACGCAATCTAATGCATTTCTGGATAATTCACAAATACCACAAATAGATGCTTTAAGTGCTGAGGAACTAGATAAACCTCTAACGCTAACAGAATTACTAGACGCTATAAAGTCACTACAAAGCGGGAAATCATCAGGCCCTGATGGTTAACCCGTAGAGTTTTATAAGAAATTCTCCACTCAGCTAGCTCCACTCTTATTGGTAACATTTACAGAAGCTAAAGACCACCAAATACTACCTCAAACATTTCGACAAGCATTAATCACCGTCTTTCCTAAACAAAATAAGGACTTGTTACAATGTGCATCATATAGACCAATTTCACTCCTGAATAATGATGTTAAGATACTCTCAAAAATCCTAGCTAGAAGGATGGAGAAAGTGCTGCCCTCGGTAATATCACAAGATCAAACTGGATTTATTAAAGGCCGACATCTATCTTCAAATCTCCGACGCTTGTTTAATGTTATATATTCACCAGCAAAATCAAACACCCCAGAGATATTACTATCATTAGACGCAGAAAAGGCATTTGACATGATCGAATGGAATTACCTTTTCACTGCATTGGAGAAATTTGGGTTTGGCCCGAATATTTGTGCTTGGATTAAACTACTGTATACCAGTCCAGAAGCTTCAGTTTGTATTAATAAAATTTGCTCAGACTACTTTAAACTAGAACGTGGTACCAGACAAGGATGTCCCTTGTCGCCACTGTTGTTTGCAATCGCTATTGAACCACTGGTGGTTCACTGCCGAAATTCTCATCAGATAAAGGGGATTGTCAGAGAAGGACTGGAACAGAAAATTTCTCTATATGCAGATGATATGGTCTTATATATATCGGACCCAGAAAACACTGTCCCTGCTGTTTTAACAGCACTAACAGAATTTCAAAAGATATCTGGTCTTAGAATTAATCTGAATAAAAGTATACTCTTTCCAGTGAACTCACAAGCATATAATATTAAATTAGACACCCTACCTTTTACCATAGCAGATCAGTTTAAATACCTAGGGGTAAATATCACAAGTAAACATAAAGCTCTTTATCAACAAAATTTTGGCGTCTGTATGGAAAAAATTAAGCAAGACTTGCATAGATGGTCAACCCTTCATCTCACTCTAGCCGGAAGAATTAACATTGTTAAGATGAATATCCTTCCTAAACTTCTCTTTTTATTTCAAAACATTTCAATATATATCAATAAATCGTTTTTTAAACAGTTAGATTCAATAATAACCTCATTCATTTGGAACTCAAAACACCCACGTATCCGAAGAGCGACCCTACAAAGACCTCAGGCAGACGGTGGCATGGCTTTACCTAATTTTCAGTTTTATTACTGGGCAGCAAACATACAAGCCATAAAAACCTGGACACAAATAAATGCACATACACAGGCTTGGTCTGCAATAGAAGTAAAATCCTGTAGTACTTCTTTATATTCCCTGCTCTGCTCTCCAATAAATGAAAGTTATCGCAAATATACTAATAACCCAATTGTGCTTTACTCACTCAGAATATGGAACCAAATTAGGAAGCATTTTAAGATGGAAAATCTTTTATCAGTGGCACCTCTGCAAGGGAACCACCTCTTTCAACCTTCGCAAGTATATCCAGTTTTTAATACCTGGAAAAGTTTTGGGATTAAAATGCTCAGAGATCTTTATATAGACAACATATTTACATCTTTTGAACAATTACGTTCAAAATTTAACCCCCCAGCTACACATTTCTTTTACTATCTTCAAATTAGAAATTTTGTTAAACAGAAATTGCCCGATTTCCCCCACCTTGCACCCTCCACAATGCTGGAAAAAAATACTGCTCAATTCCGAGGAAAGAAACACTATTTCCGCAATATATAAAATCTTATTAGAGTCCCTACCTTTCAAAGATCCAAGAGGACATTGGGAAGAAGATCTCTTAATCAATATATCAGAAAAGGAGTGGAAGGTAGCAAAGCAGAGAATTCACTCGAGTTCTATATGCGCAAAGCATAGAATTATTCAACTAAAAATTATATATCGAGCTCATCTGTCTCGCTTAAAACTGTCCAAAATGTTTCCAGGCCAGGATCCAACCTGCGAGCGCTGCAACCAAGCTCCTGCCTCACTGGGTCACATGTTCTGGGCCTGCACCAAACTAACATCATTTTGGACAAAAATTTTTAAGTGCCTCTCAGACAGCCTTAGTATCACAATCCCTCCTAACCCACTAACAGCTGTGTTTGGTGTCCTTCCAGATGGACTTGAATTGGAGAAGGACAAACAAATGGTGATTCACTACACTCTTGGCACGCAGACTTATTTTGTTAAATTGGAAGAATCCTAATTCTCCTCTTATAAGTCAGTGGGAAACTGATGTTTTATATTATTTGAAATTGGAAAAAATCAAATTTTCAGTTAGAGGATCTGTACAAAATTTTTTCAAAACATGGCAGGATTTAATCAATATTATTTTAGAATAAGAGAATTAACTATTATTGCATTTAACTCCCTTCTCCATCTCTTATTTATATAGATACTTACTTCTCCCCTTCTTTTGTCTAATGTTGCCTTATTAAAAAGCTTAAAGAAATTTTCCTTTAGCTAAGCTCTCCTTCTCAGGGATGGGGTTTGATTTGTTTTCAAATTTGTTGGGTTATAAATTGATCTGTTTGTATGGAATGATTACAATGAAAATTAATAAAATAAATCAGATTAGTAAATTAGGGGGGAAAAAAACTTCATGATATTGAAAAAACAGTTATTAATTATATTCACCTCAAATATTGCACAAGTTAAAGCAAAACTGAAAGGGCAACACTGCCACCTTCAGTGCACAATGAATACAACCTGCACTTCAGGAAAGATGAATGTAATCTCAAATATTAATTTGAATGTATCATCATCTGTTATTAAAAAAACAAAAACACATCATAAAATAGGATACAGTAAACAACCACAGTAACATTATAATTGATTAAAACATATATATATGATACATATATACAGGATTTCACTCATACAACCTAAACAGAAAAGAACACTAACCATCAATTGCCTCCATTTAACATTGATGTTCAGTTCTCCTTCTGGGATATGGATACCATTCTTCTATTAGGCAGGTTTGAAGCCCACTTCGTCTGTGGTGTATACACCTTTTCTTCACATCAACCCAAAGTATTGCAACTTAGGACTAACTTGTGAGTCTGAAATCAGCCTAGTATGAACAAGTGTTGGTTTTTGTCCACCATGGCCATAAGATCAGTGCTACTGGAGCACCCGATGCCCTTCAACTGGTGCTAGAAAATTGATGACACTTTTAGCATGAAAATTTTGGCGGGACCATACCATAATTTTCCTATTGTGTGCAGACTTCTCCAACATTAACATTACTTATCTAATAAAGGCCGTCCCTCTTTTAATTAAGATTAGTGAGATGTGCAAGTTCATGTACTTTTTCCCCCATCACAAAAAAAAATAAAAATAATTAACAATGTAATTCTGGTGCCTGGTCTGTCTCAAGAGATATCAGAAGACTGGGATGCCCTGTGATGTCATTGTCTGACAAAATAACACCCATATAGGTTTTAAATGCTAAGTAAAGTGAGTGCTTCACAACCAACTACTGCTCAAGAAAATCTTTTGGCCTAGAAACTGCCTAAACTGAAATGGCAGCATCTCAAGCTTAAAAATCAAACAGATTTGAGGTTGAAAAGTATAATCCACAATAACATGAAAGAAATATACAGAGTACACACACTGCACAACAATTCAAACTGCGTAGCGTATGTCCAGTAGCAATGCTAAACATTGAGCAGCCAGGTGTTTGCTGGTCCATACAAGGTCAGCTAGCAATTAAAAAAAAAAAAAAAAAAAAAAAAAAACTTTCTACATAAATATCTGTTCTTTCCGCACCAGTACTCTGTGCTTCTTCAAAACATGAGCATCATTTTACTGGCTTCTTTATTGAAGGAGCACATGTAGGCTTCCTTCAAATTTAGAGTGGTTCCCCTCAGCAGTGAGGAAAAAATATGCAGCATAATGTCTGTTGTACAATGTATTTCTGATAGTGATCTAATTTCTTTTACTCATATTAATGTAGATACCTTTAAGGGAACAATTGGTACTGGATCTCTTCACATGAATGTGTTGCCATGTTTCCAACTGGGAAAAGCTGAACTGCAAGTGCAAATGTGCAATTGAAAAAAAAAGAAGACAAAAAAAAAAAGAAGACAAACAACAGCAGCAACAACATGTGGTCTTCATTTTAATATGGGTAATGATCTTCAAGTCCCATAACTAAACTTCGAAGTTCTGGTTGCAAATGCCCACACAAACACAAGAATAGAGAAGGCATGGCAGGGTCAACTGGTCCAAACCCTCAGCATCCAACAAAGTTGCAGCACATGGCCTGAAGACAATTTCACATACTACATCATCAAGCAAGTATTTTCTAGATAGTGCTGCAAAAAGTATCTGCCCCCTTCCTGGTATCCTCTGTTTTTTTTTGTAGATTTGTCTCTGTGTATGGTGTCTGACTTGGAAATGTTGGCATTATGAAAGGAAACATGAATTCTGCACTTTAACAGATTATTCTCAAGCAGAATATCAAATCATCTGTCTGTGACCTGAAGCTGAAGCATATTTGGGTTATGAAGCAAGGAAAAGACCCAAAACACAAAAGCAAGTCTAAAACTTAAGTCAGTCAGTCATTTTCCAACCCGCTATACCCTAACACAGGGTCACGGGGGTCTGCTGGAGCCAATCCCAGCCAGCACAGGGCGCAAGGCAGGAACAAATCCCGGGCAGGACGCCAGTCCACCGCAGGACACACACACACCAAGCACACACTTGGGACAATTTAGGATCGCCAATGGACCTAACCTGCATGTTTTTGGACTGTGGGAGGAAACCCATGCAGAGATGGGAAGAACATGCAAAATCCATGCAGGGAGGACCGGGAAGTGAATCCAGGTCTCTTTACTGCGAGACAACAGCGCTACCACTGCGCTGCCCTCTAAAACTTAGTGACAGAAAAAACAAAATTAAAGTTTTAGACTGACCTAGTCAAAGTCCTCACTTGTACACAATACAGATGTCTGAATTAAAGCAGTTCTGCCAAGAAGAGTGGGCTAAAATCCCTCAATGTCACTGTGAAACACTGAAATCAAATTATAGGGAACATGTTGTTGCAATTATTGCTTCTAAAGGTGCTGCAACTAAGCACTGAAACTATGAGGGAAAATAACTTCTTCATATGGGTGATAGGAGGGTAACTGTTCCTTGAATAAATATTGTGTGCTCACTCAGGTTCCTTTTCTCTAATACAGCATTTTGCTAAACACTGTTTGTTTACATGGTATGTAAATTATAAATAAAACAATAGCATGCACTCTCAAGCCTGTTTAACCAATTCAGGGACACAGGAGTCTGGAGCCTATTCTGCCATTATTTGTTGCAAGATCAAATCAGCCCTGAAATGACCAGCAGTACATCACAGGGAACACACACATGACAAATTTAGTCACCAACTCCCCTAACATGCAAATTCCACTCAGTCAACACTCAAAGGTGGGATTCAAACACACATTGCTCTATTGAACTACCATGGTAAGGATTCTTAATTAAAGGAAGAGAACCTCACTTCTCAGCCCTTGGTGGTAAGGTGGTACAGTGCTTGAGCCCCCAATGCTGGATTCACTTCACTGATGCAGCATTTGGATTTAAATCTTGTCCTTGTGGAGTCTGTATTTTCTCTGTGTGGATATTTACCTCCCACATGTTAAACGCGTACATGTTTGCTTACTCCTGCGGTGGGTTGGCACCCTGCCAGGGATTGGTTCCTGCCTTGTGCTGGGATTGGCTCCAGCAGACCCCCGTGACCTTCTGTTCGGATTCAGCGGGTTGGAAAATGGATGGATGTTTGCTTACAGTAAATGCAACTTCTAAGTTGGCCCCACTTGAACCTGGGTGTGTGCCTAAGTCTGCCCTGTGATGGCGAGTACTCTGTACGGAGTTGATTTTTTTTTTCTGCCTTCTGTCCAGTGTTGTAGGAATAGACTGTACTCAATGATGATCATCGATATAATAATATGGAAAGAGACTTGAAGTTTTTGAAAGAGAAAATGCACAGTCCTGGCTTGAATGAAGTCTTGGTGCTCTAAACATCATGCCACAGAAAGCTAAATGAAATTACATGGGGCAACTTCGTATAGTGCAGTGCAGACCAGTATCTGTGTGCATTGACCAAAACAGTATTACTCTTAGACTTACAAAATGTTGTGTGTAATACTAAACCTCTCAAATATAGCTGCATAGCCCGACTGCAGTGTACCTGTACATTTCAACTACACATTCTGCTATTCTGTACTTAGACTGCCAAGTGTGAATCTCCCATAACATTAGAAACATTAGAAAACATCAAAGTGATATCTGTAGGTGATTACTTAAAGGGGATAACTATATGCTCATCAACTCAGGAATTTACAACCAATTCTTTTTTATTACTTTTAACATTCTTTTAATTTATATTTGTTTCTCTGTGCTCTTTTTACCCTCCTCAAGAAAAACACTTCTTCAGTTTTATTTCTTATTCACCAGCTTACTTTCTCATTTTCAAGTTAACTTTCACACTGTCCGTATGATTGCAATTAGAATGTGGTCTACTGCATTTGTCACACCATTTTTGGCAAAAAAAGCAAATACTATAAAATATAAAACAAAACTGACAAATAGCGTAAAAAGTATTTGAAAACAACACATAGAATTTTATTTGTCACATTAGAAATTACACAATACAATACATAGTGAAATGCTTCACATCAGTTTTGTGGTCTTCATGACAAGAGAAACTAGTTAATAACTGGTACGTCACTACATCCTAGTTTGAAAGTGTCCCCATTTTGTTCCTTGGGATATCTTTAACTGGATTAACCGGGTTTACCAATGGAGGGATGAAATAAAATGCAATCCAATTTTTCCTGGTGCTAATTTTATGGCAGCCTTATCTTGCGCAGATTTTATGGCATCGACAGTATAAATGCTGTGGAATGCAGTCTTACAAAAGTAAACATAAAAGTTTAACACACCATCTGCAAACCTTGGGGAAAAGAAAGAATATGCCAGCTAACTCATTAAGTATGTGGACTTTCTATATTGTCAAACAATGCCTTCTTACACTTGTTACAAATTAAAAAATGTAGTGCAAAGTGCTAGTACAAACCAAAATTTCCATACACAATGGCCATTAACAAAAAATACCCAAATATTCAAACTGAACTGAGCGCAAAATTACTGGATGTTTCAAGCATTTGCAATGTCCACATCCATCAATACATTGGTTTCAAAGGTTTGCTATTGTGATTACTATGGGAAAGTCTTTAGTCCACACAATCCTAAGGAGGACTAAGTGATAATAAAACATGATTTGATGATTAATAATTCGATAAGCCAACCATTCAAACACACCAACAGGCAGTCAGAGAAGCTCTGGAGGATACAACTACCCACCCTCTGCATATTATATGTTTAAATATACCCTATCAAAGCCTATAAAAATAGAGGTACACTACTTACAGATGATGTTATGCACTGATTTATAGTGTACATTTTTCCCTGTTTATATGCAGGATGAAAAACAAGCTTGCACCTGCTGTAGTAGTTAGAATGTGGTATACGCCACCTATGCACAAGACTTTCCGTTAAAGAATTAGAGCTTGGGAAAAGTAAAGGAGTTTCAAATGTATTGAGAGTTAGTAAATTCTTACTTGTACCACTTTTCAAGGAAAGGTCTAGCAAAGGTTTAGGAAAGCTCACTGTCTAGTAGCATATACATACACCATATATTTTAATAGATATTGACTTGAAAACATACAACTGCACAAATATTTGCAAATAAATTACACTCCCTCCCCCACATCCAAAATTTAATTCCAAAAATGCTTTAATTCTATGGGTAGCAATGTATATTTTCACAAAGAGATTTCAAATCTAAATACATTTAATTTGCAAGAAATATCAATGATTAGAAAATCTTTAATCACTTTGCAAGTCTGTAGTTGACATGTGCAAAGTGTAAAATAAATAATGGGCATATTATTTCTATTACTAC
The DNA here is from genome assembly GCF_900747795.2 of Erpetoichthys calabaricus. Classification (NCBI taxonomy): domain Eukaryota; kingdom Metazoa; phylum Chordata; class Cladistia; order Polypteriformes; family Polypteridae; genus Erpetoichthys; species Erpetoichthys calabaricus. The sequence goes on from NC_041395.2 coordinate 208,823,578, forward strand.
TTTTTCCTACATAACATTACTGCATTAATGATAGATGTGCTACCACTAACAAGTTATTTGATATACAACTGAACCCTCTCATTTGTATAATTTGGGTGTCATTTTTTTTTTTTTTTTTTTATATTGCTACTCACTTTTTCCTGATTTAAGATACAGGCATACACTCCTTCAAATAGGCTTCCTCAAGTACCTCTTTAAAATGTTTCTTTATTCATCCTGAAGGGGCTTGGGATGATCTGCAGAGAAAAATGGCTAAATGTCCCCGAATCCAGGTGTTTGAAGCTTGTCATGTCGTACCGAAGGAGACTCCAGGCTGTAATTGCTGGCAAAGGTGCTTCAACTAAGTACTGAGAAAAGGGTCAGAAAAACTTGTAGCAAAAATATAAAACAGAAATCACATTGACACATTTGCAAAAATTTCTAAAATCCTGTTTTTTGCTTTGTAATTCTGGGGTATTAAGTGTTGCCTGATGTGGGGAAAAAATTAACTTAAATGATTTTAACATAGGGCGGCACGGTGGCGCAGTGGGTAGCGCTGCTGCCTCGCAGTTGGGAGATCTGGGGACCTGGGTTCGCTTCCCGGGTCCTCCCTGTGTGGAGTTTGCATGTTCTCCCCGTGTCTGCGTGGGTTTCCTCCGGGCGCTCCGGTTTCCTCCCACAGTCCAAAGACATGCAGGTTAGGTGGATTGGCGATACTAAATTGGCCCTAGTGTGTGCTTGGTGTGTGGGTGTGTTTGTGTGTGTCCTGCAGTGGGTTGGCACCCTGCCCAGGATTGGTTCCTGCCTTGTGCCCTGTGTTGGCTGGGATTGGCTCCAGCAGACCCCCGTGACCCTGTGTTCGGATTCAGCGGGTTGGAAAATGGATGGATGGATGGATTTTAACATAAGGTTTCAACACAGTTAAATGTGAAAAAAGTGAGGAGTACAACTACTTTCTGAATCCACTGTAAAATACATAAAGTATGTAACAGAAATTATTCACATTTGTCTGTACATGACATATGAATTTTGTTACTTGCAATGACGACAAGTGTTAAGGTTAAACTCTTATTTACTTTAATTTTTGAAACATATTACATCATATTATACTGCATTTTAGCTTTCACTTATAATAGTAAATTTACAGTTGTTTTCCAAAAACTTGCAATAAAAAAAATAACTAAAATCATTCTGATAACAAGTATTTCTTGAACACTATGTTATGTTCAATGAAAAACAAGGATAAGTGTACCTGCAACAGCAGCTCACTAAACAGCAACTTTGGAAAACTGTTAATCTCAATTCAAAAATACTTTGACAATGACAATAACCAGTGTTTCAAAATATATTTAAAATATCACTAATTTGAAAAAATTACATCTAACCGGAAAAAAAAAGCACAAAAATTCAGTGAAATCTCAGCAAAGACATAACCATAGGTAATGCCATTTTAAAACCTATCGTGAATTTAAAATAAACACAAGCATTAACCCCGTATCCTAGTGGACATTTAGACCCACCTGATAGCTAAACTGAATTTTCAAAAGTTTGTTTCTTTTGAATGTTTGAATTACAACATATGCACTTGAATAGGAAGTTCCAACCTATTGTGTCCAGTGGATATATTTTCAGCTGGAGAGGATACAATTTTATTATCTTAATGTCCAAAATGTGCCATTTTAATGCATCTGCAATTTAAAATGACATACAAACTCATATAAGCATAATGGGCATCTTGATAGCATAAGGGCAGATCCTCTATGGGTGAAGCATCATAATTAAAACAATTTTATTTTAGATTTACATCACTAACATTTTTAAAAGTAACAAGTTGAAAAAAATATGAAGAGTGCCAGTTAAGAGCTGGACAACACACAATTTTGAACTGACTGAATCAACAATCCACAAAACAAAGTTTAAAAAAGGAGCACCCTAGTCTTTGTACCGTAAGTTGGAAATATGCAGAAGTCCAACGGCTGCTATTGTTAAAAAGACTTGCCATGGCTTTAACTCTGTTGAATTTAATATACAGTATTACTGGTTTCATGGGTGCATAAAAGGCGACATTCAAATAACCATAATCATATAATATAGAGATGGCAAAGACAAAATGTACATACATTAAAACTATCTGCTGGTGGTCCAAAAGGCTCAGTAATGACAAATACACTGTAAAGTACATTTCGCTGTAAGCACAATACAATGGTTGAGCATTTCAACACAAAACAAGTTTGGTGCTTTCCCATTTCTCCCTCTGACACTTAAAACGAAGGGCAACGTCTACAAACACAAAGAAAAATATGGTGTCCTGGTTTCCAGGACATAGTCTGGCTTATAGCACTTTGAATGAGTCTGCCTTCATTTACAAGACATTCAACATGCAATGAAATCATAAATTAATATTCACCAGGCCTATCACATTTTTTGCCTTGTGTGCTCATATAGCTGTTTTGAACAAACAACAACAAAAAAAAAACTGGAGAAAGATGAGAAAGGATAAGCATCTAAAGGTGATTTGGACCAAAGAATTGTTGAATTTGCTGAATAAGTTCAGTAAGGTTTGAAAATGCTGTAAAAATGGTTTTCTAAGAAAAAGACTTTGCTTATAAAATGTAACTGAAATGCAAATGTATAAAAGTCATAATAAAATTAATTATGATTCAAGCGCAGTACTAAATTTCAAGACAGGCAAGAAACAAAGCACAAAAGAATTTGCATGAAACAGGTCTCTTTTCATATAAATGAGTTTAGAGCTTCATCCTCCAAAATAATAAAAAAATTACACCATAAAGAAAATGTAATAAGAAAAAACAAAACATATTTAATCTGTTTGTCTAAAAACAAGAAAAGATGACAACATGCAGGAAACAGTGGCATACTCAAGTATGAAGAAAAAGTTTTGATTGATATCATTGATATCAGCCAAATTATCTGGCTGAGATGGGCTGACTAACAGGTAAAAGAGCACAAAATAAAATAAAAACAAGGTAGTTAAATGACCTGTACAGCAAAGATACTTCTCTCTTCTTGCTAATAAAAACCCAAGATGTTGATTTGTAATTTGAACTAAAGTCCTTTGTGAAGAGTTAAATATTCACAAGAAGCTCTAGTTCTCTGACTTTAAGACAAGTTCAATGTGGCATCTGTCCTTGATATCTTCACCTAAAATGTTACACACAAATAAAAGCAGGTTACATTCTACACACATTCACATTTTCAGCACTGATTGCTGATGTTATTAATAAACTCCAAGACTAATAATGGTTTCTTTCTCAGAATAGTGAAATAGTTTGTATCCCTACCAAAATGAACCTTGTTCTCTATTTAATGTAGCAAATAGCTCCATCCTTCCTACTGTCCATGGTAAAAAGTTTTCATCATTCAGATCAGGAACAAATAATGACTTCACAATGCCTCTTTACAATACATAATTAAATCCAAATATAATAGCATTTGTGTGCTCAGTGTACTTTTTTGCCACACCATCTCCAAACAAAATAACAGCCCATTAGTCCAGCAGTTTCAATAACACTAAACAGGACTTTAAACACAGAGAATGATCATGTCTGGAGGCATGATAACCTCTTGATGAAGTGTCAGTAAAAAGAGGACAATACATGCATGCAAAAACACTTGAGGTAAAAATCAGGTCCTATTGAATGGAGAAAGATGTGCAAATGACCCATTTCCACTTGTCCAAGTTGAGAAAAGAAAGGGCAACAAGATGGTCATCAATGCCTCAAAAATGTTGAATTCTCATCATCAAAGGCCAACTATTTTAACAAAAAAATGGGTTGTGAGGAGCAAGGGCTCTTGCATCCAAAAAGGAGAAGAGAGAAAAATAAGGATATCAATCCCACCCCATCCTTTCTCATAAATATTAGGAAAATGCAATGGACTTCGGAAAAAAACATACTGTAGCACCTGTACAATGGCAGTATTTCTCAGCTATTTTATCTTTGCATACTGTCTTCGTAAGGAAAAAAAAAAACTGGCAAAATAAACCATCTTTATCCGATATTCAATACAATGTTAACAGTATTATTTACTGCTGTTCTAGGTTGACTGGAGACACTCACACCACTGACAAATCAAGAGTACTCTACTGTAGGCCTGGCTACATGTCCAACTGTATCATTTGCAACACTGACAGACAGGTCCAAATTACCAATTGGGATGGAACTGTAAAAAGAGTTATTTTAATAGCAAGCATTGTACTTGGCTACCAATGCCGGGTGTCAAGAAGCTCAGGCCGTAGGCTCAGTTTTTTCAAAGTCTCGTATCCAATAACCACAGCCATGTTGGTAGGAATGACCGAAATGATTCGTGCTGATAATCCCTTAGTCAGACCCCACGCTCCTTCTTCACACAGGAGTTGCTTTAATGTCCGTAAAATTGAGCTTTTTCCTTCTACCTATGTAGAACAAATAAAACATATTACAAGTTAGTTTTAAACCAGTTAAAAATGTATGTTGTCACCAAGAAAACATTACATACACATTACATAATTAGTACTTCTATAACTGCAGTCTAGCTCTCCTAATACATTTTTACCTTATTAGTCCAAACTTGGTTGCCTGAATTTTGTAGCAGTTTTTGTTCAATTCTACCATTTCCCTGAATTATATTTAAAGCAGGACTGCATATTTGCACATGCAACTGGGCAAGGCAAACTAAACAAAATGTATGCTGACAAAGTAAATAATTTCCAAGAAAAGGAAATGAAAATAATTAACTGTGATTTGAAAGAGGAGGAACGTATTAACTATTTTAAATCATGAATAGGATGTGAATACATCTTATATTTAAGTGGACATATATCTACTTGTTCCTAATTATCCAAGTTAATCGTGAGAAGTCAAAGTGATCAGCTTTATTTATGTAGTATATATTTCCAAAACTACAACACGTTAGACACCATGCCGAACAGCAATCACAATAATATTATAATATTGCCACCATTAGCCTTAAAAAAAAAAAAAAAAAAAAAAAAAACCCACACACAATCTTTACTTCACTAACTGTTTCCCGGCAAAATGAAAATATGATAAAACCAAAACTCAATTTTAGATGTATACTTACTACTACATACAGATGCTTTCAGGATGTACATGACCAATGTACTATAAAGCTAACATTCGACTTACATAAACTGGTTAATTCAATTTTAGACTGTCATGTCTTGGCTGCATCAATACCATATTATTATAACTGAAAATGTGTCTATTTCAGCTTGAAATAGATATCTACTTTGACAGATTGTGAGTAAAAAAGGCATAGAGCAGAATCCAAATCCAAAGAAGCACTAAGAATAACAAAAGCAAGGGACTAGAAAAGAAGGGGGCGAAAAGAGAGAGAGAGAGAGAGAGAGAGAGAGAAAAAAAACTGCTTGAGATTTCTATTATGCCTAGACAGCAGCAAAATTAGAAATACTGTACCTAAATTCAACTGACTACCGAAAACCAGGGTCAAATATATTATATTATATATATATATATATATATATATATATATATATATACATATATATGTAAAATCATCGTGAAGCGCACGGCTATGAAAAACTCTTCTTCCTCCACAGTTGCATCAGGCACGATGTAACTCCGAGATGCCTACGATTCAAGCCACCAACGAACACCCCGAAATTGTCAACCATCATACAACAGTTTACTAAACGCCATCAACAGACACTTGGACATAAACCCAGCATATGCCAACTTAAGAAGGACATATACACATTAATTAAACTATACAACATCCCCCCCCCCCCCATACTGAATGTGTTGCTATATATTGCCTTTGATTCTTGTAAGTCTAAGCATTATCCTCTGATGAAGACCCCTGATAGGGGTTGAAAGCTCAGGAATAAAACAATTTTATGATACGTGATTCGTTTTTTCTCCCTTTGTGGATCTCCAACTGCATATATATATTATAATATAATAAATATATATATATATATATATATTATATTATATTATATTATATATTTCTCTTCTGGTTCATCCTGCTTCCACTTCAAAACTGGTTCCGCCCGTAGCCGACACGGCATTTCTCAATTCCTATTCGTCCACTTCCAAACCCTTCCCCACACTGCTTGGACAGTTCAAGGAAAACCCTGGGCAGGATTTACGATACAATGCCCCGACATGTCACACAGATGTTGCAGCGATTTTCGTCAGAGAAGATGGCGAATTGCCTGCCGAAAGGGACATTTGCATCTATCCCATAGGCAACTCCTGTAAGCAGATTTCCATGCTCAATATGAATTGCGATCCTGTGGTTTACCCACTTTTATTCCCTTACAGAGACATTGGCTGGCACAAAGATTTACAACATGTTCCCGATAAAAGAACCGCCAAGCGAATAAGGCTTACTCAATGCCAATTTTACGCATACAGATTAGCAATGAGGAATACATTTAGTATTTTCACTCCAGTGGCAAACTATTCCAACAGTATGTCGTAGATGGCACGCGTCTCAACTATCTCAGATTACATCAACAAGATCTGCGCGTGGAACAATACAAAGGACTATCAGACGCACTTGCAAGCAAACGCTGAAAATAATAACGTACGTGTAGGCAAAATGATCATATTACCGTCCACATTTCCAGGAAGTCCAAGATACATGCAACAAAACTATCAGGATGCCATGGCCATAGTATGTAAATTCGGAAAGCCCGATTTATTTATCACTTTCACATGTAATCCTGCTTGGCCGGAAATTCTACATGCATTGTCGGATACCCAAAGACCAGAGCACAGACCTGATATTGTAGTACGAGTCTTCTGGATTAAGCTTAAGGAATTACTTGGAGACATTTTATAACTTCATACTTTTGGGGTTGTTATTGTTTTCTAGGGTTAGATCTTTCGACTCATTATCTGTCGTCTCCACCAAAACACCTATTCATAACTGCGTCTTTCAAGAAGTATTTATTTCTTGTTGATTTCTAAATTCCTTTCTCACCGTTTTCCATTCCTATTCTTACACTGGCGTATGCTACGGTGGGTGTCGGCTAGTATATATATCTTAAGAAAACACCTTTGTTCTACATTCCAGAAAAAAGGCATACTAGCAATGTAGGAGACATTCTCATATTAAAAGCTCTCTCTACATTGAAGTGTTTGAGTTCATGGAGCAACTTTTAGTAATTTCTATATTTATGTGATCCCTGGAAACCCAAGTAATAAGACAACTACAGTGAATGTGGCTGTTGATTGTGATCTGTAATCAGCTTCTAAATAGCTATTTTTTAATATTCAGAATATAATGCAAGCACTCTTACACCTAGTGCTTGAATTTCATGGTCTACTTCTTTAAAAGGGCAAAGGCACTGTGAGAAGGAACTTGAGTTTCATTTTAAACTTTACAGTGTACCTGAATAATACAGTTTATTTATACAATTTCAAAAAATCATTTCAGGTAAAAATTTCAAATCACTGACTCATAAATCTGTTAATTTATTACTTAAAATAACAACTACCAGTTGGCCTAAGAAAAAGCAGGTACAAATCAAGGAGTACATACTGAAATGACCTCTGTAACACATGTTGCTTAAATTGCTGCATTGACTTTTGAGGACTTTTTGTTCCGCTCCTGTTATGACTCTCAGCATTGGTGTCAACTTCTGGGGTACAGGTGGAGGGGTTAGTTGGTCTCAGTGCATTGCTTATAGAACATGTAGTATGGAAGTTTTTCCATCTGTTGCTGAACTGTGTGCTCTAGAAATCAACTCGCATGTCATCCTGAATATACAACACAACAGCTAAAAATACATTGTCTCAAAGAATAATGCAAGTCTTCTTGCAAGGAAGCCCAAAAATAACAGAGCTAATAAAACTAAACAAAATGTAAAATGTGCCTATGGAACTCCTCGCTATCTCCAGTGGACTATGTTTGCTGCTACTAAAACCATGAAAGGGCTCTTACTAGGTCATTACTGATCAAAAAAAGAAGAAAAAAAAAAAGAAAATTCACTAGTGTAAGGATGAAAAGAAAGAATATTTTTTTGAATTTGGATATAAAAATCTCCATGTGACTAATAATAACAAAGTCAAATTGGTTAGGTACAGTTTATTTCTTAAGGTTAGATTTAAGTAATTTTTTTACTTGGTAGGTTGTTGATGTTAGCTATATCCTGATAGGTAAAACAGAACCAAAAAGTGTGTATATAGTAGACACCCACGAAGTCGCAGTTCAGAGTTTGCGGGCTCAGTCATTCGCGGATTTTTCCTTTGAACCTAACTAATAATTGTTAGCGGAAACCGCAAATATCCTCCGCAACTTTTATGCCTTTTTTTGTGGCAATACTGTACTGTAGAGAGAACCGTGGCTTGGGATGGTGAAAGTAGCCAATAGAATTTGAAACTGCAACTCCCAGCATTCCCTGCAGTGGATCTGATTGGTCTTCTGCTGAGGGTGCTGGGGCTGTTGAGGTCAAAGGGTGTCAGTGCTGCTTTTAAAAAAGGGGACTGGTGACCAAAAACCAAAAAAAAAAAAAAAAGTTTTTGTAATTTGTGTTTCAAGTTCTTGTCTGTCCGTCTTCTGTTGGGTTACCTGTACTTGTTCATTTTGTCCTGGATCGTTTCGTGCATCTGGATTGTCTGCCTGTGTACATGAGGACTGTAAACGGATTCATGGCCATCCTGCAAAGAAAGGAGTGCTCCTGAACCCGTCCACCCGTCTTCACCATTTCAGGAACTAGCGGTAGGACTATCTTTACATTCCCATTCAACGTGCGGATCTCTGGACTATCTATTTTCATCATTACATTTCATCCGTTGCTGTTCTTCATGAACTTTATCATAATTTACTGTGTGTTTTGTTTGTGCTTTGTTGTATTTAATGTGTAATCGCCGTAAGGGGAACGGGGGTGGTATCATTTTCTTATTTCATTTGTTTTCATTACATTCTTTATTTGCTGTTTGATTACCATTTTTCTTTGTTTTTGTCTCTGTTTGTGAGTGCGCGCTGATCGGGTCAAGGCTGGTTGCGTCCCTGGAATCTCCACCATAAAAATAAATAAATCACCGTCGACTGTGTGAATCTTAGCGGCACCAGACCGCTACAGCATTATTAATTTCTCCTTGCTGCTGATTGACTGTGATACATCTCCAGCTAAGTGTTCTTGTGTTTTCCGTTTACTTAAAAGCCTGAACAGCACCAGTCCTTTTTGGCTGATTGCTTTGCTTCTCGCTCCTCTCTCAGACATTCTCTGCTCCTGTTGGGGGTTGTGCTCCCCTATGATGTTTGTCTGTTGTTTAATACTAGAATTACCAGGGCCTACAAAAAAACTTGCAGATCCGTCCCACCTTAAATCGCTTCGCACCTCTCCGTCAGTGTCTTTTGTCCTATCACATCCCCCCACCCCACACAGTTTTCTCAGCTCAAATCTGTTTACCTGCGTGTCAGTTGCTTAGTGTTGTATAGAGTGAGAAGTCAAGCAAAATGACACCTTTAATAAATACTATATCGTTATTTGGAACACATGCATTTCATGTGTGTTCCGTGTCAACAACGATATATGTAAACACATCGTTAAAACAGAATCGTTTTCATGTTTTAGTAATAATTGAAAAAATGTAGACATGAAGTGTATAATGTGTGAAGCCTGAAGTCCAAATATCAAATAAACACTTTCACAAAAGGTACAAATATAACAGAACAAGTCTGCTTCTATTCAAGAATATAACTGAAGAAAAAGAACCCACATTAGGGTGCGAAATCGACACGCATTTTCTACGAACGCTTCGGTGGCGCAACGGTATCAACAACTGGCAATCAAAACTTCACGGGTTCGACCCCGGACGAGTCCGTTTGAGAAGCGAGCTGCTCTTATTCTTACTATTTTAGAATGCAAACATACATTTGATTTCAGTCTGTAACAGCCGGTGTAAATATATGATACTTGTAAAGGTTAGCTTTGTTTTTTTTTTTTTTTTATTCACTTTTATTCTCTTAGTCACGTTCACGATCCCACTACCCCCCCGCCCCCCCAGCATTTGACACTGCTTTTTTCACATAGACACGCTAGAACACAGGTGAACTCAGATGATGCTGTCGGTTCTACATTGGAGCAAGAATGCATGTTGCACTTTTGCCATCGCTGTACTTTGTATATGTACATGGGAAGCTCTGCTCTCTACTTGTGACTTTACGCTGTAGGAAGTAAGTAAATAAATAAAGGTAAATAACATTCGATCTGGCTCTTATATACAAAGTACAGTGACAACAGCTTCCACCTACAGCTATAGACTCTTCAGTACGTGAGCGACTCTCCACGCTGGTGTGTTTACATCTGGATGGTGCATGTGCTCCAAAAAAAGTCTAACTGCATTCTCGTACCATTGCTTGCATACTAAAGTTTCAGCAGGCACTTTTCGTGGCATTACACATATTTTTTTGAGCATGCCCGTGTCGATCAAACACAGGAAGCTTTGCAGTCTACTTGTGACTTTATGCTGTAGGAAGTAGGTAAATAACTCAAGGTAAAAAACATTCGATCTGGCTTTTATGGAAGTAAAATATAAATGTTAATGTTTTGGGCACATGCACCGTCCAGATCTAAACATTAGCGTGAAAACGTACAACGCTAAAAATCTAACCATTTATTTTCACAACCGTTTAATCTAATTAAACAAACCCTAATTTAGGATTGCAAGGGAATATAGCTCAGCCTAACAAAACTGGGCATAAGGCAGAAACAAACATTAGATGAGGTGCTACTAAATCACAAGAATAATTACATAATAACCTGCATTTACTCTCATCAAGCCTACAAAGAGTCATCAATTAACCTAACACATGCATTGTCAGGCTATCGAAGGAAAGCTGGCTAAATACACCAACTATTACAAAAATGTTCAAACACCATGAAGAATATGATTAAGGCTTTAGTTCAGATACAGACTCCTGATGTTGCTGGTGAAGATGTATGCACTGCTAGCTCACTTGTTTAAAAACAAAGAACAAACAATATGTGAATTTACTGTATTTAACTGTTTATTAACACTAGAATCCATGAAGCTTACGATTTTTTTCATTGCCCCTGACCTCCTTAAATTTTCCTGACCTATGCAAAATAGCTCATAGCTCCTATTACTGTGCTAAAAGCCCACTTTTGTTTTGCAAATGTGTGGTTTAGCAAAGCACAGCCTGCCACACCCCCACCACCTCATTCAGTCAGATGAAGGCATCACCCTACTGAAATCCTCACAGTTCAAGTCTGTGCTGAAGTGTTTATCTGGTGATGCAATTGCATGGAATTATATAGGGAATAAAATAATATAATTTGAAATATATACATTCCATGTGTATTGATGTAAATGTCCATGTGCAAGGAAAAGTAACATCCACCATAGACATTGCAGTGTCCGTTTGCTCAACATGACACCAAGAAGAAATGATTCAGCTGCGTTTGTGTATCTGCTTGTATCCCTTCAGCGATAATATTTACAAGCACCATAAATTTACACAGGATGTTACGGACTCACATCAAATGTACGCTTTTATTATGTGATAATAAAAATAGCGACTCACTACTCAAAATGCTAAATACAACTTTGAGGTTGCTAACCAATAGCTTTTCCACTGCGCCATCTGCATAACTCAAAAACAAAGTAGCGCTACCACTGTGACAACTGGTTGAAAATGAAATGCACAAACACACATGTAGGTGATCGTCTTGTATTTTATACCGACTGATAGTTGGACTTCAGCAACATGTCAATTGAGCAATTTCTTTATCTTCGGTTTTATCCTTGAAAAAAAGCATATTTAAAATTTTGTTACACCTTTTGTGAAAGTGTTTATTGGATATTTGGGTTTCAGTCTTCACACATCATACACTTCACGACATCGTTGTACTTGGACACATGAAAACATTTTCTGTTTTTCTTTGTCACTCTATATTTACACATTGTTGCAGACACGGAAAACACATGAAATGTATTTATTTCAAATCATGATATTTCATTACCTATATAATTCCATACAAACGCATCGCCAGATAAACACTTCAACACAGACTTGAACTGTGAGGAATTCAGCAGGGCAATGCCTTCATCTGACTGAATGGGGGGTTTGTAGCAGGCTGCGTTCTACGAAACCACACATTTGCAAAACAAAAGTGGGCTTTTAGCACAGTGATAAGGAGCTACAAGCTTCTTGGCGTATGTCAGGAAAATTTAAGGTCAGAGGCAATGAAAAACTCATAAGTTTCAGGGACTGTAGTGTTAAAGTAAACACAAATAGCCAATGTTTCATCACAACAAGCGTCCTCTGCTCTCTGCATTATTTGTTTATGATTTCCCTGTTGTGCAAGACCTGCAGTAACTTCTTCTCATTGCACAATATAAAACTACATACTAAATTGGCATTTAGAGTAAAAGGGGAAGATAAAGTGATCAGGCTGAATTCATAAAAGCAAAGTAATACATTATTACTTCTAATGTTAGGACACCAACTCCAAAAATATACATACCAAAAAACAAACAAAAAAAAAAACAAAAAAAAAAACACCAGGGCTTCAGGAGAGTATACTAAAATGCAGGACTTTATACCTACAATGTATTAAAATTTAAGGTCTGCCAACCATATTTATGTGCCAAATTATAAACAATCTCACCTGCACACGAGCTCGAACCACATCCATTGGGTTGGTCAGTGTAGATGCAGTAGCTGCAGCCAAGGGTCCAGAGACAGCCTGAAGCAGAAGATGTGGGCAGTCAGGAGGGGCCAAACGAGAAAGATGCTCTAGGTGGAAGAAAACAGCAATTTGATATGCGAGATCTGATCATCATTTTATATCAAAAAAGTTAACAAAAACACTGTACTACAAATAATACAAATATTCTAATCAGTATAAGTTTCAGAAATTAAGATAAAGGCAAACAAAAGACAAGGTTCTATAAAACGGTATACAATGCAGTTGACTCCTAAGTGTTGAGTTCTATTCTGAGCTGAGTAACTGCCAATGTAAAAATTTGCATGTTCTCTCACTGTTCACATAGGTTTTCTCACATCTTAGGATACATTCAATGGCACGCAAAAGTATTCAGTCCCTTTGAAAGTCATCAAAATGTTCTGCATGACAAAAGATTTGTGCACATATTTAGCCATTCTGTATTTTAATGTGAACTCTTATGCTATAACAATTCATTTCCAAAGTCAAAATAAACCATTTACTGTGACAGATGGGTATCAGCAAGAGTGAAAGGGAAGGTCTACAGGACGGTAGTGAGACCAGCTATGTTATATGGGTTGGAGACGATGGCACTGACCAGAAAGCAGAAGACAGAGTTGGAGTTAGCAGAGTTAAAGATGCTAAGATTTGCACTGGGTGTGACGAGGTTGGACAGGATTAGAAATTAGTACATTAGAGGGTCAGCTCAAGTCAGAGAGGCAAGATTGCATTGGTTTGAACATGTGCAGAGGAGAGATGCTTAGTATATTGGGAGAAGGATGCTAAGGATAGAGCTGCCAGGGAAGAGGAAAAGAGGAAGGCCTAAGTGAAGGTTTATGGATGTGGTGAGAGAGGACATACAGGTGATGGGTGTAACAGGACACGATGCAGAGGACAGAAAGATATGGAAGAAGATGATCTGCTGTGGCAACCCCTAACAGGAGCAACTGAAAGAAGTAGAAGACTGTAGATATTTATCTAAAGAAGAAAAACTCAAAAGTTAGTGTTTGCGTAAGTATTTAAACCTTTGCGCTTTGGAAACACTAGGTTTACACAAATGACAAATTAATCACAAAGGTGACTGTGATTTGACCATAATTAGGTACTACTTATGAGTTTCTCTGAATATAAAAAGTACTCTCTGTAAGGTCCATAGTCTTCTTTTGGACAGTCTGCAAAAATGAAGACAATGTAGCATTCTGCGGATATAAGAAAAAAAGTCATCGAAAGGCAGGACATGGCTACAAAAAAATATCAGTTTGAATGTCACGTTAAGCACTGTTGGATCCATCAACAGAAAGTGGAAGGTTCATCACAGCACAGGCCGCCCCTCATAACTAAACATCAGAGCAAGATGTCAACTGGTGATAGAGGCTACTAAAAACCCAACCGTTACTTTCAGAAGTCTGCAATGCTCTTTGGCTGAAACTGGAATGAAAGTGAATGGGTCCACAATTTCAAGAGCTCTCCAAAAAACAGGCTCCACATAAAAGGCATGTATGGCATTTGCTACAAAACATGAGAAAGACCCAGTTAAGATGTAGGAGAAGATTTTATGGTCAGATTTTTGGCCAGAATTTAAAGAGGTATGTGTGGTGCAAAACTAACACTGCCCATGCCTCAACAAACACCATATCTATGGTGAAATATGGTGGTGGCAGCATTATGCTATGAGAATGCTTTTCATGTGCTGGGACTGGGCATCTTCTCAGAGTTGAAGGGACAATGGGTGAACACAAATATCACACAATACTGCAGGGGAACTTTTCCCAGTCTGCTATGAACCTACGGTTCAGGAGAAGATTCATCACAATGACACAAAACATAAGGCTAAAGTGACACTGGAATGGTTAAAAAAACAAAAGGGTGAATCTTTTGGAATGGCCAAATCAAAGCCCTGATCTTAACTCTATTGAGAATCATTAGCACTATTCTAAAAATGCTGTCCTGAGGCGCCAACCTAGAGGATCTCTATAAATTCTGCAAAGAAGGACGGAGAAGAATCACTCCTAATGAATAATGTGCAAAACTAATATACTGCCTTAATTCTTTTGGGGTAACTCTTACAAAAGGGTTTTTGACAATGTATTACTAAGGTGTAGGGCATTAATACTTTTGCAAACACTAGCATTTGAGGTTTTCTTCTTCAGTCAAATATCTAAAGAAAATGGTTTATTTTGACTTTTGAAATGTATTGTCACAGCTTAATGTGGTGTAGCGGGTCCACAGCTCGTGTCAAAAAGGCCACTTTTTAAATAAAAAATCACCGCCTTCACGGCTTAGAGAGGGGGCGTGGTAGTGTGGCGGATCGGTTCCCGGGGAATTCGTGATGTGGGCGGTCGACGCTTAATGTGCACAGGTGGGGAGTCATCCGGATCCGTAACTGTTCCCGGGAGCTGCTAATTGCTACATCTGATCCATGTTCCTGTAATAAATAGAAGCGCGAGGCGGCTAGAAGAAAGGAGAAAAGAAAAGAAAAAAATTAACAGAGGTTAAGAGAAGAGAAGGCGGCGGCAGGAAGCAGGCAGGTGAAAGCCGGTGGGTGAGAGAGCAAAGAAGGCAGCTGAGCAGTGAGCCCTAGCGTGGTGTTTGGCCGACACCTAGGGCAGTCAGTAGTGGTCACTCCTGCTAAGCATTTTGAAGAGCGGGAGTGACCAGAAGAAGGATGGCTTGCCGCAGAAGACAGCGTGAGTTGGGAGGCTTGGGAGGTGGATTCCCCAGCGTGAGCGTCCTGGTCGCTGGGAAACCCAAGTCTCGGTCTGGGGAGAGCAGAACAGAAGCCAGGGATCGGGAAGCCTCCAGACCAGCAGGCAGAGCAGGTTAGCTGCAGCTAGGGTGACTCCCCTGGTGCATTGCCTGGATGGGAGAAGCAGGGGAGTCGCCAGTTATCAGAAGAAGAATGCACTTTGTGCAAGAAGGCTTTGTGATTTTAATAAAGACAGCTTCCAGCCATTGTTTTAACCTCATTGTTTTTAAAGGGATTGTTTTTTCTATTTATTGCATTTTAACCTTCACTAGTTCACTTGTTTTATTGGATTATTTATTTAATGAAGACATTTGATACACTGCACTTTATTTAATTTGGACACTTTGTTTTGTTTGCCGTTTTTAATTAAAGCACTTAGCACTTTTTGCACCATCCCCTTGCTTCATTGTTTGTGCCTCACTGTCCAGCGCAACGGTGACATTACCGACGGTGTCGGGTTCAAGAGCTCCCAGAAGCAAGCATGGAGCAGAACCCGCATCGTCACACTTAAGAGTTCACAATAAAATGCTGAATGGATAAATATGTGTGCACATCTTTAGTCATGTAGATAATTAAGACTTTCAAGGGTACTACATACTTTTGCGCACCACTGTAATAGGTCTTTTATAAATAGCATCAGTGTTATTAGAGCATGATTGTGCGTTGCGATACCTTGATGGTGTAAAAACATAAAATGATGTAATTGAACAAAATGTACGTGTGTAAGTACAGAAAATAGAACAGAATGATCAAACTTGTTTGTGTTTTGCGTACGTGACAAAAAGCATGTATACTTTCTGGAAGTTTTCTTTCAATGATGTGTGTGACAAGAAAATATACCTTTAGGGTAAGGACTTTACCAATTGGAATAATACAAAATGAGTCAGGACGCTATTTTTATTGCTTACGTGGTCAACGATCAGGAGACTAGAAACGTATAAAAGAGCAAGGATATCTGCGCTCGAGGCAGATGAAGTGCGGTGTCCTAGGACTGTATTTCTCTGTCATTTTACCCTTGTCTGGTATGTATCAATAAAAGGTTTTTACTAATTTTAATTTTCTTCTCTGTCTTCAGTCACAAAAAGTGTCCACAGTTTTTGGCGCCCGGACGTGGGGCAAGAGACGGCCGGTCGACTCCTCCAGCGAGACCATTTCAGTGATCCGTCTTACCAGCGGACTGCCGTCAATTTGAGCGCTCCGGCAGCAGAGCATGCAGCTCCGGCAAAAGTTAGGACTGCCCTGTCCTGAGACAGTTCTTGCGTGAGGAGCCCCTGGTCTCCTCTTTGCTACATCCACGGTGACTGAACGGATTTCCAGACAGAGCTTGCACACTTCCAGGCTGGGGTAAGCACCGGGGAATTTCCGAACATTTTTTATTTTCTAAATTACGGGAGGGCGAGTTTCCTGTTGACCGTCTAGTCATACTCATATCTCAACGGGTTGCTTAAGGTGATGGAGACTTGACCCAAGCAGTTTGACGCATACGAAAGGTCTGACGAAAGGATACTGGCCTCACCCATATCCTAGACTCGGCTGGACGTATTGATGTAGTATTCTGCTGAACCGAATCGGACACGAAGTCACCTGAGCTGGAATCCGGGGATGTGAGCGGACAGGCTAACGGGACGAGTAACGGGGTGGTATATATATGTATGGAAACATAAACAGAAAAAGAGCACAGATTGCAGGATTGCTGTTAGGACGGAATAAATAAATCTACATACTAATAGCAATACCGTGTTCTCCTGGGAACTGGGACAGGACCGATAGTTAGGTGTCTCCCCTTGGGAAAAAAGAAGGGAACAGTAAGGGAACAGTGAGTGGCACACTTAATACCTCGCTGATTCATACGTACAAGGGATTAGGCGAATCAGTATATAGTTGGAAAATTAAATACAGGACCCGGGAGGGCAAGGGGACATAATGGGAACTTATAACAGTAAGCCTGTTAATCGCCGCACAGGGGGATCAAAATCATTAATGCTGGAAGAATTATTTTCGGAGGATCAACAGACGCCCCGTAAAAATGGGTCTCCTAGGAAATTTATAGAAAAGAAGACAGGTTTAGATTTCAAGAAGGCATGTAAGAAATGGAATAGACAGAGTGGTGGGCGTTGGCCGATAGAGGGGACAGGAGATGTAAGTGAAATACAGGAAGCTAGGAAGATCCTGTGTAGGAATAAGCAGGGTTGTTATAATAGTGGACCGTATCGAATGGATATGTTCGATAGATGGGAATTAGTAATAAAAGACAGAAATTTAGAAGCAGTACAGAAACAGAATGAATTGTTGCGGGCAAATGAGGGAAAGGCTAAAAAGGAGAAAGAGGAATTACTAATTACATTACAGAAAGTTCAGACAGGCACTGAACCACAGGCAGATGGGAGGAAAAGGAAGAATAATCCAAATAAAGACCCCCTTTATCCTATTATTTTTTCCCCTCCTCAGTACCAACCTCAGGCACCTCCATTATCCCCTCCTCTATCCCCCATTCCGACTGCCCCCCCTACACTACAACTAGCAGAAGTTTCCCCTGATGATCCCCCAGGCACAGATCACTATGACCCCTCTACCCATCGTGATGACCCACCCTGTACTAGACAAACCCCCGTCTCCAAATGCACTCGAAGTCAAACCTCCACTCACAAACCAGCTCCAACTTTTTTTCTCTTCTGATCCTTCACCTTTACTTACTTGCCCTTTAATAGAAGTTCCCAATCCCCATTATAACCCTGCCCATCCAGCCGGACCCCAAAATCCCACAACAGTTATGATAAATCGGAACTGGGACATCCAAGAACTAAAAGATGTCGTGAATGCACTTCCAGATCCAAAGGAAGTAGGAGGACTAAAATTTGTTGAACAACTTGATCAGTTAGATAGCATGTATAAGCCTAACGCTGCTGAATGGACCCAGGTACTTCGTCGAAAGCTTGGGACCACATGGGCCACTGTTAGCAGGGGTGTCCACAATGACGTTCCATGGGTATGGAACCCAGCTTTAACTCGAGGACAGGGGATAGGTGGAGAAGGCGAATTTAACCCACAATGGGAGGCGTTGAGACAAAATATTGCAGAAAAATATAAAAAAGGAACGGACTGGTCCCTTATTTCTGCTGCAAAACAAAAGAGAGACGAGACGGTTGATGAATGGGCACATAGGATTCAAGACCTTATGGCTAATCACTCGGGCTTGGAAAATGTTGATGACCACACCCGAGCTGCAGTTCCACCTTTTGTTTCCGGTTTGCGCCTTGATATACAAAACAAGGTCCGCACTTCCTGTATTGAGTGGGAAAGTGCCACGTTTGATGAAGTCAAACGACATGCTGAACATGCCGAAAAACAAACTAAGCAGAAGGAATCGGACTCTCATGCCAAATTATTGGCAGCACAGATGAACTATTATACCAGGAATACTCCTGACCGAGGCCGAGGATATGGCCTTAGAGGAAGGGGACGAGGACGAGGAAGAGGTGGTTTTAGAGCTCCTCCTGTTGACCACAATAAGAATCCTTTTATTCCCTCTCCCTTAATTTCCAATGCTAATTCCTACTCTTGCTACGCCTGTGGTGAAACTGGACATTTTCGTCGGGAGTGCCCTCACAGACAGCAACAGCCCCCACCTCCCCCTATTCCACCTGTTTTTTCTGACACCCCTGACCAACAATACTGGCCATAGGAAAACGCAGGGACCTCCAGCCACTCTTTTCAACTACCTTTGCTCACCCATAATTCAGAGACTGATCCTTTACTGACATTGTTCGTTGATGGCACTGAGACTATTTTCTTAATCGACACTGGTGCCACTCGATCTACCCTCTCGCTGGCAAAGGTCCCTGCCTCGAACGAGACTGTTACTGTGCTTACTGCTTCTGGACAACCTCACCTTCTTCAAGTATCAAAACCTCTTCAAGTCCAGTCACGTCCTGGCGGACATACCTTACTGCATCGTTTTCTTTTGAATCAGCTCTGTCCAGTTAACCTTTTAGGAAGAGATCTCATGACAAAACTTTCTCTTTCTATTTCTATGACTGACAAAGGTTTTTTCTGTTCAACCCCCAAGTTGTTGTGTCAAATTGCCCCTTACCCCAAACCCTCTTTTGCAGCTTGGACTTTAGATATTTCCCCACACACCATTCTCCTCAAAGCCCTACACTCTTTTTCCCCTTGTCTCTTTCCCAATTTACAGGCCCCTGACATTTTACACTGTACTGCCCAATACTTCCCTATAGAAGTAGACACCCCCTGGCTAGAATCTTTCCTTACTTCTGGTACTTGCCCCGAAACCCTTCACATCTCCTGTGTTTTTATTTCATCCACAAAGGCAGCTGCTTCTGTTCATCTTACATGCTCACAGCATATATATTATCTTGGCGGCTCAGTGCCTCATATTTCCTTAGCTAAATCACGCACTGTTAAATGGGGGGAAATAGGACCATGGGTAGAAAAATGCCTTGAAAGAACAGACTGGTTACAAGTTACTCCGGGTATTTTTGATACTCCTGACCGTTTAATAACTAAAGTGGTGTTTCAAACTGATTTTTTAGTACATCGCGCTTTGTGCCGTCCTTCCTCTTTTGCTTGTTCATTGCAAACCACTTTCCCTTCTTGGCTCTCTATGCTCCCTGATTCACTATGGTCCCAGGGAAAGAATGATTATGGAAGGATAGCCCATTGTGAGCCTCTGGTGATCCACCCGAAATCCTCCTTCCGCCCGCACCGTGCCCAATGTCCTCTGTCTCCCGAAGCAGAGGCTGGCATCTCCGCCGTACATTCCGATCTCGTCAAACGCGGTACCGCCGTTGGACATGGACCGTCATGCCTCAGGGATACACTGAAGCCCCTTGTGTATATGGACAAGCTCTTTCCCAAAATTTAGAAGGCTTTTGGCCGGACAGGATACAGTATGTAGATGGAAATGATATGTAGCGCTACGGAAGATGATTGTACAAAAGATACCCAGAAATTGTTGCTGTTTTTGGGGGACAATGGCCATAAAGTTTCTAAAGTTAAGCTGCAGCTAATCAAAACAACTGTAAAATATCTAGGTCATGACATTACGTATGGAACAAGAGCTCTCTCTAGCGATCGCATTACAGCCATCCAAAATCTTCCTAGACCAGTCACAAAACAACAGGTTATGTCTGTTTTAGGTATTCTGGGCTACTGCAGACAGTGGGTTCTAAATTTTACTGAAAGAGCACAGCCGTTGCAACAATTGGCTAATACTCCTGGCATCCCCCTTTCTGGCCAGGTCCAATGGAATGAACAGGCTGAGAAGGCTCTCTGTGACCTCAAAACTGCTCTTCTCTCTGCGCCCGCGCTTGGTTTGCCTGATCATTCTCGTCCATTCACTTTGTTCATGGACGAAAAGCAGGGATTTATGAATGCAGTACTGACGCAACAACATGGAGATAAACAAAGACCGGTGGCTTATTTTTCTAAAAAACAGGATCCAGTGGCCGCAGCACTTCCTCCGTGTCTTCGTGCTGTGGCTGCAACAACAGAAGCTGTATTAGCAAGCACGGATGTAGTTCTCATGAGCCCCCTAACAGTTAAAGTGCCTCACGCTGTACATTCTATCCTAGTACAAGCCAAAACTTCACATCTCAACCAGTTACGCAGTGGTCCAAGGGGACCGCCTGCTGGAAGCAAATGGAATTTCATCAAGCTTGAGTGCACAGGCAGCTGAACTCGTAGCACTCACTCGAGCATGTCAGCTGTCCGAAGGGAAGATCGTAACAATTTATACGGATTCCAGGTATGCTTTTGGAGTCTGCCATGATCATGGAGCACTATGGAAACTAAGGGGATTTAAGACCAGTACTGGCAAACCCATCCAACATCAGAAATTGATCAAATCCCTTTTAGAAGCTATAACCAAACCATCGAAGCTAGCGATTGTTAAATGTCAAGCTCACACAGGAAAACAGGATCCTGTTAGCAAAGGAAATGAATTAGCTGACCACTTTGCTAAAGAGGCTGCATATAATAACACACCAATTTCTTTATTCCAACAGAGAAATGACCAGGATCCTGATAATCAAATTATTTCTTTACAGAGTGCAGCCACGGATATCGAAAGGAGAAAATGGTCCAAAGAAGGGTCCCTCTCTGATGGAGTCTGGACTCATAAACACACTAACAAACCTTTTCTCCCAAAAGCCTCTTTCCCAGGAATGGCAAAAATCGCCCATGGCCTCGATCACGCAGGTAGAGATGCCATGGTTCGAGATGTTGAAAAACATTGGGAAGCTGTAGGTTTCTCTACATATGCAGAGCAATTTTGCAGACGCTGTGCAATATGTCAAAAGTTTAATGTGGGAAAAGGTACCCAGGTAAGTCCCGCCGTTACCCCTAATCCAATGGGTCCGTTTGAACACCTCCAAATGGATTTCATTGAACTAACCCCGTCTAAAGGGTACCGATATTGTCTTGTGATTGTCGATGTGTTCTCCCGATGGGTAGAGGCTTTCCCTTCAAAACACAACGATGCCAAAACAGTAGCTAAAGCACTAATTAAAGAGATTATTCCAAGATGGGGTATTCCTCAAAAGTTACAAACAGATAATGGCACTCATTTTGTGAACTCAGTTATAAATGAATTAACCACCTGGCTCCAAATTAATGTGCACCATTATTGTAAATACCATCCCCAAAGCGGAGGCATCGTAGAACGATGCAATGGCACTTTAAAAGCTAAACTCGCAAAAATTTGTGAACAAACTAATTTATCATGGCCGGATGCACTACCCTTAGCTTTAATGGGACTAAGGGGACGGACACACCGACAACTGGGACTATCGCCGTTTGAGATTCTGACCGGACGTCCCATGCCCATTGGCATGGTTGTAGGAAATGTGAATTTGCATACTGTGGACAATGATCTTCTCTCTAGTCTTGCAGGTTTGCGAACCTCGTTGAAGGAAATCCACCAGCAGGTTAATCAAGCCTGGAGGACCAGCCCCCTTTCCAAGGATTTACCAATTCCCTTGGGCACCTGGATCCTGGTTCGAGATACTCGGAGGAAACACTGGCATCAGCCTAGGTGGAGAGGACCATTCCAAATTCTTCTATCCACACCACACGCCGTGAAAGTTGAAGGACTGCCTGCCTGGATCCACGCATCGCATTGCAAGAAATGGCTATCTTAAAAATACTTTTTCTGTTGACTGTTACCCACACCCTCTCAGGCTACTCAAGGATGGGTGGTGATCTCTATCTAAGTACTTTACCGCCTCTATGGAAAGGGCATATATGCTACATGAGGAGCACATGTCTCGTATAGCTTCTTCCATTTTCTCCTCCCCATCCCCTTTCCCCCCCCTTCCCCTTCATCAATCATTTCAATTTAATTATATTGCCCACATCATTTTGTTCAAAAAGGGAGGAGTGTAAAAACATAAAATGATGTAATTGAACAAAATGTACGTGTGTAAGTACAGAAAATAGAACAGAATGATCAAACTTGTTTGTGTTTTGCGTACGTGACAAAAAGCATGTATACTTTCTGGAAGTTTTCTTTCAATGATGTGTGTGACAAGAAAATACAGTAATCCCTCGCTATATCGCGCTTCGCCCTTCGCGGCTTCACTCCATCGCGGATTTTATATGTAAGCATATTTAAATATATATCGCGGATTTTTTGCTGGTTCGCGGATTTCTGCGGACAATGGGTCTTTTAATTTCTGGCACATGCTTCCTCAGTTGGTTTGCCCAGTTGATTTCATACAAGGGACGCTATTGGCAGATGGCTGAGAAGCTACCCAACTTACTTTTCTTTCTCTCTCTCTTGCGCTGACTATCTGTGATCCTGACGTAGGGGGTGTGAGCAGGGGGGCTGTTCGCACACCTAGACGATACGGACGCTCGTCTAAAAATGCTGAAAGATTATCTTAACTTTGCTACCTTCTGTGTGCAGCTTTTAAGTATGCTGCATGGTGCTTCGCATACTTAAAAGCTCAAAGGGCACGTATTGATTTTTTTTATCTGTCTCTCTCTCTCTGCTCCTGACGGAGGGGGTGTGAGCTGCCGCCTTCAACAGCTTTGTGCCGCGGTGCTTCGCATACTTAAAAGCAAACAGCACTATGAAGAGGAAGATATGTTTGCATTCTTTTAATTGTGAGACTGAACTGTCATCTCTGTCTTGTCATTGAGCACAGTTTAAGCTTTTGAAAAAGAGACAAATGTTTGTTTGCAGTGTTTGAATAACGTTCCTGTCTCTCTACAACCTCCTGTGTTTCTGCGCAAATCTGTGACCCAAGCATGACAATATAAAAATAACCATATAAACATATGGTTTCTACTTCGCGGATTTTCTTATTTCGCGGGTGGCTCTGGAACGCAACCCCCGCGATGGAGGAGGGATTACTGTATACCTTTAGGGTAAGGACTTTACCAATTGGAATAATACAAAATGAGTCAGGACGCTATTTTTATTGCTTACGTGGTCAACGATCAGGAGACTAGAAACGTATAAAAGAGCAAGGATATCTGCGCTCGAGGCAGATGAAGTGCGGTGTCCTAGGACTGTATTTCTCTGTCATTTTACCCTTGTCTGGTATGTATCAATAAAAGGTTTTTACTAATTTTAATTTTCTTCTCTGTCTTCAGTCACAAAAAGTGTCCACAATGGAGATTTTAATATTCATGTCAAAAATAAGTATATATTCACCTACAACAGAATGTAGGTGGAAACCTTTAGGTGCTACATGTACAATTGTAGTTTATGTACTTTTTATACTGATATTACTAACATTTTGACTTTTCTCAAGAGGTGTTTGTAAAGCATGAATCACTTACGTATATCTTGTACACTGTTGCTTAAAAAACCAATGTGAAAATTCAGAGGAATGCAACCATTGTAAGTGCAGTCATTCACAAAAATTGGATTCTCTGCACACAAACGGAGATAATCAGTGATAAAGCACAGTCACACACACTTCACACTTGCTGCACAAACACAGATCCAAGCAAAATTGCTTATGATTGCACAAATACATTAAATAAAACAAAGTCATTTTTCATCTTTGCTCCTAGATGTCAGAAGGTGGCATATTTTTATATATATATATATATATATATATATATATATATATATATATATATATATATATATATACACATACACACACAGGGAAAATAAGTATTGAACGCATCAACGTTTTTCTCAGTAAATATATCTCTAATGGGGATATTGACATGAAATTGTCACTGTATGTTGGTAACAACCCAAGTCCACACATGCAAAGAAATCAAAACAAATAAGTCCATAAATTATGTGTACTAAAGGGGAATGACACAGGGGATAAGTATTGAACACATGAAGAAAAGGAGGTGCAAAAAGGTATGGAAAGCCAAGAAACCAGATGAAATCTGTCAGCATTTAGCAAGCGATCCTGTCCCCCTATCAGTGCAAATTAATATCAGCTGGTTTAATCCTAATTGATGGCCTATAAAAAGGTTTCTCATTAACAACGTGTCACACAAGAAGCATCACATGATGGGTTAAAGGAAAGAGCTCTCTCAAGACCTTTGCAACCTTATTGTTGCAAAACATACTGATGGCATTGGTTACAAACATTTTTCTAAACTTCTAAATGTTCCAGTGAACACTGTTGGGGCCATAATCTGAAATTGGAAAGAACATCATTTCACCATAAAATGGCCATGATCAGGTGCTCCTCACAAGATTTGTGACAAATGAGTCAAAAGAATAATCAGAAGAAATGTCCAAGAGCCAAGGAATGCTCATGGAGAGCTTCAAAAAGACCTGGAATTAGCAGGTACAGTTGTTTCAAAGAAAACAATAAGTAATGGCCTCTATGCACACTCACCGCGGAAGACTCCACTGTTGAATAAAAAGCATGTTGAAGCTTGTTTAAAGTTTGCTGCACAACACTTGGACAGGCCAATGAAATACTGAGAGATTATATTCTGGTCAGATGAGACCAAAATTGAACTCTTTGGATGTCATTGCGCACACACACCATGTTTGGAGGAAAAATAGCACTGGACATCACCCCAAAAAACATCATGGTGTGGGGCTGTTTTCAGCATATGGTATTGGCAGACTTCATATAATTGAAGGAAGGATGAATGGAGAAATGTACCAGGACATTCTTGATAAGAATCTGCTACCATCTAGCAGGATGCTGAAGATGAAATGACTGAACATTTCAGCAAGACAATGATCCCAAACACACAGCCAAGAAACTCAATTGATTTCAGAGAAAGAAAATAAAGCTGCTAGAATGTCCCAATCACCCAACTTGAATCCAGTTTGAAAATCTATGGAAAGAACCGAAGATCAGAGTTCATAGAAGAGGCCCCCAGAACCTTCAAGATTTGAAGACAGTTTGTGTGAAAGAATGGGCCAAAAATCACACCTGAGCAATGCATGTGACTAGTTTCTCCATACAGGATGCGTGTTGAAGCGGTCATTACCAAAAAGCTTTTTCTACTAAGTATTAAATAAATTTCAGTAAGCATGTTCAATACTTATTCCCTGTGTACTTTATTACATATAACTTAAGTTATGTTAAGTTAACTTAAGACATACTTGTTTTGATTTCTTTGTACATTTGTGGATTACTTGGGTTGTTACCGACATCCGATGAAAATTTGATTGTTAATAGCCCCATTAGAAATATATTTACTGAGAAAAACATCGACAAGTTCAATACCTATTTTCCCCAGGTATATTATATATACACACACACAAAAAAAAACTTAATTTTTTTTTTTTTATTGTGTCTCTCTGTTCTAGAGATGGTGTGTGAACTCAGCAACCACATAGTATGCAGGCTGAGGTTGTTTGAGGTAGCTAAAATGAGCACTGCTGGCATTGTAAAAGCTCTGTAAAACTGATTTCTGAAGACACTATAACAATAAATGGAATATCTGAAATAGGAGTTATTTTATATTGCCATTAATGACAAGGGAAAACAGATTTTGAATTTAGCAGATGCTTTTATTCAGTGCAGTTCAAAAATTATGTAAAAACAATGAGTGTTTGTCAGGGAACTACTAAGCTAACAACAATACAGACACAGACTTTAAAACAAACCACAAGAAGTAGTGTAAGTTATATTTAGTTTAAAAAAAAACAGCTACTGGAATGATAGTGTGTGGACCTAACTTAACACCAGTTAAGTGTGCTAGTTGGGTGGCAGCAGTGAAAAATAACACGTGACTGAACTAAACAGAGCCTCCTCCAACTTTACAGATGCAGCAAAAATATAACTCGGGTAGCCTTAATACATATTTTTCACTATGCCACTTTTTTGGTATTGTGTGTCTAGTTACCAGCCACCTACATACTTATTGAGTTAGTTAAGTGGTCTTTGAAGACACTAAAATGCTCTTTAAAGTGGCAATTGAGTTACAATAATGAAAGGGAAATGAGAAAGATGGCAGCTGTTTTTCATTTTGGTTAATGAGAAAGAAAAGCAGCTTTTCTTTGCCTTAACTCATATGTGCGTTTTTGCCATTAAATAAGACTAAAGAAAGAAAAAAAAGACTCTCCTTACATGAGAATAGTGACATTTGATATGATAACTCAACGGCAGAGACTGGATTTTAGTCGTTCACTTAATCATTTCTGGATAGTCTCTGGTTGCCCATGACTCTATCCATTTTCAAGTTCAAAACCAGAAGAGATCTAGCTTCCAGAATGATATCAGATAGTAAAATGGCTTTAAGTATACATTGTATGTTACAATATTAAAAACAAACCTAATATATTTCAAAACTCCGAGGCAATAATGTGACATAAAAAAGCAATACACTGAATAAATAAAGTGCCAGATATCTCAATACCACTTCTGTTAAGTCACTGCTCAATGCAAATCATAAAAAACAAGAATTCACAAAGCTTACCTGTGTAGAAATGGTAGAATGGCCACCAGATAGCACTATTGGGGATATAGGTAAGCAGGGAAGCCAAGTACCCCCGGTAGAATCCACGAAATCCATCAGCACGGAAAATCTGCACAACAATGTCACGTGTCTGCCCCAGATGAAACTTCTGACTTCCAGCTTCCTCTGATAACTTCACTCTAAAGCGACCAATGCATCCTCCCCTCTGGCCTTGCATCATTAGGTGCTGGGAAACAATATCGAAGGGCACAGTAATGCTCTGAGCTACCAAGGATGCACTACCCCCTGCCACTAGTGATTTAATAGAGTTGTTTCCAGTGTACCGAGACACATAGTTCCTGGTAAGCTCGTATGTTGTGACATAGCACTGGCCAGACACAAGAGTAAAACTGTTAACCATAAAACCTCTGTAGAGTCCAGCTGGTCCTTCCTGACGTAGAATTTTAACAAATGCATCAAACGTCCCACCATAAAGAGCAGTTCCTCGCTGTACCTGTAGTCTTGTCCGGATTAACGTAAATGGGTAGACACTGACTCTAATTAACATTGTCATACACACTCCCAACACATAAAAGCGTCTCTTGTCAAGGTGCTCCCATTCAATGATGGGGACCCTGCGTGCTGTGGATGGCTTATCTTCCATGACTGTGTCTCCCACACCACCAAGAACTTCTGCAGGCTGACCCTCAGTCACCTCAGTTTTCTGATTTTCTGTCACTGAACCCAGATTTGCATGTAGGTAGCAGCGCTGAAAAAGAAAGCAAAATGTAAAAAACACAGATTAAGTGGAATTTCCAGTGTAACCAAAGATTCCAGTATTTCAAACTCACAATATTTAAATTAAATAACATTTACCTTTCTTTAAATATAGCAGTAAGATGTATTAGTGTTTGTCCACATTTTACTGAATTAAGCCTAGCTTTATAGCAGTTCACTTTTAGATTACACTGGCACTTTACATAATTATTTAGGCAATATCAAAGGTTTCTATAGCAGAGGATACATTTCTGCCACCAGGACCATTCCTGGATGTTTCACCAATGGGTATGATTTATTTAGGATATACACTACTGTTTAAAAGTTTGGAAACACCCATAAACCTTCATGTTATTGATACAAATTGACACTTGTCATTAAGGCACCCTCAAACTGATATATAAATTAGCCAAGACATTACTAATGCTATTACTGCTTGAAATGACCAATTTACAATTAATTAATTACATATGATCAGAAAGCTCCATTTTAGCAGGCATTACTCCAGGGTGCTAATGTTAAATTAGGGATGAGTCATGTGAGTTTATCATATTTAAATGCTAATTGGCTATTTGAGAAACCTTTGCAATTATATTACCACCGCTAAAACATGGTATTCTGCTCAATAAAGTAAGTAAATTGTACTTCCTTGTGTTGCAAGGTACTGACATTCCTACAGTTCAGTTTTGGATTAAAAATGGCCAAAATGAAATGCATCCTGAAGAAGCAGGTCAGTCTGTTGTTGTTTACAGAAATGAGCTATTCCATGCAACACTCTCAGAAAAAAAACTTAAGACAAAGCTGTCCACTACTGTCTTGAAAGAAGAGGGCAAACTGTATCTAAATAGAACAGAAAAACAAGTTGAAGGCCCAAATACACAACTGCACAAAAATAAGAACATCAGAAGTTTGTAGTCTCAAGAAACACACACCTCAATATGAATATTTCCTTAAATAGTACCCTCCAAATATGAGTGTCACCTGCAACATTAAAAAAGAGAGAAACTTGCCTTAAAGGCAGAGGTTAAATGAAAAAGTCATATCTGAACTGACAAATTAAAAGTAAAGGATAAAAATGGCCAAAGGAACAAACACTGGACGATGGATAACTGGAAAAAAAGTATAGTGGCTGGCATCCTACAATGAGCACTGCCAAGTTCTAATGTAAGAGTTTCAAATTGTTTTCCTGTAGGACAGCAATGACTACAGGTATTTCCTGTCACCTATTTTACAATTCTTTCTGGTACTGATATACAGTATTTTATTTAATTACACAGCTTGGGATTTCAAATATGTTCCATTTACAGTAGCAACCAGCTAATCAGGGAAGTGACTAAAATGAAAACCTCTGTGGATATTTAGGAGCTAGGTTTGTCACCATTGCTGTGTTTCATGAAATGTTCATTTACACAAATCTTCAATCTGCTAAATCACGATTATGGCAATCTGCTGTAGAACAGCAACTTGTCCAGTGTGTTGTATGTAATTCATAAGGAAGCTTTATAAGCTTTTTAATGGTTTTATAAGCTGGGGTGAACAATTTTACCACATTTCTCTATCTTGAATAAACTGCAGAACCATAAATTAGTCACAAGTACCATGTCAATTTCAATTAATTTAGCAACGAGGAGAAGGATGTCATTATATGTTTTGATCACGTAAACAGTAGCCAAATGTGTTTCTAAAATCTACTTCAACTGTGTTCTTTAGATACCATGTTCAACTGATAAATAAGTCAAAGTTCATTTACACTGTTATCTGGGACTGTAAATAAAAGTATGCTGAATAAACAACTATAGTTTATTACATGGTTGTCCTTGTATTATCAACAAAAAATGGCAAACAAAATAGTAGTGGAAAGAAATTTTAGTCAATTCTTTAAATTTCTAAAAAAATGTCAACTCTTATTTTGGTTAACTTCATTTAGACTTTGCCTTACTGTCACTTGTGAAAGTTTATTAAGTTTTATAGAATCAGAGAAGGCAAGGAGTTCCTCAATATACTGGAATACTATGCTGGTTTTATCACCACTCACGCTTTGCCTTCTTTATGATTTTAAATCTGCTCTAGTGTGGTCCAGTGTTAAGCTGCTAGCTTGTCAAACTGTATCCATCTATCAGAACACAATACATCAGTAAGAGAAATGGCTGTGATATATTTTGGTTACTTCCAATTTTAATTTTCTTTTTAACTTTAGCTACAGTGCATCAGCCAACTGAATTAAGTCACTTTTACAGCTACCTTATCATAAACAAATCAATGTTGTAAAACACAATGATGCAACACAAGGTTCAGATCCCAATCTGATCATAGGTCTACTGTATGTTTCTAGCTTTTTGCGGGCCCCTGTTTTGTTAAACTACAATGGGGGGAATTCAGTCTGTGGCGATGAATCAATCAGTTACACTTTAAGATGAAAACAGTCCTGATTTGTAAATATAAAATTCAAGTTAATGATATCAAGTTGACCCAAACAATTTAAACCTACAGAAAATTACAATAAAAAGGTAAAAATGTGGCTCCTCGATATTCATAAATTCAACAGATGCAGCAGTTTCCTCAAATACAGAATTTTTTTAATACATATAGCTAAGCACTGCAATATTCAGTGTTCTTTTAAAGCACGCAACCAATTTCAAAGTTGTCACATTCAGACTTCTTCTGCTTTTATCTCTTTAAAGTAATAAAAACAAGAGTAAATTAATGAGAGAGTGATATAAAGGGAGAGAATCATTCTCATCGCAGTGATCAGCAATCAGAGAAAGAGACAGACAGGCAGAGAGAAGAGTATCAAGGCACTGCACAGCTTGCAATTAAAAGATGTACCCAATGCAGAGGTGGCAGAAGTATGGAAATGCATTACTTAAGTAAAAGTAAAAGTTCTCATCTATAAAAATACTCTGGTAAAATTCGAAGCATGTGTTAATCACATTTACCAAGTAAAAGTATAACATCTTAAATTTACTTTCAAGTATAAAAGTAAAAATTTCCTTTAGTTGAAAATTGCTCTGATTAAGAATCAGATATAAGAAGATGTCTAATAAACAATTATTTATTTCAAGTAGTAAAAGCGAAAAGACACAATCAGAAATACAATGATAACAAACATGCCCTAAGTGCTTCAGTTACAAAAATCTGTCAAAAAGTCTTATACATTACTTATAAGTCTAATAACTACTCTTGAACTAATTAATATTAAACAATTTTATTATTAAAATTAATTGGGTTTGAATTTATCTTATTTCTTTGGCTTTCATTCCAGCTAATTATCTCCCCATATATCTTTATCAGTATTAACCTATATATAGGTGTGTGAATATAATATATACGTAAATAAAAATCAGTTTTGCAAGCTCACCATATTTAGATTAACTTAGTAGCCTATACCAATAATGTCAAAGGAAAAAAAAACAAAAAAAAAAAACCCCAACAATATACATTTCTCTAATATTAATAGATTATTTCAATTAATTTTTAGTTATCATTTCAATAATCAATATATCTAAACTGCAAGTCAAACAAATGTTCATGTGAGCAAGCTTACCTTTATGTGTTTTAAGATCAGAGGGTGAATTTTGAATACTATCACCTCATATTTTTATGGTTGGCACAAAGGAAACGCATTCACCAAGGCTTGCTTTTGTGCCAACCACTTGAATTGGGCATATTTTCTGACCTACTTGTATCTTCGATCTCACTAATAAATCCAGCGTTGGCTGACATTGGTTTGATCAGATCTACACTGTTTAAATCACCACAGTTGCTGCCTGTGCTGTTCCTTTTTCTTTTCTCCCATGCGCTTAATGTTTTGTATATGATGAAATCAAAAATGTACAAATAAATATATAATGGGATAGTCCCTCAATTTCACATATATATGCAAATAATTTAATAAAATTATGTGACCTAGTATCCCCTGTTTTTCAGATGCAGCAACTTGTTGGCAAGATATTTTCGTATTGTAGGGAGCACAGATTTCTTTTCTTTAAAATGTAGTGAGTTAAAGTAAAAGTGTCAAATAAAATATTAAAATAAAGTTACAGAGTCTACATGAAAATTCTACTTAACAGTACCGGAGTTGTTTTACTTCATTACTTCCCACATCTGATCTATTGTAACATCACTGACAAATGCTTTACCTTTATTGTGTGCACATTTTTCTTCTTCAAGTTTCTTCTTTTTATGTTTTTTGCACCAGAGGGATAAGCCCTTTTTGATACCATCTTAGGTATCGATGTGGCTTTGGCTACTGTTATTTCCTTCTCACCTGGGGTCTCATGTATAACAGCATGCGTAGAATTCACAGTAAAACGTGGCGCACACTCAAAAAAAAATCCAGAAAATATTTGTGTACGCCAACTTCCATGTTCTTCTGCTACATAAATTCTGGCCAGCGTAAAATATAACGCACATGCATGCGCCTGCCTCCCCAAACTGGTTCTTCACAGAATTACGCCTCTTTGAATATGCAAATCAATATAAATAGCCCCTTACGTTCAGCATTCTGTGAAAAGACAATGGCAAGAGCACAGGGAAAAAAAAAAAAAATAATTTCAGCGAATACCAAGTTCGAGGCAAGGAAAAATGTACTATTTGTTGGTTTAAGCAGTGGTATACACAACAAAAGGAAGTTGATCGAGTGACACAGAGAGGCGCAGAAACTCAAAAGTTCAACTTCAGAAATACGCACAGTGCCCAAAATAAATATGAAGTGGTCAGATATCAAAGTCGCTGCAAAAAAGCGAGTCAAAGCCCACCATCTGAGTGTCATTTGGAAGCGTATTCGGGTACAGAGAAAAGAAATAAAAAATAGGGACACAGTGGGAAAAAAAAAAAGGTTGAAATGTCAACTTTAATCTCAAAATTTCCACTTTAATCAGAGTTTATTTTGTCATTAAAGTAGAACATCATAAACTTCATCTTAAAATCATTTAATTTACTAGTTTCTCAAATCCCATCGTAACTAAAATAGCACGTTAAATGCTTTGTATTCTATTTGTTCTTCTATGTACTCTATGTGTGTAAATCACTATGTGCTTCTTAAATGGGCACTCTCTTACACGGACAGAATACATCACATTCATGATATTACAGCTCTCTGAACAATTTAAATACTAAGATGTAGGGAGCTAAAATCATTAAGCCCCTCACACTCACCTCGCAGATGGCGCCTTAACCCTCTTCTATTGGCAGACGAGAACTGCACAGAATTTATATCCAAACAAATCAGCTTCTTCCTAGAGACAAACACGCCCACAGAGGTTTCTGCAGGAACACTCTGGGAAACTCTAAAGGCCTTCTTAAGAGGACATATTATTGCATATTTTTCCCACAGAAATAAATTAGAAACCAAGAAAGTGTCAGAGCTAAGAAGCGAAATTACTAGAATAGATGAAGAACAAGCCAGGCGTCCAAGTGAAGCTCTCCACAGGAAAAGGCAGGCCCTGCATACAGAACTTAACATCTTAACAACTAAAGAAACTGAACAACTTATTTATAAGTCTTGACATCATTACTATGAACACGGAGAAAAAGCTAATAAGCTTTTAGCTCAACAAATTCACAAACAAGAAGTTCGCAATGCAATACCAGTAATCACCAACACGAATGGAGAAGAAATTATTGACCATAAAAATATAATGCACGCATTTAGAGCTTATTATAAATCCTTATATTCTACTGAGCTCAAAGAAGACAACACACAATCTAATGCATTTCTGGATACATTACAGACACCAGAAATAGATGCTTGGAACTGGATAAACCTCTGACTCTAACAGAATTACTAGATGCTATAAAGTCACTTCAAAGCGAGAAATCAGCAGGCCCTGATGGTTACCCCGTAGAATTTTATAAGAAATTCTCCACTCAGCTAGCTCCCCTCTTATTGGCAACATTTACAGAAGCTAGAGACAACCGAATACTACCTCAAACATTTCGTCAAGCATTAATCACCGTCTTTCCTAAACAAAATAAGGACTTGCTACAATGTGCATCATACAGACTAATTTCACTCCTGAATAATGATGTTAAGATACTCTCAAAAATTCTAGTTAGAAGGATGGAGAAAGTGCTGCCCTCTGTAATATCACAGGATCAAACTAGATTTATTAAAGGCTGACACCTATCTTCCAATCTCCGACGCTTGTTTAATGTTATATATTCACCAGCAAAATCAAACACACCAGAGATATTACTATCATTAGACGCAGAAAAAGCATTTGATATGATTGAATGCAACTAACTTTTCACTGCATTGGAGAAATTTGGGTTTGGCCCGAATATTTGTGCCTGGATCAAACTACTGTATACCAATCCAGAAGCTTCAGTTTATATTAATAACATTTGCTCAGACTACTTTAAGCTAGAACGTGGTACCAGACAAGGATGTCCCTTGCCGCCACTGCTGTTTCCAATCACCATTGAACCACTGGCGGTTCACTGTCGAAATTCTTATCAGATAAAAGGGATTGTCAGAGAAGGACTGGAACAGAAAATTTCTCTATATGCAGATAATATGGTTTTATATACATCAGACCCAGAAAACACTGTCCCTGCAGTTTTAACAGCACTAAAAGAATTTCAAAAGATATCCGGTCTCAGAATTAATCTGAATAAAAGTATACTCTTTCCAGTGAATTCACAAGCATATAATATTAGATTGGACACCCTACCTTTTACCATAGCAGATCAGTTTAAATACCTAGGGGTAAATATCACAAGTAAACATAAAGCTCTTTATCAACAAAATTTTGCCATCTGCATGGAAAAAATTAAGCAAGACTTGCATAGATGGTCAACCCTTCATCTCACTCTAGCCGGAAGAATTAACATTGTTAAGATGAATATCCTTCCTAAACTTCTTTTTTTATTTCAAAACATTCCAATATATATCAATAAATCGTATTTTAAACAGTTAGATTCAACAATAACCTCATTCATTTGGAACTCAAAACACCCACGTAACCGAAGAGCAACCCTACGAAGACCTCAGGCAGAAGGTGGCATGGCTTTACCTAATTTTCAGTTTTATTACTGGGCAGCAAACATACAAGCCATAAAAACCTGGACACAAATATATGAACATACACAGGCTTGGTCCGCAATAGAAGTAAAATCCTGTAATACTTCATTATACTCCCTGCTCTGCTCTCCAATAAATGCAAGTTATCGCAAATATACTAATAACCCAATTGTGCTTAATTCACTCAGAATATGGAACCAAATTAGAAAGCATTTTAAGATGGAAAATCTTTTATCTGTGGCTCCTCTGCAAGAGAACCACCTCTTTCAACTCTCGCAAACATATCCAGTTTTTAATACTTGGAAAAGTTTTGGGATTAAAATGCTCAGAGATCTTTATATAGACAACATATTTGCATCTTCTGAACAATTACATTCAAAATTCAACCTCCCAGCTACACATTTCTTTCACTATTTTCAAATTAGAAATTTTGTTAAACAGAAATTGCCCGATTTTCCCCACCGCGTACCCTCCACAATGCTGGAAAAAATACTGCTCAATTTCGAGGAATTAAACACCATTTCCGCATTATATAAAATCCTATTAGAGTCACTACCTTTCAAAGTTCCAAGAGGAGATTGGGAAGAAGATCTCTTAATCAATATATCAGAAAAGGAGTGGAAGGTAGCAAAGCAGAGAATTCACTCGAGCTCCATATGCGCAAAGCATAAAATTATTCAACTAAAAATTATATATCGAGCTCATCTGTCTCGTTTAAAACTGTCCAAAATGTTTCCAGGGCAAGATTCAACCTGCGAACGCTGCAACCAAGCTCCTGTCTCACTGGGTCACATGTCACATGTTCTGGGCCTGCACCAAACTAACATCATTTTGGACCAAAATTTGTAAATTGGTATCACAATTCCTCCTAACCCATTAACAGCTGTGTTCGGTGTTCTTCCAGATGGACTTGAAGTGGAGAAGGACAAGCAAACGGTGAATGCATTCACTACACTTTTGGCACGCAGACTTATTCTATTAAATTGGAAGAATCCCAACTCTCCTCTGATAAGTCAGTGGGAAACCGATGTTTTATATTATTTGAAATTGGAAAAAATCAAATTCTCAGTTAGAGGATCTGTACAAAATTTTTTCAAAACCTGGCAGAATCTAATCAATATTATTTTAGAATAAGAGAAATAACTATTACCGCATTTAATTCCCTTCTCCATTTCTTATTTACCTATAGATTTATTTCTCCCTTTCTTTTGTTTATTGTTGCCTTATTAAAAAGCCCTAAACAATTCTCCTTCGGCTAAGATCTCCTTCTCAGGGGTGGGGTTTGATTTGTCTTCAATTTTGTTTGGTTATAAATTGATCTATTTGTATGGAATGATTACAATAAAATTAATAAATAAATACAAAATAAATAAATACAAAGATGTATATTTGATATCATTTTCATGATGACAGGAATTAAAGCATGTATTAAACACAGTGGTAGCAACAAGCTGGCACCCCATCCAAAGATTGCTCCAGCCTCCCGCAAGATGCTTGCTGCGCCTTGCTCAACCCTCAATGAAATAATTTATTGCAGCAGTACTGTCTCTTTCAAACGTACTAACCCCCAATTCCTGTCCTTCCTTTTCTTTCTCCAAGTAACCAATCACCACACAAGCTCTGCAATAAATCTCTAGTCATCTGTAAGCTTAGAACGCCGATTCTTCAAAACTTTTAAGGAACATTGAAATATGTTCGTAGTACATGTTTAATTATTCCATCCATCTATCCATCCACAGTCGCGCAAATCCCAGCAAGCATATAGCACTAGACAGAAACAATCCCCAAATGGGGTGCCAGCTCATTGCTACCACTGCGCCATCATGCCCACACGTTTAATTATTAACAATATACATTATTTAAATGAAGTTAAAAATTTATCTGTATAATGTAATATACATACTTTACTGCATTTCATCTTAAAAATTATATCGAGAGCTCCAAGTAGATAGCGCTTGGAAATCTAAATCGACTTAGAAGCCAGTCGTCATCATATGCAAATACATACTTTCTTCTATTGAATTCCTTCATTGTTATCGTATGGTACAATGAGATTCAATATGCAAATCCTCCATAAACTTATTTTCCTATAAAATGATAAAATAAAAATAATGATAAAAAAACAAAACAATGAACTATATACCGTATTTTTCGCTCTTTAAGACGCACCTGACCATTAGACGCATCTAGGTTTAGAGGAGGAAAACAAGAAAAAAAATATTCTGAAACAAATGGTGTACTAATATATTTAATAAAATATAGCAGAATATTTCAACTATGTAAAGTCAACAGTGGTATTAAGAACCATCATCACTGCCATTAACAAATGAGGAGAGACTTTAAGGTTCATGCACTCTTCTAGTTTTCTGGAAACCCCAAGAACTCCTCAGCACTAGTGTCAGAATTTATAAAGCTCAGCTGCTCACAATCACTTTGCAGGAGCACGTACCTATCATCACACGGCATAACCTGTCCAAAGCCACCAGGGGACAAAACACGTTTGGACCAATGCTCCCTGAAGTTATATCGCAAGTCTAGTCCCATCTATATTTATAATGTCACAAAGCCCTTCATCTTGACTTTTGTTGTGGGTTCCCTCTTTGACAAAATGAGAATGCGATGCAAGTGCAGCCCGCGATTCAAAAAAATTGCTCTGCGTACCTGTTTGTCTCGTCTGACAGTAGCTGAAAGGCAGCCTCAGGAAAAAAACAGCCTGAAGTAGTCCAGCGGCTGGTAATCTGTCATGTCCAACAGCAAGCCAAGCTGTCTTGTGAAGTCCGGTTGCCAGTTTGGCTCCCAAGGATCAATGTCTTGGTATTCCTCCCACACGAACCTTGCCGTAGGTGCATCAGCTGCGCAAATGCGCTCAGCTGGAGCGGCATCGGCTGGTGTCTGATCAGCTTATTCCAGTTCCTCACTCGCTTGCTCAATCTCCTGATCACTCTCAACAAAATCAGATTCTAAAAAATCAGTCCGACTCAGCAATAATGTGCAAAACATCGTCTGCTGAGTATTTTGTTTTTTGCACTCTCTTCGCTCCCTTGTGAGATGTCGATGCTATCTTGCCTTTGTTTACATTTTGTAACTCATGCACATGCAAGATTTAGATGGCGCGTCAACGAGTCTAACATTCCTCCAAGCAGAGAGGGAATGCCTGTAACGTGACGTACCATTTTGTTGCCAGTAACAGCTGATTGTCGCCCTCTACCCCTGGATGTCGACTTCTGTCAGGTAATACACATCACCGTCTGTGACGCAATATTCGCTCCAAAAGATGCACAGACATTTCCACCCTTCTTTTGGGGAAATAAAAGTGCGTCTTATGGAGCGAAAAATACGATAATATGAAAACATAAGTACAATATACATGTACATATAGTGCAGATAGTGAAATGGTTCATAAAGTGGCTCAGGTTGTGCAATATTACAACTATATTACACGTTTACAGTGAGGTGATTGTACTTATAAGTACAAACAGTTCTACCAGGAGCACTTGATGGAATGATTGAGTGCATTTGGAGTTCTTGGAATGAAACTGTTTCTGAACTGAGACGTCCCTACGGGAAAGGCTCTGAAGCGTTTGCCATATGGGTGAAGTTCAAATAAACTGTGCACATGGCTGAGGCAGCGTGAGCTTGATGCTGTATCATGATAATCCTCTTTCCAATCAACTGCTGTAGAGTTCTGATTCCATACTCAGATACAGTGGGTTAAAATACTCTTGAGTGGTGCACTGAGAGTAACAACACTAAAGCAGCTATGGTATTTGGAATAGTTTGGCCATTCTGTGGACCATTATATTATTACAGATTGATTACAATCAGATGCCTTAAAACTAATAAACGATATGCGGCTAATTTCACTATATTTCATAAAGCCGCGTCAGGGATGTGAATCCAAAAAAGAAAGGGAAACCACAAAGGAACAGTAGCACTGCTTTGATGCTGGGTGCCGCCAGTTTGCAAAAAAGAGCCAAAAAATTGCACACAAAATTAATTGAGCTGGTGTGAGAATGTGCATGACTTTACGTCAAGTTTAGCTTTTATACATTGTGATGCGAGTGTGGAAACGGTCATACGCACCATTTATACATGAGGCCCCTAATGTGCGACTGTCAATGAGTCATCCCATCATAACTGTCAGCAGACATCACTCATTGTGCGACACGACAGCCTAGTGATAATTATTGACTTTGAATTGATCACCACACAAACACAACCCAAAACATTCCTATTATTGCAGCTTAGTTTTATTTATATCCTACATTTAAAATTTTAAGCATATAAGTGCTTCATTAAACACGTGATGGGGCTTAAATTGCTACAAACATATAGGTAATGATAATACTCCCCAAATATAATGAGTCAAAACTTGCAGCTTGGGGGCCCTATACATCTGCATAATCCATATATAGCAAAAAACTTCTCTGTTAAGCTTACATATAGCTCACTATATATTGTAAGCAGTTTTCTTCTAGATTTCTGGTTACCTCACGAATTACGTAAGTTAGGCTAAACTGATCCAGCATGACTGAGTACGGATGTACTTCATATCATTTAGAACCAGTTTTCCTTATTATATTTTTTTGTAAAGTGTGAATGTTCTCCCAGTCTTCAAGTGTGTTTCTTTTTTCAATTATTGTGTTTCAAGAAGATGTACAGCTCTGCACACAAAACAAGAAACAGCCCAAAGCAGAATATAAGCCTATTGTAGGAACATGCCAGACAATTAAAGAACAATAACAGAATCACAGTCACATGGGCTGTAGAAGGAAATTAAAGTTGTTGAAGGAAGCCCAGAAGAACAACCAAATCCCACAAAGAAGGCACCAAAGCTGGGAGCAAACTAGCATTTAAGAACTATAAGACAATATCTACTCTGCACTAGAATGTTGCTCTAAAACTATACCAACCACACACCGTTGATAAAGTGTAATTTGTATCATTTTCAAGACAGCATTCCTTGAATGCGGGTAGTGACATCTTTTAAATATTTTATAACTATGCAGGTAGGTCCTGAGCTGGTAACATCACTTCAATAAAGACCTACCAAATTACAAGTTAATTAAAAAAAGGAGGCTTGATTATGGGACACATTCTCACCCTGCTGCCAATAATACTCTATGACACACTAACATGGATGACATTTGACCAAAGAATTATTCATCAGAAATGTGTCAAGGAATGCTAATGTTACTGCACTCTTAGCATTAACCAAGTCAGGTTTTTTTGTTCTATGATGTGTTTCTTGTGTACATTGGAGGTGTGTTTTACAGGTTTGCTATAATATTTATATATTTCTTGAGCTTCTCTACAAGCTAAATGGGGCAAATAAGGTACTATTTAAAAATAACTACACACAGTATTTTCCTATTTTACCTTTGTTTACTAATAAGAATACAGAAATTAGAAGTTATGTTCCTTACTGCAAACAGCTCACATTCATATATATGTACTTTTTAAAGTGAAAGTAATAAAATATATTGCACCGCGGGCTATTATCTGTAATAAAAAGTGTCAAATCCAATGTGCTCAACAACCAATTCTAAACTGAATTATGAAAGCATAATAACTAACAAAATGACATGAACTTCTCTAAAAATACAGTACTATACATTTAAATCAGTCAGTCGTTATCCATCCAGCTATATTCTAACACAGGGTCAACACAGGGCGCAGGGCAGGAACAAATCCCCGGGCAGGGTGCCAGCCCACTACAGGGCACACACACACTTGGGTCAATTTTGGATCGCCAATGCACCTAACCTGCATGTCTTTGGACTGTGGGAGGAAACCGGTGCACCCGGAAGAAACCTTCGCAGACACGGGGAGAACATGCAAACTCTACGCAGGGAGGACCCGGGAAGCGAACCCAGGCCTCCTCTGAAACTGCGATACATTTTTAATCAATTTGCTTTTTTTTACTGTTGCAATCGATACTACTATATGCCCTAAACCCATTTAGAAGCATGTATACTTTACTAAAAGGCTTGACTTAATTCTTTATTCCTTTTAACATGTTTATAAGCGCCTGGGGAACTCAGCAGCAGCGCATGCGCACGCGTAAACACTACCCATCGACTTCCTGACCTGTGTCTCCTTTAGGCTTTGCCTTACAGGGTGCGACAAAAGTGGCAATTGTTTCAACCTGCTCCATTCTTCTCTTCGGTGTCGCTTTTTACACTTTCTCTTTTTCTAAACGGAGTGTCTTTCGTTTGTCGTCTACATTCGCGGGAAACGTAACATGTGCTATCAAACATGCAGTGGTACTGGATGAAAATGGGCAAGTAAGAAGCACCAAGTATACATAGAGATCAATAACAGGCCCAAACTGTGAAATAAATAAGCACGCGAAAATCTCAAAATGCGTGTTAATAACCGGACACGTGACAAGAAACTGCACAAATGCCCACCTCGAGCAATCACAGCATCGCGCTGCACACACGCCTTCCTCAGAGCCTGGCATAGATCATACTGGGACCCCGGGGGGGTGCGCGTCCTGGTAACAGCATCGCGGCAAGCCAGTCATCGATGCTCCAGGTCAGCGGACTGCAACCATGTCTGTGACTGGAGGCCTGTCTTGAGGTGTCACCGTGCGCGACACCCGCTGCACGACCCACAATCCGTGATACCTGCTTTTTGAACACAAACTCGCACCGAGTTTGTTTTTCTTTCCTTCCTTAACACACGCTCCCCACAGGAAGAAAAAAAAAAACGAACAATTTGCCCCGCCTTCTTTCCTTCGTAAAATACGATTGGACGCTAAGCTGATTGACACTTGCTGACCCTGTCATTTAAAGGTAGGATGTCAGGTGGGCGGGCCTATAAATCTCTTGACCAATTGTGAAAAGGCGCCGCGCTCAACGGTAGTAGGGTGTTGCACGAACGAAAGAGCCAATGTGAAGAGATTTCCATCGTGTGTGTTTATCAATGTTTGTGCTGCCATCTATCATAAGGAGGGCAAAGTTTTAAGTGTGCAGTCGTTTTTATAATCTGAAATGTAAATTATACAAAATGTAAAAATGAGTTGCACAGAAACTGTAAAAAACGCAGTCTTTGCGTTTAGGAGTAGTCCCAATATTTTCTGCTGTCAATTTTAAAGGCTATAGGGTATGATCACATTACTTTGTTGTAAAACTTGTAACTGGCTTCAAAATAACTTTACATCTGATGTTAGAATCCTCCAATTTATCTATACAGAATCAGCATGTTTATCTACACGTGTCTTGAAAATTATACTGAAACTGAGATACCAAAAAAGCTCTACAGATACGATATGCAGACCATTTTTTATTTCATTATTATAGATAGATAGATACTTTATTAATCCCAAGGGGAAATTCA
Organism: Erpetoichthys calabaricus; assembly: GCF_900747795.2. Classification (NCBI taxonomy): domain Eukaryota; kingdom Metazoa; phylum Chordata; class Cladistia; order Polypteriformes; family Polypteridae; genus Erpetoichthys; species Erpetoichthys calabaricus. The sequence continues at coordinate 208,865,998 of NC_041395.2, forward strand.
CATACTCCAGCAGCAGCAGCAGCATACTGATACAAAAAAAAAAACAACAAAGAAAACAATATTAAAGAGTAATAAGAATGTAGGTAAAAACAGACAATAACTTTGAATAATGTTAACGTTTACCCCCCTGGGTGGAATTGAAGAGTTGCATAATTTGGGGGAGGAACGATCTCCTCAGTCTGTCAGTGGAGCAGGACAGTGACAGAAGTCTGTCGCTGCTCCTCTGTCTGGAGATGACACTGTTTAGTGGATGCAGTGGATTCTTCATAATTGATAGGAGCCTGCTGAGCGCCCGTCGCTCTACCACGGATGTCAAACTGTCCAGCTCCATGCCTACAATAGAGCCTGCCTTCCTCACCAGTTTGTCCAGGCGTGAGGCGTCCTTCTTCTTTATGCTGCCTCACCAGCACACCACTGCGTAGAAGAGGGCACTCGCCACAACTGTTTGATAGAACATCTGCAGCATCTTATTGCAGATGTTGAAGGATGCCAGCCTTCTAAGGAAGTATAGTCGGCTCTGTCCTCTCTTGCACAGAGCATCAGTATTGGCAGTTCAGTCCAGTTTATCATCCAGCTGCAGTCCCAAGTATTTATAGGTCTGCACCCTCTGCACACAGTCACCTCTGATAATCACGGGGTCTGTGAGGGGCCTGGGCCTAATAAAATCCACCACCCGCTCCTTGGTTTTGCTGGTATTCAGTTGTAAGTGGTTTGAGTCTCACCATTTAACAAAGTCCTTGATTAGGTTTCTATACTTCTCCTCCTGCCCACTCCTGATGCAGCCCACAATAGCAGTGTCGTCAGTGAACGTTTGCACATGGCAGGACTCCGAGCTGTATTGGAAGTCCGATGTATATTGGCTGAACAGGACCGGAGAAAGCACAGTCCCCTTCGGCGCTCCTGTGCTGTTGACCACAATGTCAGACCTGCAGTTCCCGAGACGCACATACTGAGGTCTGTCTGTAAGACAGTTCACAATCCATGCCACTAGGTATGAATCTACTCCCATCTCTGTCAGCTTGTTCCTAAGGAGCAGAGGTTGGATGCTGTTGAAGGCGCTAGAGAAGTCCAGAAACATAATTCTTACAGCACCACTGCCTCTGTCCAAGTGGGGGAGGGATCGGTGTAGCATGTAGATGATGGCATCCTCTGCTCCCACCTTCTCCTGGTATGCAAACTGCAGAGGCAGTCCACTTCTTATGGCTCACAGTCAGGACAGTGACAGAAGTCTGTCGCTGACGCTGCTCCTCTGTCTGGAGATGACACTGTTTAGTAGATGCAGTGAATTCTCCATAATTGATAGGAGCCTGCTGAGCGCCCGTCGCTCTGCCACGGATGTCAAACTGTCCAGCTCCATGCCTACAATAGAGCCTGCCTTCCTCACCAGTTTGTCCAGGCGTGAGGCATCCTTCTTCTTTATGCTGCCTCCCCAGCACACCACTGTGTAGAAGAGGGCACTCGCCACAACCGTCTGATAGAACATCTGCAGCATCTTATTGCATGTTATGTTGACAACAGTCTACAGCTTTGCAGCTTGACAGTTCAGGTAGATGAAGTAAGGAATACCCCAGTGATCTCAGAGATTCTTGTGTATTATATGTTGATATTAAATAGTGTACTTAGTTCAATGAAATTCTTACTTGCTCTTTAGAATATTTGACAATAACAGTAATACTGACATAGTCAAAGTTCTAGTATCTTACATTAGGTTTCTTCCTCCGGAGTTGTTTTTGCATGTTTTTATTCTATATGCCTGGATCCATCCCACTCATGCTTTCAGTTGAATGACATTGCATCTAACCTAAAACACCTACAACTGGTGGCTCTACACAGCTTTTCTATGCTATGTGTGTGTCCTTGGCTACCATGTAGCCATTGATGAACACTACTCACATGGCCTGGCTTTAAAAGTGGGGCCCTGTATTGCTATTCTGGGAAAAGTTTTTCCAAGATTTAATTAGAACATTTCATCCTTCCATCCATCTTTCAAAAATATTTTATCCTGAGCAGGGTCATAGGGAAGCTGTACCCTATCTCAGCAAGTTTAGGGCTCACGACAGGAACCATCCCTAGATAGGTTCACCAGTCCACCAAAGGGTGAACAAACATGCACATATACTCTAGGTTCAATTTAGCATTGCCAATCCACCTAATCTGCATGTGTTTCAACTGAAGGAGGAAACCTACGTGTATTTATTAGAACATCCATGAGTATAAGATTATGGATTGTTCTTTTCTGACCACTCCCCTAAGATCAACTTCCCATGGGTAACCCTATCAGGGCAACATATCTCCAGACCACACAGCTCTAAGATTCACTGATGCACACAGGTTAGTGGAAAAGGGTATGATGAGGGCATGGGAAAGGATTTTCAGATAGCCCCATGTAGGTTCTGGTGAACTATCTGATGACTCAAGAGAGATTTTAGGCTAGACATCACCCAAAACACAGCAAGGGTGGAGAAACGTAAACACGTCAAAGGTGTTGTCTATGCATCAGCCCTACTGTTGAATTTAAACAAGTTACTCAGGATGACACTGTCTTTTGATACTGATGTTTCTTTTGTTATTAATCTTCAGTAAACTTTCTGACTTTTAAGCAAGGGTGCATTTTTATTTAGGACTATATCTAGACTTTATTATCCATTTCTATTTTCTATTATTTTTTCTTCTGCCTCCTATTATTCTTTTCTTAATAAATAATACTTTGCTGGTATATTTCTTGCATATCTTGAGTGACTGAAGTAATAAAGTAAATACAAGGCACCAGGGATCAGAGTTATAAAAATTGTCTATACATAAAAAGAGGTTCAAAATGTGTGTACAAAGCTTTCCACACAACGTTGAGATTTATAAAAGAAAACTTAATGGGAGAACATAAAAATTTGTTATTACATTTTTTAGTGGTCAAAATAAGACAAGGTAATATAATATAAATTCAAATGTACATTAAAACATGTGGCCAAGAAAGAAAACAATGGAATATAGCAATATAATAAACAGAAACAATGATAATGAAAACATCCTTCAACTAGTGCCCAGTAATTTTCTAGCTTACATCTGCAGTAGTTGTTTATTTGGCTAGCTATAGAGCAGCTAACCTGTTAAAGTGGGTCATGTTATATTTATACCAGGGTTCTTCCCCTGGCTGGGTGTTCTCGTTTTATGTGTTTTTGTTCTTTTTTGGGTCTTTGTTTTATATTAATGTTACCTTTAATTATTATGTGCTTTGTTCTCGATGCCTGTGCTGTGTTTCACGTGTTTTGTAAGAGGCCCTCCAAGGGGTGGAGCCACTTGCCAATCACCACCGGGAGCTGTCCTCCTCCCTATAAATGTAGAGTGTTTTCCACAGTTCCCGGCAGTTCATTTCGATTGGCTTTAGGTGTGGTGAGTTACTGAGATTTTCTGTGCTTATTGTGATTTGGATTTTTCGACTTCGCAACTGGATGATTTATTTGAAACATTGTTTGCTTTGGATTGCCTTATTATTTTAGACAACTTCCTTATGTCTTTGCGCCAAAAGGATCTTCATGTTATGTCAGAGCATTTTCATTATGAATAAACCTTTTTATTATATAAAGATTCTACCAGGCCCATTTTGTGTCAAGCCGGGGTTTTTGATAGTGTTCCCCCTTAGTGGGTATTTTTGGAAGTACAATTTGGGACTTGTATGCTTTGAGACGCCCAGTCTCAACTTGCTATATAAATGAATTTAATTGAATCTAACATAGCTAAATGTATTATTTTATTATTGCATTGTGTGATTGTGGATAACATCTTTTCTGTAGGGTTTCATTCCATTCATCAATATTTTAGGAATAAATAATTTATTAGTATATTATAATGAAAAATGACCAGCTTTACCCCAGCAGTGATGCAAGTGATGGAATTTAAATTAACAGTAATAGTTTTTATGTTTTTTTTATTTGTAATATTTAATTAAATTCAAATGCAATTTGTAGAATATGCTATATTAAGGTTTAATAATAATAATAATTTTTTGCATTTATATAGCGCTTTTCTCACTACTCAAAGCGCTCAGCAATTGCAGGTTAAGGGCCTTGCTTAAGGGCCCAACAGAGCAGAGTCCCTAATGGCATTGACGGGATTCGAACCGGCAACCTTCCGATTGCCAGTGCAGATCTCTAGCCTCAGAGCCACCACTCCGCCCTAAAGGCAATTAAGGTTTGTAATGTTAAACGTTTGGGGTGTGCAGAAATCTGTCAAAAGAACTAATTATAATAATCCTTTCCTTTCTGGCATTTCAAGTCATGCATTCTTTCATTCTTCAAAGTCTGCTGAATCCTGAACAGGGTACAGGGGGCTGCAGCCTATCGCAGTAAGCACAGGGTTCAAGGCAGGTACAGTTTCTTGGACAAGGCACCAGTCCATCGCAGGGGAAAACACAAAGTAATTTCCCCTACTTTATAAAACTCAAAAAGTATTGACTTTTTAAGATTTTTATTTTTAACATTAACACAAAGGTGACAGCAAAGGTCACAGCATGAAGAAATATGATTGCCATCACTGGATCTGGTCTGATCAGGTTCACTTCCATGTTCTCCTGGCAATTTTCAGAACATCACGAAAAAGTGCTATTTCTGTTTACCATCATCTGTCCTTTCAAAGCCTCTTGGCATCCTCCATTCTTTGTTCTCTGCCTTAGCTCCATTATGACTGCTACTTGGATGACAACACTTAACTCTTTCTTTTGTTTACTCTGTCAGATGAATGCAAGTATCTTCATGTGTCTCAGTTTGCCTAAAAGAGTTTTTGGCTGAAGTAAACACAGGGTTCTGGAGTGCTTTTTTTGGCTCAGAACAGAAAAAAAGAATGAGAATAATGGGGAAGGAGACAAGTGTGATACGATCAGTGACAATCTTTGCCTCTTGTACCCCAGAGTGGAGTAAGATAATCCAGGTCATGTCCACCCCATCATTGGAAGTCCCACCCCTTCTGGTCCTCCCCTGTTTAAGAAGAGAGATAACCAGTAGTAGCGTTCATTCTGGAGCGTGATTTCTCCTTGAGAACAGCCTTTTAAAACAATGTTGTATTTTTTATCCTTCCGTTATTTCATTGTCATATGCATTTGTTTGCTGAAGACTTGCTTCAAATTAAACTTCTGATACACCAACTCTCTGATAGTGTGTTACCCTCTTTATATTACATGGCATAATTAATTAATTTTCATCTGCACTTTAACATTTGTTAGAGAGAATCACTTTGCATTCTGGGAAGGCCCATTGCTGCACACTGTGACCTCTCTATTGCTTTGGGCAAAACATCAGTGATTAAAGACTGCAATGAACGTGGGTGTTTGCCTTGTTGAAAACCGTTTTTTTCACATTGAATGTTATATCAGTGAGCCACTCTTACAAGCTCTTCTCCTCCTCCACCATTCAGAGAATCCACCTGCCCATAACCACACATCCTCAAGTTAACTTTTAAGAAAAATGCTGCTCATTTATTGGTTGGATGATAGCAATGTCCTTCTAGTGGACCTGTACCAGATTACTTCATCTCATACAGAATACAACTATCCACCTGATTCATAACCTTGTCACACATTCACTAGTTAACAATTACCTCTGTCCAATAGCTGCCATTTCTCACCAGATATGGTTCAAAATCCATCCTTGTTTGCTGTTATTCCATTGTGACACCATGATATTTGTTCTTCTCATCTCTTCTCAGTTTGCTCAATACAATTTACACCACAAATAACTTTTAAAAAGGATCACAACTTTAATTACATTTGCTACTTGACATTCTGGTGCCTCTAATGAATTAGATTAGATTAGATAAACATTATTAATCCAAACGAGAAATTCAGATGCATATAGCAGCAGAAACATAAAAACAGAGATACAGACTCACAGGACAAATGATACACGTAATCAATCAAGAGTATATCAAATTATTGATTATGCTGCTTAACCCACTGCAGCACTTACAATACAATTACTTGTGTTATTATATGGCTTTTAGAATGTACAGTAGGATGTAATTTTTATTTCTTTTCTCTTCTTCTTGGAAAGTGACAAAAGAAAGTTTGGGAGCCTTGCAATCCAACAATGAGAGAATACTATGTTCTTTTAACTCAGTCAATCATGTACTTAAGATATTATTGAATGTCCAGGAGGATGTGGATGGTCTAGATCATCAGAACCATGAATTTGTTATAGTATTTGTGGAACCCCCTTAGCCCCAGAGTTTCATGTCCTCTAGCAATGCAGTTGATAGGCGTTTTAGTTCTCTTCATTTTCAACTGTCCAGACCTCAGTTCTTGTGTTAACGGACTTTATATTCTCATGATTTGTTTAAATTAATCAAAATGAAACTGACCTGCTTTATAGCATGTTTAATGGTTTAGTAATTTACTGTTACTGGATTATAGTTGTCAGTTTGTTAGGTTTAGGTTTATTTGTCATATATAGGTTAACACAGGGTCAACATACAATGAAATGTGTATGACGAGAAAAACAAGTCACTCAGCCTAGATCCAATAAAGCTTAAAAAAAGATTACAAGTTAAAAATAGACAAGTCATATAAAATAAAATGTGTATGTTTTAAAAGAAGTTATAGAGCAATATGAGTTGAATGAGCAGCAAGTACAAATGACAGTTATTGCACAGATAATGTTTTATAAGTGCAGATGCATATTCCATAAAGTGCAGATGCATGTTCCAGTCAGTATTCTGAGTGTGTGCAGGTACAGTTTGTGTGTGAGTAGTGCAATGTAGATGTAGTGCAATGTAGATGTAATGTAAGTGTGTGTAAGTGTTCAGGTGTTGCTGTTGAGGAGTCGAATGGCCTGGTGGTAAAAGCTGTTCTTAAGTCTTGTAGTCCGAGCAGCCAGACTCCTGTATCGTCTGCCAGACGGTAACAAGGAGAACAGCTGGCGTGCTGGATGGCTGTGGTCCTTTATGATGCTGCTTGTCTTACGCAAGCACCGATGGAGGTAAATGTCTTCAATGGCAGGAAGACTCTTGCCCGTGATGTGCTCTGCTGCCTTCACCACTCTCTGTAGTGATTTCCGGCTGCTGGCAGAGCAGCTCCCATACCAGACGGTAATGCAGCCCGTTAGCAGACTCTCGACCACACTCCTGTAAAAGTTTGAGGTGATGTTGGCATTCATGCCAAACTTCCTCAGCCTCCTCAGGAAGTAGAGCCGCTGGCGAGCTTTCTTGACCACAGTGTCTATGTGAAGGGTCCACGAGAGATCCTTGGTGATGTTTACTCCGAGGAACTTGAAGCTGTTAACCCTTTCAACTTCTATGCCGCTGATGTAGATGGCCTGGTGTTCTCTGCCTTGTTGTTTTCGATAGTCCACAATCATCTCCTTGGTTTTGCTGACGTTAAGAGGCAAGTTGTTATCTAGGCACCAATTACTCAATGCCAGCACCTCCTCTCTGTAGGCCGTCTCATCGTTGTCAGTGATAAGACCTATGATGGTTGTGTCGTCTGCAAACTTGATGATGGTGTTTGTGCCGTGTTTTGCAACACAGTCATGGGTGAACAAGGAATACAGCCCTGCGGCGCTCCTGTGTTTAAAATGAGTGATGAGGATGTGTGTTTGCCGACTCTCACCACCTGGGGCCTGTTTGTGAGGAAAGAGAAAATCCATCTGCAGATGGTCGTCCCCAACCCAAGGTTGTCAAGCTTCAAGACGAGTTTTGAGGGGATGATGGTGTTGAATGCCGAGCTGTAATCTATGAACAGCATTCTTACATATGTATTTCCTCTTTCCAGGTGGGTGAGGGCAGTGTTTATTGTTAGCGCAACGGCATCCTCTGTCGATCTGTGCAAGTGGTCTGGGCCTGCACTACAGTAAGTGAAAAGTGTTATATAAAAATACATTGAATACACTGATTATTCAGTATACTTTACTGTTTAATTGTAACATGATAAGAATCTGTTTATATTTACAGTATATATCCTTATTTACTTTATACAGTACCTTATGAACAGGGGTGCCAGATCTGTGGTTTTCCCATGCAAGTTGGTTGTTTTTGATGCCTTTTCAAGAGAGAAAATTGGCTTCTGCAGGTGGCAGATTTTTAGGCTAAAAATATGGAAAAAATATGTGGCATTTTGGGCTATTTCAAAAACAGCTGCAATAAGAGAGTGAGCATGGTGTAAATTATTTCAGCTCTCCCAAGTCACCGATAGAGGTCCGTCTGGCGCATACAGCTTTGGCATCTCTTGAGGAGAAGTAAGTGTTCTTTAAACCACATTTAGTCTCCAGCAATACTATCCATTGTGCACTAACAGTATATGAAAATTCATTTTTTACACTATGGGGAACTAGCTGCAATATAGTAACCAATACTGTAAAGACTAGAAAAAGGAAGACCATCTTAAATATGGGATTCATGAAGTGCCAGGTGATGGCACAAGAGCATCTTGCAAATCTCAAACTCAACACTGTCAATCATCTTGGTGAGCTGGTTAAAGACATTTTTGACAAGGACTTGGCAATTAACAGAAACAAATGTAGCACTAATAAAGTGTGCTTTAAGTTTGTTGGTTCATAAGAACTTGATACTTGATTAACAAGACAAGCTGTATTCCTTTCTCATAGATGAAAGCAGCAACATCTCTATGGAGAAACAACTTTTTATAGTCATATGGTATTACAGTTATGCTGTGTGTTAAATTTTAACATTTTTCCTTGGGATTATGTCACTACAGTAAGGAACTATTGATAGCACCTCCACTGCTCTAAAGACTTTCCTGAAGAGAAGGACTTTGACGCTTGAGTGGTGCATAAGATTGGCAATGGATCATGTAACACTATGCATGGTAGTAGTAATTCTGCAATCACAAAGATGAAACATATAAACCCAAAAATCATTCATTTTAAGTGTATATGTCACTCTATTAACCTCATCACATTTAATTAATGACAGCAGAAACTTTGGTTGGAAACTTTGTTGGAAACAGTTGGTTTAGTCAAAGCACTGAGTGGCAACAGAAATACAGTGCTCTTTATTCTTTTATTAACATTGGGCAGGAGCTACTAAAGATTATGAAGTTGACCACAACCTGCTGACTTTAAATCTACCTCTGGATCCAATGTATACTTAACCAGTTTGATGAGCTGAAACTTTCCAGTTTGCAAATGATGAAGAGAGGAACTGCACAGCAGAATTAGTATACCAAATATATATTTCTGGAAATAAATTACATCTTGTATTTTTAAATCAATGCTACAAAAACTGAACAGAGTGAATAAACTGTTTGGGTTGGATACTTCCTACACTGTTAAACTACTACACAAACTCATCAGTCTATATTAAAAACATCCTTCAGTGTGTCATGAATCCAGCTACCAACACTAAGTAGTCATCGACCCTGGCTTATGACATCGATAACAAAGCTAACTATTTTCCACTCCCAAGATGTCAGTTTTGGATTTGCATTCAATATTCTAGTGGCAGACTCCAACATGGATGGTACATCAGCTGTTGAAGAAATTAAGCGATGAAGCCAGATGTACTGTATCTGCTTGAACTGATAAAGGAAATGAAGCAATGACTTCCAACAAATGTCAAATAATTGGAATCACTAGCAGATCTTGCTCTGTCTAAAGTACTTGGACATAACAAGCTGCAACTAGACTTTATCATAGGAATCTCAAACTGCTTGAGCAGAAATGTAAAAAAAATTGGCTGAAGGTTGCTTTGGCTGAACAACAATGATGTGTAGGTTAAATGAATCTGGATGGAAATTGCAGTAGGACAATATAATTTTCAAGAGCTTGGTAGCTTTGTTTCATCTGTTTTGGTGTTACAGTTTAGTAAGGCATCTGCAAAGAGAACTTTTTCTCAAATGAATCTGATAAAGACAGATCTTAAGAACAGAATGCATCAGGATTTGTTAGCATCTGTTTTGATTCTCTATTGATTCATGGCTCACAAAGGCATATGCCATAGTAGCTACACAAAATCATTATTTACAGTACCTCAGATACTTACCACATGACCAAAGATAATAATGAAAAGGATGATATGAACTCCTGACACTTTTACATGACAATTCCAATGGCAGTGCTGAAGTTAGTTTTTAAACTGCATACTGTTTTATTATAAATTGTATATTAATCTTCCCTAGTATTTCAATTACAATATCATTTTTGTGTTGCTGAAGTCAGTTTTCAAAAGCTGAACAAATTTTGTTAACGTTTGTGCATTGAATTTATAGTTCCTGTTAAATCCATTGTTACTGTTACTCAGTCGGGCAGACACATTTTGAGAACTGTGACAGTTCATTGTCAAGCATCAGACAGATGAGGCAAACCTTACTCAATCTTTCAGCAATGTTGCTCATTTCTCTATGATTGTTACAGGTGGAAATAAGGCATATTACTGTGGGCAGCAAATCCATCACAGACCTGTATTTGAAAGGTTGCACCAAATCAGAATTATATAACTGAGTCTTTGAAAACTGTTCCTGAAAAAGAAGTGGGTGAGTGAATTCTTGATCACACTAATATATATATATATATATATATATATATATATATATATATATATATATAATTTGTTTTTAATTTAAAAGTGTAAATGCGGTGTGCATGTTTTTGTCGTTGTGCAAAAAAAATAATTTGCATGAAGGAACACCCAGTAAGTAATGCAAATTAAGTAACACCCACATTGAAAAAATATATGTATATATATTCAAGGAAAACCTTACATCTGCTGCCCTGTGTGTTTTGTGCGTTTTTTATGTAGGGGTTTGGGCTGCGCTTTTTGTGACAACATAGCAGCTCTTCTTATGATGGAGTATTTTATGTTTGGTGCTACCTAAATAAAGACTGATTCACTGTTGAACACATTTTATTAACAGATATGACTACACTTTTAATAGTGAAATTAGGCATACTTTTTCTTTTTTAACTACATCTTGAATACTCATCCGGGCAGATCTGTGATTTTGCTGTTAAAATTGCCATGGTAGAGCTTGGTGGCCAGCCTCCCGTTTCTTCTCTCGCTAACATTCACATCATACTGGTATTTTTCCCCTATTTTTTCATATGTCACCAAGCGTTTGGCCTCCAGGATATTCTTATTTGATTGTTTTGTAATGTTCTTGTAATATTCGATTCGCTGAGAGACAGAAACAAAATTGAGTCCAGCAAGGAGAGTATTACCTCCATAGATGGACTAGGTTCAATACTAGGAATCCCATCGTGGAAAGGTCATTCCATTTACAGTACCTCTCATTCAACAACAACAGCAGGGAAATAAACACAACAGTAACAACACAAATTACTTTTATACTTAGCTTGTGTTAAAGAATCTATCAGCATACAAATCCACAATCAGGAACTGCCAAGGAATTGCCAATAAAAGTTAAAACAGATGATTGCAGCAGTTTCTTTTTGTGTTCTTGGTGCACCAGCCTTTATGTTCTCTGGGTGCTTTTGGAGTATGCAGTGTTTAGAGGTTAACATTCTATGGAGGGCCACAATGACGTCTCAGGGTTGAGCAGCTGTGGTGCTCCAACATGTCTGGGGTTCAGCTGTTGTGGGGTCTTAAATGGCAGTGTGATGTAACACTTTTTGCAAATTTAAGATAATACTGTTTTGGTACAATAAGCTAATCATTGTTTAACTAGGAGCTTTGCTGCCCTCCTTATCATTTTCTTCTAGAAGAGCTCAAAACAAACAAAATCAAGAATATATAATAAAAGGGAAAAGCAAGCAATGTACTATAATAATAATAATAATATGCAGAAAGGGTACATGATGCAATTTTTTCCATGGTATGTAAGTGAAAAGATTATCCATCCATTTTCCAACCCGCTGAATCCGAACACAGGGTCACGGGGGTCTGCTGGAGCCATTCCCAGCGCACAAGGCAGGAACCAATCCTGGGCAGGGTGCAAACCCACCACAGGACACACACACTAGGGCCAATTTAGAATCGCCAATCCACCTAACCAGCATGTCTTTGGACTGTGGGAGGAAACCGGAGCAAGCCCACGCAGGCACAGGGAGAACATGCAAACTCCACGCAGGGAGGACCTGGGAAGCGAACCCGGGTCTCCTAACTGAGAGGCAGCAGCGCTACCACTGCACCACCCTGAAAAGATTATTGAATACATAAAACCACAGTGACCCATTCAATATGAATTAAACTTCATGGCTACATACAAAAATAAAATAAAAAGTAAACTGCTTGGGTTTGATGAAGCTGTTTTCATTTCTATGAAAGTTTGTAGTAGATGACTATTGTGAGCAGATGCTTGTGTGTATGATGTAATATTCTCAGAGGATGTTTAACTGATCTTCTGTGGCTGACAAATCATCCTAATTCTTTAAGAATTTTGACATCCTTGTGCTTTTTCTTATGTTTATTTGTTCATCTTAGCAGCATAATAGCATGATAAAATGCTATCCCTGTTTGAGCTTTATTCTGAGATGATGGGCTAGGCTCCTCATGTGCACACATTTTGACTGACATTTAACAATGTTTAACAATGACACTGTTTTATGCACTGATCTACTGAACCTTTGGTAGTCTCCTTTGATCCTGTTAATGGTAAGCCTATCAAAACCCTCCATCCTAGGTAACATTTTAACTTTAGATCCCTTTAACCTTCAATTGCTCTAGAGGCGCCGTACAATGGCTGACCCTGCGCTCTGACCCCAAGGGGTATATGAAAACTAACAAATTCCTAATACGAGAAATTGTATAAGGCGAAATATAGAACAAAAAGTCAGTGTGCAAGTGGTTTATGAACAGGTGACAACAGATTATGTTTAATTTTGTGCTTTCATTAATCCTCAAGTACAACAAGGTAGTCCTTTGACATTAATATTAGTATTTTGAAGCCTTCCTGTTAAAATCTTTTTAGGTTTATAACATCGTTATTGTAACTCATACAAAGTACAGCAAAATTCTAACTTTCATTTAGAATTATGAATTGTGATATGATGTAAATATGTAGCAATATGAATGTGCAGTTATTGTTATGGCTTGTCTGCTCCTACCCAGCCTCAAAATAAAACTCTGCTCATGCTCCATACACATGGCAATTCAAACTTTATAAACCTACTAGTCATTTAGCCCGTTACAATAACGGGCGCTAGAACAGTAGTGCATAAACATTAGTAGGAACAGTCTATATTAAATGGCAAGGGACTTTGACCTCATTCTTTTTGTTGGCCGTATTTTTCTTTCTTTCAGCCTTTCTTTTGTTGATGTTTACTTGCTGAGCTGACCGTTCTTCGTGGGCTGCTGCCATGTATTGTGTGTCTTTAATTTTCTGTGACAGTAATACTGTCTTGTACGGCTCTATTCAATAAGGGCGCGTAGATAATTTAGTTCAAATGGCTCTGGAATATGTGAAGAGCAACAGGTGCAGATCTTTATTTACGTGCGCCTTTATTCGCTGCGCCCAATTGAGGTCGTCCTTTTTAGGCTCGTCTTTTTGTGTGCGCCCTTATTGAAGGATGCCTGTGCGCGCCCTTATTGAAGGATACCGTCTTGTACGTCCGCTGGCTTGTACGTCCTAATATACGTCCGTAATATACCTTTAATTTTCTCTGGCGGTAATACAGGCGTGCGCATCGGTAATATGCCTTTAATCTCCTCTGACAGTAATACTGGCTTGTATGTGGCTGTAATATGCGTCACTGTATTGTGTTATTGTGTACCTTTAATTTCCTCTCGCAGTAATACTGGTTTGTATTTCCGTAAAACGCCTCTAACTTTCTCTGACAGTAATATCGCGCATAGCACCGTGCCCCGCGCATGCGCACTTCACCAGAAGACACCCACACACGGACACCTGGACGCACATAGGGGTTTTATATATATAGATAATAATAATAATAATAATAAATAAATACTTTTGAGTGCCAGTGTTTTTACATAGAAAAATACAGAAAGCATAATATCAGTGTAGGATCTGTTCATTCATTCACTCATTTTCCACCACCTATCCAGGACCAAGTAGCGAGGGCAAAACTCTTAGCAGTGAGACCCATAAGTCCCTTTCCCCAGGCATACTTGCCATCATGCTGTGGGATCCCATGGCATTCCCAGGCCACCTGGTAGACATATTTTTTTCAGCAAGGCCTGGGTCTTCCCTGGGGTCTCCTACCAGCTGGTCGTACCCATAAAACCTCTATAGGGAGGCATCCGTATCAGATGCCTGAATCACCTCAGTTGGCTCCTCTCAATGCAGAGAGCCAGTAACTCTCGGCCTGTTTCTAATCCTAGCCACCCTGTGGAGAAAGCTAATTTTGGCTGCTTGTACCTGTGATCTTATTCTTTAGATTATTACTCAAAGCTCATGACCATAGGTGAGGGTAGGGACATAGAATGACGTAGAAATCAGAGAGTTTTGCCTTCTGGCCCGGAACCTACCTCACTGCTATGGATTGGTTTAGCGACTGCATAAATGCACTGACCACCCTTATCTGTCTATCAATCTCATCATCCCTTTTCCCCTCGCTTATGAACAAGGTACTTAAACTTCTCCATTTGAGGCAGTAACTCACCTCCCACTTGGAGAAGACAGTCCACCTTTTTCCTACTAAGGACCATGGCCTCATATCTGGAGGTGCTGATACTCTACCCTGTCGCTTCACACAGCCCAATAAAGCCAACAGGACCACATCATCTGCAACAAGCAGCGACATAACCCTAAGACAACTGAACTGGACCTCCTTCCCCTGATATCCTGTCTGTGAAAACTCTAGAGGAACACGGTCATATGCTTTTTCTAAGTCCAAAAAACACATGTAGGCCTACTGGGCGTAGTCCCATGCCCACTCCAAGTTCATAAACAGCGGAAAGAGCTGTGGCACTGTTCCATGGCCTCGATGGAATCCACATTGCTCCTTCTGGATTAGAGGTTTTATGACTGGGCAGAGTCTCCATTCCAGTACCAAGGTATAAACGTTTTCAGGGAGGCTGAGGTTTGTGATTCCCTGATAGTTGGAGCACACACTCTGGTTCCCTTTTTCAAAAATGGGGACTACTATCCTGGTCTGTCACTACAGGGGTGTAGCTCTTGATGACCACAAAACACCGAAAAGGTGTGTCAGCCATTACAGCTCAACAATGTCCAGAGCCTTCACCATTTGTGGGTGACCTCATCCACCCCCATTGTTTTGCCACAGCAGAGTTGTTTGAATACCTCAGTGACCTCCCACAGGAAAATGCGTATTGATTCCTCATCAGCTTCTGGCTCTGCTTCCTATATAGAGGGCCTGTCTGTTGGGTTCAGGAGTTCCTTCTTCAGGATGATGGCATCCCTCACCTCTGGTGCTCACCATTGGGTCCTTGTATTCTCACCTTGAGAGGCACCTATGGCCTTCAGACCACAGCTCTTGGCAACCACTTCCACTATGGGGGCTTTGAACAAGGCCCATTCGGACTCTATATCCCCACCCTCTTTCGGAGTTTGGAGTTGAAAGTCTTCTGGAGAGGGCTTCCCCCAGATGTTCCCAGTCCAACCTCACTATTCTCTTGGGCTGTCCTGGTCTGTCCAGGTGCCTCCTGTTCAGCTCACCCAACTCACTACCAGGTGGTGGTCAGTTGACAGGTCTTCTCCTCTCTTCACCCGAGTGTCCACAGCATATGCCCGCAAATCTGATGATACGATTATAAAATTGATCATATACCTTTGGCCTAATAAGAAGCTCACTCCCGCCTCATGCCTTTCCCCTGAGTAGCTCTAGTTCCAGACTGCCAAGGCCTCTGCCTTTGACCCCTGCCCAGTTCACATGACACCCTCCTGCAGGTTGTGGGCGCCTGAAGCCCCCTGCGGTCCTGGAAACCAGGCGCTCACCTACAGGCACTCCACCCCATCACCCAAACCTGGCTCCAGGAGGAGGCCCTGGTAAACCCATACTGGGCAGGGCACTTTTTTAAATTTGTGTGTCTGTATTATTAGGGATTTTTGTAGGATTTGTTATTCAATAAAATTAGAGAATCATGTTGGAGGATGGCCTCTACCCCTTGTGACCACAACAGACACTTCATTAAAGCTTCATTAGTTGTATCTGTAACTTAGAACATAGCATTTAAATAAACAAACAAAAAATTGTATTTTCTATTGATTAAAAATAAAAATTAGGCTATAAACACATCATTTTGATAGCATTTCTGAAATGTTGAAAGATGAGTAAGATATACAAGTACAAAACTGTGGGCACAAGAGAGAAGGACAAAGCATATCAATGCCAGTAAAACTATAGTATAATAGTAATATTAATACATACATTAATACATAAGAGTAAGCATTGACATTAAGAAAAGTCAATAAAAATAATTTATTAATTCCACTATTAACTGAGGTTCTATATATTATTTAGGCTTTGTCACAGATGGCTGGGGTTCTTACCCAGCTGGGACACCTGGAAGGACCAGAAGGTGGCATTTTTATCTTCCGGGTCATGAGGGGGCAACCGTCCTGGGTTAGGAGAGGACCATGGGAGAGGAGCAAGGAGGTTCCAACCCGGTGGGACCCGCGGCCACCGCCAGGGGGCGCCTCAAGCCTCATGGAACCCAGGAAACGTTTACTTCCGCCACACCTGGGAAGATGGAGGAAGAGCTTTCCAGGGACACCCGGAGTGCTTCCGGTGCAAAGGGCAGCACTTCCGCCACACCAGGAAGTGCTGCTGGAAGAACATCATAAGACACCTGGAGCACATCCGGGGAGAAATAAAAGGGGCCGCCTTACTACAGTCTGGGAGCTGGAGTCGGGAGTGGGAGCAGGACAAAGCTCCCGTGAGGAGAGGAAAGGCGGCCACGGACATTGAAAGAAGCCTGGAATAGGGATGATTTGGTGCTGGGAGCACTGTGTGTTATGCGGGACTGTGTATTTGTGCTTAAAATAAACGTGTGCTTTTATAAAGATGTGGTTTCCGACTGGTGGTGTCCGGGCAAGTCTCACATCTTATATGGGATTATTTAATAAAATTTAAATAATATCAGTTTATTCTTTCAGAAAGACTTCTCAGTAGAATATCAACTACTGCAATTTTATTGCAGATTTCAGTTTTTAATAAATTTGCAAAACTTACTGAAAACATGCTTTAACTTTGTCATGAGTGATTGAGAGTAGATTGATGGGCAAAAATGAAAAACGTATCCATTTAAAATTAATTGTACAACACAAGAAAGTGTCCAAAAAGTGATGGGGTCTGAATACTTTATGAAGCCACTGTGTGCATGTATATACAGTATATATATATATATATATATATATATATATATATATATATTGTCACAGGAGGTTGGGGGACAGACCCGGCCGGGACGTCTGGAAGGACTGGGAGGTGGCGTATTTGTTCTCCGGGCTACAAGGGGGCAACCACCCTGGAGTTGGAGAGGGCCACGGAAGAGAAGCAAGGAGGCTCAAGCCCGTTGGGGCCCATGCCCACCGCCAGGGGGCGCCCCGAGCCTTATGGAGCCTGGGAAACGTTTACTTCTGCCACACCCGGGAAGATGGTGGATGATCCTTCCAGGGGCGCTCGGAGTGTTTTCGGGTGCAAGGGCAGCACTTCCGCCACACCAGGAAGATCATCAAGCACCTGAAGCACATGTGGGTGAGAATAAAAGGGGCCACCTCCCTCCAATCAAGGAGCTGGAGTCGGGAGTGGGAGCAGGATGAAGCTCCTGTGGAGAGAGGAAAGGCGGCCCACGGACAGTGAGAGAAAGGCCCGTGATAAAGATGATTGGTGCAAGGAGCACAATGTGCTGTGCGGGACTGTGTAAAAGAATGCTTAATAAACGTGTGTTTTGTATAAAGATGTGGTCTCCGACTGGTGGTGTCCGGGCATGTGTCACAATATACAGGTGCTGGTCATAAAATTAGAATATCATGACAAAGTTGATTTATTTCAGTAATTCCATTCAAAAAGTGAAACTTGTATATTAGATTCATTCATTACACACAGACTGATGTTTAATCAAATGTTTATTTCTTTTAATTTTGATGATTATAACTAACAACTAATGAAAGTCCCAGTATCTCGGAAAATTAGAATATTGTGAAAAGGTTCAATATTGAAGACACCTGGTGCCACACTCTAATCAGCTAATTAACTCAAAACACCTGCAAAAGTCTTTAAATGGTCTCTCAGTGTAGTTCTGTAGGCTACACAATCATGGGGAAGACTGCTGACTTGACAGGTGTCCAAA
Source organism: Erpetoichthys calabaricus (assembly GCF_900747795.2). Lineage (NCBI taxonomy): Eukaryota > Metazoa > Chordata > Cladistia > Polypteriformes > Polypteridae > Erpetoichthys > Erpetoichthys calabaricus. The sequence continues at coordinate 208,884,166 of NC_041395.2, forward strand.
AGACGACCATTGACACCTTGCACAAAGAGGGCAAGACACAAAAGGTCATTGCTAAAGAGGCTGGCTGTTCACAGAGCTCTGTGTCCAAGCACATTAATAGAGAGGCGAAGGGAAGGACAAGATGTGGTAGAAAAAAGTGTACAAGCAATAGGGATAACCGCACCCTGGAGAGGATTGTGAAACAAAACCCATTCAAAAATGTGGGGAAGATTCACAGAGTGCAAGAGACTGCAGCTGGAGTCAGTGCTTCAAGAACCACCACGCACAGACGTATGCAAGACATGGGTTTCAGTTGTCGCATTCCTTGTGTCAAGCCACTCTTGAACAAGAGACAGCGTCAGAAGCGTCTCGCCTTTGGACTGCTGCTGAGTGGTCCAAAGTTATGTTCTCTGATAAAAGTAAATTTTGCATTTCCTTTGGAAATCAAGGTCCCAAAGTCTGGAGGAATAGAGGAGAGGCACAGAATCCACGTTGCTTGAGGTCCAGTGTAAAGTTTCCACAGTCAGTGATGGTTTGGGGTGCCATGTCATCTGCTGGTGTTGGTCCATTGTGTTTTCTGAGGTCCAAGGTCAACGCAGCCGTCTACCAGGAAGTTTTGGAGCACTTCATGCTTCTTGCTGCTGACGAACTTTATGGAGATGCAGATTTCATTTTCCAACAGGACCTGGCACCAGCACACAGTGCCAAAGCTACCAGTACCTGGTTTAAGGACCATGGTATCCCTGTTCTTGATTGGCCAGGAAACTCGCCTGACCTTAACCCCATAGAAAATCTATGGGGTATTGTGAAGAGGAAGATGCAATACGCCAGACCCAACAATTCAGAAAAGCTGAAGGTCACTATCAGAGCAACATGGGCTCTCATAACACCTGAGCAGTGCCACAGACTGATCGACTCCATGCCACGCCGCATTGCTGCAGTAATCCAGGCCAAAGGAGCCCCAACTAAATATTGAGTGCTGTACATGCTCATACTTTTCATGTTCATACCTTTCAGTTGGCCAACATTTCTAAAAATCCTTTTTTTGCATTGGTCTTAATTGATATTCTAATTTTCCGAGATACTGAATTTGGGACTTTCATTAGTTGTCAGTTATAATCATCAACATTAAAAGAAATAAACATCTGAAATACATCAGTCTGTGTGTAATGAATGAATCTAATATACAAGTTTCACTTTTGAATGGAATTACTGAAATAAATCAACTTTGTCATGATATTCTAATTTTATGACCAGCACCTGTATATAGGAATGACTATAGTTAAAACGATCTTCACACCAACTTGGTGCTACGATTTTCAATTTTATTAATTTTCTTTCTTAACCGGCTTGTCTATTAAACAGGGTTCATATTTCTCACACATTTCTCCTTGGTTGAATAAGATGGCAGTGCATGCTCAGTGAACAAATTGCTATGCTTAGCCCACAATATAACTAAAAAAAGTGCAAGCTAATCTACATCTAAATGTAGAAAATCTACATTTTCTTCTTTGCTGAAGATTATTTTCTTCAGTAGTTAGTTATTAGATTTACCCCTAACTGTGAATTCCAAATAAAAGGAGTGATATTAAATACACAAAAGTACAAACAATGTTTAAAGTTGGACTGGGTTTTATTTTGCATATATTAACATCTTTATATCTGCTGCACAAAATACAATTTATAAAAGTTCTACATACACTATTTTTAAAATATGCTAAATTCCCTTCAGTCCATTATCTAGTCCTACCTAACCCTTTTATAGAGTTGTGGGGGGCCAGAACCTTTCTGTTTGTATATAACATGTTTACCATTTCTCATGTTACAATCTTCTAGAATTTTTACATCAATATAACTATATTAATTCTAACCTAAAACAAACTATAACATTGATAGTTAGAAATCACATAAATATCCTAATCACATAGTATAGGAACTTTTTTTCTGAAAAGATTTTAAAATATAAATTGCAAAATTCTCAATTAATGGTACTCTGTATATAATATGTCAACTAAAGCTTTCTAATTGTTATTTATTGTAAAATTACTCATCATGAAAGTGTAAAAAGATACAGCATATTATTTTGTAGCATTAACAAAATGAAATGAACCAAGTACAAATTAAAATGCATGCACAATCACACAATGGCACTTTGATTTCACGAGAAACTGATGGTCTAAATTAGTTTTTGCATTTCCAAATCATGCAGCAAATAAATGTACATACATTTTTAAAATGTAGATAAAAGGTACTCTTTAACAAGCATACTAAATCTTAGTCCTTGACTATCACAAGAGCTATCATGTTTCATTTTAAGTCATTTCTTCTTGGTGTACAGTAACTGAATGCCTTGCTTAACTAGAAATAGAGTTCTTGATTTTCCTCTCAATCCCAGGATTTAAAATTAAAACATACAATAAAGATCAGTTAATACATGTATTAATATTGCACTATTTGGCCAACAAGAGTGCATACACCCTGTAACTTGCTCATCAATATTTATTTATATCTCTCATTCCTTATATGATGCAGTAAATTTATTGTGATCACACTTACGAGTGAGAGCTTTTAATCATGTCAAAGGAACAACCTTCCCTAAAATAGACTAAAATTCTTCAGGACAGCTCAATTCTTCAAGATGTTTAAGAAGGTAATTGCATAGCCTTTCACTTTCTGAGCAAAGCAAAAGACAGCAAATTTGCAAACTTATCTTTATACAGAATTCCCAGTGTCCCCTAATCCAGGTGCACTTTACCAATTTGCACTATTTGGTATCTTTTGCCCTTCCAGTAACTTCGTAAAAATGTTTAATTTGCATTTATTGATACCAAGGGCTTGAAATGTATAGCTGTATGTACCCATTTTTGTAATACCCACAAAGCATCAAGATTCAATACGAAGGCACATGCACACACATTTTGGACTCAATGATTAATGTAACAAGCATGTCTTTTGAGGAAAGAAGATAAAACAAAGATAAGCCCCATGCAGCTAAATAAAGAAAATCTGTAAAATCCACAGAGACAATGAGTGTGTTTATATGCACACACAAAACCAGGATGTGGAGTGTAACCCGGTTAAGACAGAAACCTGGTTTCTTAAAAACCTGCATTTACATGCACGAGTCAATAAACTAAGCAAAAACGATTTAAATGTCCAAAAACAAACATGGGGTCTGTGTCTCCCAAGCAGTGAGGGAAATGTTAGTTTTAAAAGTAACTTAGTTACATTACTCACTACTTACAAAAAAAGTAACTAAATATGTTATATAGTTACATATTATAAAATGAAATGCATAAACAGTGCACTACAATTATGTTACTTTTTCTTCTTTTGTATGACAAACTGCACATTTGACTGGCCAGCATTTGTTATTAAATCCTAAACCCATGTATGCACCTTAATGAAACTGACCAGAAATTCAGCCAGACATGATAAATTTCTCTTTATGTGCCATGAGGTAAATCACATTCATCCTGTTTTTATATCCTGGACCTGAGCCACTGATGATGTGTGGTATGAGCACTGCCCACTACGTCACCCGATCACACTGTTTCAACATATCTATAGTAAATAGCTGAATAAAAACTAAACTGACACTTTAGTAATATGTATCTGTTGCTGGACTGCATGCAGCACACTCTTCTGCCTGGCTGTGAGACTGAAGCCTGAAAAGGAGCAGCGTACTGGTATGTTTGCTTCTTGCCTTATTAGTATTCTGTTAAATTGTTACTTTAAAAAGTAAACAAACTAATTAACGCACATTACTCTTAAAAGCATTACCCTACTGTTTGTGATATTGTGTTGCTTAGCTTCGCACTATAAGATCAGCTAATCAACATAAATTTAGCGATTTCTGAAATATTGAGGCAGATTATTTTAACCAAAAAGAAATAATGGGATAGCTCGAGTATTTGCCTCAGGATATTGATCTTTGTGAATGCTTCCACCATTTTCTACCCATGGCAGCTGAAAGCAAAGCTAACAGAGTAAAATGGACATGTGCAGACTACAAATCCTTATCTGTTAAGGGTTTACATGGCCAAATCGCTGGATTACTTGACTAGAGGTCTACTTTTGTTAACCTGGTTTGTCCCTAACCAGACTAAGGGTTTACATGGCATTTTAGAAGTGGAGTCACTAAGTGACTCTGTAAGTTTTCATATCCTTGTCTCTAGGCCCTGATAAAGTTATATTATTTAATGGTAAAATGCTAAGTTCAGTATCACTTAGGTGACAGGCAAGAATGAGATATATCTAATCATTTTTTACTTTCGAAATCGAAACTGTTCACTGCTGGATAAGGAATTAGTGATGATGAAGAAGGTTGAAAACTACAAGCTGGATAAAGTCAGACTCATTTGTATTAACAGGATTGGCTGTAGAATAAGACCAGGGGATCTCTCTCTTCTACTTTTTACCACCCTCATGACAGAGACTCCAGAAAAGTATAGGGATAGTCTCAAGCACATGGCTGAGTACCATACAGTTGAAATATACATAAAATTTCCCCTTTGTGACAAATAAAGTGCTATCTGTCTATCTACTTACTCTGGTTTGATGAAAGGATTTCTTCAATATAACTTCAGATTACAAAGAGTAAACTTTGACTGTTGTTTGTATGTATGCACTAAACAACTACTGACACATTAGCCCAACTGAGATACATTGAGGGGCAAGACCGGGAAGACATGCTTTCCTGATCCAGTGACTTTGTAGTTGTGCCATCTAATCTAAAACACTTGGGTAGAGTGGTGCTGAGTTATCTACTGTGCACCACTTGAATGGAAAGCCTGCTGGAGAGATCTAGAAGACTGAAATAGGTACTGATGTGCTTAGAATGACCAATGGATACCTCTTATCAGAACGACTCCAGCTCTTGCCTGCAGGAGAGCTTTTGCAATGGGAAAGTACAAGGAAATGAAGTCTGAAATTAATACATCAGCAATGAAAGCAGCTGAAAGGATCTATGGAACCGGAAAGTGGACACCAGTATTTGAGAAGTCGTCAAGCTGTTTTAGCAGGAAAATATCCTTATTTGACTGAGGGATACTAGCCGGGCCGAGTCTGATGATGCTACAGAGAATAGCTTTCAATGACCTTGAAGAGGTTCTGACAAACCATTTGACACCTCAGGCTGTTCTCAGAGTGGGTGGGGAAACATTGACTTTAACTAGAGATATTTAGTTGAGAATTAGAAAGTTGACTTTGAGGAAGTCCTATACCTGGTAATATGTTCACCTGCATTGTGTGGATTATGGGTTCATATATTTTGCTAAGGCCATAGCATTAAGACAATAGGAGTGGATGAAATCCAACTGAAAGTACTAAAAGCACTGAACACCATGCAAGTGGTTTACCTGAAATGTTTCTTCAGTGCTTCATGGAAGTCTAAGAAACCCTTCTGTTATGACATATTACCTGACACTGCCCATTTTGATTTTTTTTGTGTTTCCAAAAATCAAAATTTATTTCATTACTTTCTAACTATCAACAGATCCCAGATCACACCTTATGTAATCAAACTCTAGTGATTAGACTGAAAACAGTTATTGTCCTGAAGAGGAACTTTTTGGTTACCTAAAAAGACCACATTTCTGAAACAAAGCCAAACAATCATATCTATTATTGGACATGCTAAATTGTATTCCTGTTATATTTTTACAAATGGGTTCTATAACTACTGAGCAGATATGTTGTATCTTGATATAGATTTTAGATGCTACCACTGCCACCACCATCACCAGCCTCTGAATTATCTATAGTGGTTTAATATTTATGTTGTTTTACTTATTTTTATTGTAATTTTGAGTGTATAGATTGAGTGCCCAAATAGAAAGTTATTTTAATATTTACAGTTTAATTTTAAGAACTCTTTAAGAACTTAAGAAATTGTTATACTGCCTGAATCTAATTCTTTGGCCTTATATGAGGATGTACCAATGGGCTGGTAAGCAAACCTTGATGTTAATCAGCAGGACATTGTTGCCAATAAATCATTCAACAAAGAAAAATTAGATTTACTGTATTTTAGGAATGTAACAATATTTGAATATGTACAATTCAAGAGTTTTTTTTTCATTTTTCTCCTGTAAAAAGTAATTCAATAAAGAACATGCTCTCCACAAACAGTAACTACCTGAGTTGAAGAAGCTGAAATATTTATATATCTAGATGGTAACAATATAGCATTTGATGTATATGCTTGCTTTAGCATTAATCAAGAATATATTCAAACATAAATTGAAACATGCCTGAAATTTCATATTACAACAACAACAACAACATTTATTTATATAGCACATTTTCATACAAAAAGTAGCTCAAAGTGCTTTACTATACTTTATATATATTATCAGCCAAGGGGAACAAGACCAGCTTATTCACCTTCAGATTTTAAAGCAGTCTTGGAGAGTGGGTCCCTTTTTGACAGTATTTCATTGATCTTGAGAAAGCCCTCACACTTTGGCGAGAATTTGTTTCTCTATAAAAAAACAAGAACAAGAAAAAAAAAAACACTTTTCATGAGCATGTAAAATATATTAAATGTAGACTATATTGTTAAATGAATATTTTTATAATATAAATATTTGGTAAATGTGGAGCACAGCTCTTCAGATAGCCTTGTTTTGATACTTCCCAATTTTACTGGCTTCTATTATAACAGAGAGAATCAAATGCTATAACAGTGAAGTTACAGACACAATGGCCTAAAGGCAATGTCAATGGCAAGGCCCTGGGTTCACTTATGACTCATAGCATGACCTTATTAATATGTCTGTGCTCTAAATGTTTACGTATCTGCCAAATAAAAAACATTATGGATTGAAAACTGCAATGTTTTCTTAACTTTTCTTAACTGTTTAAGACAACAAGCTCTTGGTATAATAACAAATAAGTACTTGCTTTTATAAATGTATTACTCCTTGACATTAAACACACAGTATCAGTCCTGATTTGCTTATTAAAGTTTTATATGCTATATTTTGTATATCACATGATGCATTTTTCTGTCTGATTAAACATACAGTATCAGTCCAAATTTTCTTTATAAAGTTTTATGTTATATTTTTATATTACACAATGCATTTTTCTTTCTGTGAAATAATTTGTCTGTCAGCTGGTCTGCATTTCATTTATTTTCAAAATTAATATACTTTTGGTAGGTACTCATTAAAAATTAGAATATGTTTTGATAGTAAAAAAAAACCCAAATGTAGACAAAAAAGTTAAATTAAGATCACATAAACTATATAAAGGTACAAAGTGTTGTTTAGTGGCACTAAAGTATATGCATCAGGTTGCTAGTTTAGTCACAAATACTTACTGTATGACAACAAGCAACTTGCTGAAGTTGCAAATACTCCAGGTATGGAGATGCAGTATACAAATTATAGTAGTATGTACTTTGAATTTCACAACAGATAAAAAAAATCATCAGCTAACTAAGTAAACAAGCAAAGAAATAAATAAGGCATATGTCATAAATGTCATACTTCCCTCCCCCCAAAATTTTTTATTATCAGTATACAGTAGCTGGAAGTAAGAGTGGACTAACAGCAGCTTCTTCTAGTTTCTTTAAATAAAATTCTATATATAGCGAGAATTTGCCTAGCACACTACTTTCCTCAGTGACACAAGTATATAGAACTGCTTCTTGTGGGATGTTTTCTTGTCTCTGTGACAGACATAGAGTTTGTTAGATTTGGCACCTCTAGGTCCAACATAGTGCCAGTCACTCAAAAAAATTCTCAAAACAATGTTCTTGGTCTAGTCTTATTCTGCACTCAAGTGTTTCTTCTTGCTTATACATCCACAATTTTGGGCTTAATAATCCATCCAATTAAGGCTGGTGAATCCAAACTTAGGATAATACAGAGCTGACGCCTATCCTGTCAGTTTTGTATGCATCACAGGAACCAACCCTGCATGGAATGTTGTGCATTACAGAGCACACACACACAACAGGACAAAAATGTTGATAACAAATCCATCACTTGTATGTTTGCAGTGTGTGAGGAAAGTTAGGGTAGACAGAGAAAAACTCACACAGACAGTGATTGAGCTGGGACTCAAGCCTAGTCTTCTGGAGCTGGGTGGCAGTACCACTAACAACTGGAGCACTGCGCCACACTAAGGTAAAAATGAGTGCTCAGAGATCTCACAGATCTATCTATTTTGGAGATATTAAATGCTAGATTAAGCTATTTTTTTTAAAGATGAATTGCAATTAAGTTCATCTTAATTACCACTAGAGAGTTAACTCATTTTCTAGCACTGTAGGTAATGACACAGTTAATGCTACAAAGAATCTGGTATGAAAGTTTTACTTCATCCATGTACTCAGCATAGAGTACAGTATTGCTTCAGTAATTTACAAAACTTCATCTGGCCTTGGACTAGTTTACCTCTCCCAACAGCCTTTAATAATCCATCCATCCATTTTCCAACCCGCTGAATCCGAACACAGGGTCACGGGGGTCTGCTGGAGCCAATCCCAGCCAACACATGGCACAAGGCAGGGAACCAATCCTGGGCAGGGTGCCAACCCACCGCAGGACACACACAAACACACACACACACCAAGCACACACTAGGGCCAATTTAGAATCGCCAATCCACCTAACCAGCATGTCTTTGGACTGTGGGAGGAAACCGGAGCGCCCGGAGGAAACCCACGCAGACACGGGGAGAACATGCAAACTCCACGCAGGGAGGACCCGGGAAGCGAACCCGGGTCCCCAGGTCTCCCAACTGCGAGGCAGCAGCGCTACCCACTGCGCCACCGTGCCGCCCCGCCTTTAATAATACACTTTTTTATTGTTTTCATATTTGTCTGTCTATAGTGATGTTTTATTGGACTTTGCACTTTATTATTCCCAGGAGAGTAGTCACCTGCTCTTAGTATAATAAAGAGGGAGAGAGAGTTTGGGAGCATGTACTGATAACAGCGAGTCACCACACCCACCACACAAAGAAACCACCTCAGGATCCCAGATTAGGACTCGAGTGCAGCCATGCAGTGGGTGACACCTCAGCACCACACTAGTTCAAATGGAATGGAACAGTGTGAAGTTTTTTTACAGTGGCTGGAGTGTCAATCCTGCCACCAACCCCTGAGATTTTCCTGCAAGTTGGAGGACCTGAGGGTAATAAAGATGCTTAATAAATACGTTTTTATAGGGAATTTATTGTCACATGTAAAATGTGAGAAAAACTATAATGAAATACTTGATAGCATGTGCTAATCACCATGTAGCATAAGTTCACTTTCCGGTACAATGATTTGTTGGGAATAACTTTTTTACCTCAAAACTTCTGTCTTCCTTACCTGCTTTACCTTAAAAGTCCAGTCTTTCTTTGCTAATGTATATTATTTCCAGCACAACTGCTTTCCTCCATCTCAATAATCATTGGACATGCAAAGAATATCCCCTGTACTCCATACATATGAAAATAATGATCCTAATAAGCCTAACTTGTGAAATCATCCCATCATCCTCTATCAAAGGTTTTGCTGTTGAAGGCGACAGGAATATGAACTTTGTGTCATACATCTCTGATGCAGTCAAGACTTCATTTTACTATATTAATAACACCTCAAAAGATCTTCTACATATTTGTGCATTATGTTATTAGTTTTGTTTATTGGTTTTATTTATTGCACATTAATTTGTTTATTAATTATTTTGCATTTTGAGTTACAGTAATTGTCATATAGGGCATGCATTGGCTGTCTGGGATGAATAGTTCTTAATCTGGCTGAGAGTCCTTCATAAAGGATTTTGTCATATATTTTCGGCCTGAGCCAGCTCAAGTTTGGAAAAAGTGGCATGAAATACTGTAGTGTGATCTACTGACAGAGAAACAGCACAATGTCGTTAGCAATGGTAGTATAATACAGTAGATAATGCTCTTGCCGTTCAAGCAGGGAATCTGGGATTGATTCCCACTCATTACATTAAACGTTTTCTTTAATCAGCCATTTCCATCACTATTTTTGCCATGGGCCTCAAGCCATCCTGGTTACGGGAACACCATCCATCCAGATGAGATGCCACTCCTTCCATGTCATCCATCAAAGTATGTATGTTAGTATTTCAGCCTTATTATCAACATTCAAGAATAATTCTGGGAAGTCCAAACTGGAATATAGGCCTTATGGACTCTTGATGCAGTGATGGATTGGTCTCAGTGAATCTAATATTTTCGGGTTTCTGTTATAGAGCATTAACTCCTTCTTTTATGATATCAGACTTCTTCCAAAGCTTTTAATGAACTTGTCAGCTCTCCTTATACCATGTCTGGTGACTAACATCTTGCTGTTCTAAAGCTTCACTACATATTTTACTTATCTTGGGACAAGTTCCTGTTTAGTTCTGTGCCCCTTATTATATAGAATTCTTTCCCTATGTTGTTTTGTCAGGCTCTATCAAGTGCAACATTAAAATCACAGATCATGAGCAAAATCTTCTCTGCTGCTTTTAGAAATATAATTCAAGAATTATTTCTCCAAAAATGTTATAAATGGTGCTTAACAATTAATTGTGTTTTCTTGTTTCAGACTGATTTCTGTTTTTTCCCTTTGTAGTCCATTGATCTCTTATTTCAATATTTTGTCTTTTATTTTTTTTCCCCCAAAGTGCACCTAGTACTGTATCTATTGATACTATATTCTTATTCTTACTTATATCACTGTTTTCATTTTTATTGTGTTTATTTCTGAGTTTCTGATTACTATATTGCAACTTTGTTTGCTCTCAAAGAGCCTTGCTGTAGTGTATGCTGTTAATGACACTATATAAATTAACTGGTTGACCAGTAAGATTCTAAATGAGTCTTTTTGAACTTCTAAAGTAGACTAAAACTAAACAAAAACTTCTCATTTTGAAGTGCACTGTTAATTAAGCACTCACCGTAACAGCAAGCCTCAAAAGCCCTGTGCCTGGCCTCCCTTTTGGAATATCACTTTGACTGAGCAAAACTGTCAGGAAAGCTTGCAGTGAAATCTCAGTAATCTGGTTTCCTGTGAAGAGGAAGAAAAGTATAGCTGATAAGTACTAGAGGGAGAAAATAAACTGATGCCAGGAACATCAAATAAAAGTTCATTCTACCCACCTCAGATACTCCTCAAGAAATTGTATTTAAATAATTAATAAAATCAATAACACAAAATAAAATAAACCACTTTTTAAAAGAAGGACATCATGATTATTACTAAATCAAAGAACAAAGCAGTTCTCTAAGGCAGCATGTCCCACCCTTTCATTTTCAACTGCTGCTTTATTCTCCTACTGAGGGTTATATATTAGAACTACATAAAATTTAATCTCTGAGCTGTTCACAATGAAAGGCCTACAAAAAACTATAAATAAAATCTAGAACTTTACTAACAGTTGGTGCTACTATTTAATGAATGTACTCTTAATAATGCATAATCTGGTTACAAAGAAAAGTGAGTACTATATTTCAAAGTTGTTTGTGTATGCTGTAGTAAACCTACAAGTCATAAAAAACAGTAACAGTAGTTTTATATACCAAAGGGTGTCTTCTTTCAAATAAATAAAAAGTTCCCATATTGTCTGCTCTCTTTCATAACTAAAATATGTGATTTACACATACAGTATATGCCAAGGCAAGCAGAGCACAGCTGAGTGAACCTGCTTTTATCAAAGATTCCACCAACATCGACCCACATATAGCTATAAAAGTTCATTACCATTGGATAACAGAGGTTCAGAGCATTCCAGTGATGTATAGATGTCTACGATTGGACATTCATAATACATTTCACAACCTTGCATTATAAACATGACATATATTGTGTGTGTGACACCTCGCCTTTATGCACTGTTACGTACAAGACTTCTGTCAGAGTGCATGGGCATTGTTTGGTTGACCTGCAATAAGACTTGAAATTTGTATTAGGGAAATGCCTTAAAAAAAAAGAAAGCATACAGATGAGGAAGTCCTAGAAAATTTACAGAATGGTATAGTGATATGGAATATGAAGACTTTGAGTCACATTTTGATGACAGTTTTTGCTCTAACAAGAATGATGTGTTTGCTGATGGACTTGATGCTTGATTTGTAAGTATTGCTCATAGTACAGCTTTGAAGTGTTGTAGTATGTGGTTTTATAGTTTACGCTTAATTTGTTCAATTATCATTCCCAGAGGCTGTCTGCTGTACGTTCTTCTTAAATTACTTTTCTGAGCAGCACTCTTCCAGGTTCATCTTAGTGTATAGGCAATGTAGCCGCTCACAGTTTCACATGGGAAAACCCCCTTCCCTGACTGATCAAATGTCACTGAATCACAAACTTCTATAGGGGACCGCTCTTTGAGCAAATGCATGCAGTTTCAAGTGGGCATTCACCATCTCTCCCCAATTGATAGAATGTGACTATTCCTTTCCACTGTTTTCAGTAGGCTAGTTTTTCAACTTGCATGCCAAACATGTGGTGTTCAGATTGATTGGACACTGTATACTGGCCCCTACATGACTGGTTTAGGTGTGTGTGTGCGTGTGTGTGCGTGTGTGTGTGCGTGTGTGTGACTAGCTTTGGGGCCCTGTCTAGGGCTGTTTCCTGCCCTACACCCAGGGCTGCCAGAAAAGGCATTGCCTTCATTCACACTGTGATGCAGAACTGGAATAACCTCATATGAAGATGCATGTATGTACTTAGTTTATTCAAGATGTGAAAAGCAAGAAAAAACAACAACAAAAAGTAAATACTTAAAAACGCACTAAATCTTTGTTGGAGAATTGCAACAGAAAGCAGGGGAAGATATGTGAATTGAGGCACAAAATCCCTAATCTACTATATTAAATGTAATGTCTCTCTGTCTTGTGGTAAAAAGAAATTGTTTCAAGGACTGGCATGAAAAATAACTTTGAAAGTAAAGGTCTTAATAAGTACATTTGAATAAATGAATATGTTTACTCACATGAGTAAATGTACATAGTTACAAACTGTTCACTTGCTACTTTAGTTTGACATAATGTATGTGTGTATATATATTTAATTTTTTAAATAAAGATATAACTGCAACTGCAATACTTGTTTTGAAAGATTGTTTAGGTGAAAGAGATTAAATGTTTCCAAAATGGGACACCAAATATTTCCAAAAAGAGGGAAACCTTGTGCTAAAGAGTAGAACTTTGCAATCCTGTGGGATATGACTTCTAAACTTTTTACAATGATAGCTGACAGACTGTGGCAAAAAGATTATCTGATTCCAGGGTTATGTATCATAAAATGTCTTAGTTATGTACTGTAAAATCCATTTTTTGGAGAAAAACTCCTAAAATGGCAACTTGTTTTGTGTTCTGTTTTGCTTATATTAATGTGATACAAAAGTTTTTCCTCGTATAAAGACATTCTTTACAAATTTGAAGTATTATACTCACTACTCTTCAGTCATTTGCAGATCCTTTATTATATAAGTAGAATAATAAAGTTTATGCTTGAGTATGTAATTTAGGGTGCAATAATGACAAAACCCCTTAGTGCATAGGGAATTAAATCAGGTAAATCAGAGCTAGACATTACATAGTAAATCACTGTAAAGATAGCAATATAAAGATGATTTCATACAAATCAAAACTTATCAGTTGATCACTGCTGGACATGTTCACCTTTTGAAATTCTTATCTTAAATAACAAACAAGACTTTTTCCAGTTCAAAAATTGATTGACTGCTAGAATTTACCAAATGAAATAATACAAGAAAAATGTTGTTTCTAGAAACTTGCAAGCAAGTTCTATCTTGGACCATGCAGATTAAGGTCACATGAAGCAATAACATATTTTACAAATAGTACAAAGGCACATACCACATCAAGGATCATCTTAACTCTTTCTTTTAAAATAAAAGAAGGAAAAAGCTACAACCTCCTTCTACTTGTACCAAGAGAAACCCTAAAAAGCATTTGATTATTAAAATATCAGCCTTACATCCATCCATCCATCCATTATCCAACCCACTATATCCTAACACAGGGTCACAGGGGTCTGCTGGAGCCAATCTCAGCCAACACAGGGCGCAAGGCAGGAACAAATCCAGGGCAGGGCTCCAGCCCACTGCAGGATCAGCCTTACATGTACCACTAAAATTGCAAACTAACCTTTGCTGCATAGTAGAGGTCAGGATTCCATTTCCCATGACTCAGTACATCAACATATGATTCAACTGTATGATCCTACATCAAGACTGTGATATAAATGCATATATTGTGGCAAGCGGCTGGGGGTGGCACCCAGCTGGGATGCCTGGAAGGACTGGAGGAGGGATTGCGCCTCCTCCAGACCACGCGGGGGCGACCGCTCTGGTGTCTTTGGGGACCACGGGAACTGAGCATGGAAGCTCAACCCTATAGGGATCCGTGGTCACCGCCAGGGGGCGCCCCAATACCTGAGGAGCCCTGGCCCTCAGCACTTCCGCCACACCCGGAAGTGCTGGGGGAAGGAAGACCAGGGACACCCGGAGTGAGGTGTCCTGGGCACATCCGGGTGATGATAAAAGGGGCCGCCTCCCTCCATTCGGGGGTTGGAGTCGGGTGAAGAGAGGAGTGGAGGTGGCCTGAAGAAAGAGGCATTGGATAAAAGCCTGGACTTTTGAGGGAATTGTTGAGGGTTGTGTGCTTCACTGTAAATAGTAAATCTATACTAATAAAAGGCAAAGCCCTCACTCACTCACTCACTCACTCACTCACTCACTCACTCACTCATCACTAATTCTCCAACTTCCCGTGTAGGTGGAAGGCTGAAATTTGGCAGGCTCATTCCTTACAGCTTACTTACAAAAGTTGGCAGGTTTCATTTCGAAATTCTACGCGTAATGGTCATAACTGGAACCTCTTTTTTGTCCATATACTGTAATGGAGGAGGCGGAGTCGCGTATCGCGTCATCACGCCTCTTACGTAATCACGTGAACTGAAAACAAGGAGGAGCCCCAAAGAGCGCTGAAGAAAACATTCTCCGTCAACCCCCACACTCCCCCCTCCATTCCGCACATCACAGCATTTTCATTAATGAAGTGACGTAATACTCCAGCTCCACCTTCTTCACAAGTTCATTCACCAATTATTTGTCAATTATATTTCACAGTAAGAATTTACAGCACGACTCAAACGCGGGAACGAAGGTAAATGACGTTAATTGTTGAGTGTCTTTTAATACTGTGTAAGCATACATATTAACACATGTGCAATTAAACGTGTGCATTTACGGGGTGATTTCTCAGGCTTAAAAGCTCGCCTTTTATTAAAAAGGTAAATGCAAACTGTTTTCGTTCTGAAGGGCACAAACCACGTTGGATTTCAGCCGTTAAACGCGCAAAAATGTCGGTACACCAGATAAATAAGTGCAACATATTATCAGCTGTATTGTATGCTTACAATACATATAGAAATGTGTTAATCGTTAACTAATAGTATGGGATGGTGTTTTTCGACTCTGCTTTGGAAAAATATGAATGCCTTGGGGCCGATCTGGAGGAAGGAGGCGCAGCTCCTTGATTTAAACGATTCCATGTCTTGGTGGGTTTGCGTAGCTTATTGTCAATATCTTTACACCTCTTTTTAAGACTTATTGACTGAAACGGGCTTTCACGAAAAAAGTTAGGGCTTTGCTACAGGATACACCCTCCACAAGTTAAGGAAGTAAAAATAAAAGGTATATATTTCTGTTTTATTTAAACTTTTTAAGTTCGTATGCATAGCCCCATTTGGCTGTTTTAGTTTTTTTTTTTCTTTCTTCAGTAATATTTAATCTCCTTAAAGAAAAACAACATATGCGTTTTACTTTTTTTGTATCTCTTTAGTAATATTTTAGTGTAAAAGGATAACCAGTATTTAAACCTTTTATGTTACTTTATAAAGTTATTTTACACAATGTTGAAAAATTAATAAGAAAGCTACATATTTTGGCAGCTGCTGCTTTAATTTTCAATGAAATGAAAAAAGCTCTCCAAGAGAAAACCTCAATGAAGAAGAAACAATTTGCACTATCTAAAAAGGAGAAACCCTCATTTATAAAGGTTTGCTGCAGATGACTTAACTGAAAATAAATGAATAGTTCCTATGTGTATAATACATATTTATCTATTTGATTATGCCTTTATTCCAGCAACTTGCAACATCTGAGGTACAATTTGTTACATTACTTTTGTTTTTTGCAGCACAGGCAGGTGAAGTGACTTCCTCAGGGTCACACAGTGGTGTCAGTACCAGGATTTGAACTGACAAGCTCCGGGTTTGCTGAAATATTACTGAAGAAAGAAAAAAAACAAAAACAGGCAAATGGGGCTATGCATACAAATGTCCATCCATCCATTATCCAACCCACTATATCCTAAATACAGGAGCCAATCCCTGCCAACACAGGGCACAAGGCAGGAAACAAACCCCGGGCAAGGTGCCAGCCCACCGCAGGGCGCACACACCCACACACACTCACACACCAGGGACAATTTAGAATCGCCAATGCACCTAACCTGCATGTCTTTGGACTGTGGAAGGAAACCGGAGTACCCGGAGGAAACCCAGACAGACACAGGGAGAACATTCAAACTCCACGCAGGGAAGCAAACCCGGGTCTCCTAACTGGCACCTTTCACTGCGCCACCATGCCGCCCGCATATAAACTTAAAAGGTTTAAATAAAACAGAAATATATACCTTTATTTTTACTTCCTTAACTTGTGGAGGGTGTATCCTGTAGCAAAGCCCTAAGTTTTTTCATGAAAGCCCCTTTCAGTCAATAAGCCTTAAAAACAGGTGTAAAGCTAAACTTGCAGCACCGCTATTCAATTACACTTGCCTAACGCCTCTCCTAAGGGGAGATACTGTGGGATCTGGGCATCAGTCAAAGCACCAATCACAGGCCCGATTAGAAAGCGGGAAGCTGTGATTTGTCGTCTCCCTCCCATGTAACAATCACAGCCCGTGTTACAACGTACTATGTATGTATGTGTATATGTATATGTGTGTATGTATGTGTGTATATGTATATATATGTTGATATGTGTATATATATATATGTATATATATGTGGATGTGTATATGTATATATATATATATATATATGTATATATATATGTATATGTAGATATGTGTATATGTAGATATGTATATATGTAGATATGTATATATATATGTATATATGTATATGTATATATATGTTTACATAACCTCTTTAACACACTACTTCTCTGCTGCGAAGCGCGGGTATTTTGCTAGTTATGTATAATAAACGTGTGTGGGTTGAACCATCGCTGTCCGCCTGTCTGTGTCCAGGCCAGCTTCCACAATGGCATAGTCGGCAGGATGCTCCGCCTGGTTCAAGGCGGGTTACCTGGTAAAACAAATCATTTGTGGATGGCCCGGCGCAGCAGGGGAGCCTACACACGCGCTGTGGGGGCGGCATGCACACAGCCCCGTGAGAGAGATTCACCCCACGGACCGCCACTGGTCTGCAGAAGGGCCGTTTCCCCCTGGTGCGAGAAGACAACGGGTGGTGCAGGAGTGCAGTGAACTCCTACGAGCTCGCCAATCGCTGGAAGCGCCCGGGACGGCATTGCGTCTAGAGAGGCCACGCCGAGGACGTTTCCTTGGACAGACAGGACCTGGGAGGTAAGTTCCCTGCTCGCAAGCAGCCGGCCCTGGAGGGTCGGGCGTGTTTTGTGTATTGCAGGCAGGGACTGCCCGGATCTGCGTCGGTGGCAGATGCGTGCCGGTCTGCGGGGCTTCGGCAGCCTGATGGCAGCAAGAGAAGCTGTGGAGGAGGTGTCGCTGTAGCTCGGGAGACCTTGACAGCTGCAAGGCTGTCCGGAGGCACGCCATCGTGCTAGGTGGAGGGGAGACAAGATGGCCGTGGATGGGAAGTCCCTCCCCAAGACAGGCATGGGATTGGACAGTGTGTCTAGAGGTCAAGAAACATTAAAAAACTGAGTACCATCACTTTATCATATAATACTAATTGCATACAGATGGGTGATCCACATAATTTGCAGTCCTTGGGAAGATAAGAAATCTTAAATTAAAGTAGTGATGTATCCAAACACAGGCTCTAAATGTTTTTCTTTCAACATAACCATTTAATGTTGAGAAAAGCAAGAACTGTAAATAATTCACAACTATCAAAAAAGCTTTTATTGATTAGTGTGTATGTTTGCATAGAATAAGCATTTACCAACTACTGAAGCTTTCCTCATTACTAAGGACAAGTGGCATGACCACAAATAGAGGTTCCTAATAAACCCTGAACTGGAATAACCAAGTTCAATAATGGATGGAAGGGTGTATGTTTTTATTAATGGCAGCTCCTTTGTATCAAAATAAAAAATGTCAATTTAGCTACAAAGTCTAACAATTTAAATTGGTAAATTGTAAAGAATATATTAAATCAAAAAAAGAAAAGGTAAGACAACTTTAGGGAAGAGGAAGAATAGATTAAAAACTCATAAATTCTCCTTGCTTTAATAAAACATTTACAAGAAATTGAGGCATAAAATTAAAAGATAATTTGACAGGGTAAAAACTATTCACATGATATGTTTTTGCTGAATTAAGGCAGCATCTTTTTATTCTTCCATCCATCCATTTTCCAACCCGCCGAATCCGAACACAGGGTCACGGGGGTCTGCTGGAGCCAATCCCAGCCAACACAGGGCACAAGGCAGGAACTAATCCCGGGCAGGGTGGCAACCCACCGCAGTTGTTATTCTTGTAATACTTTATAAATATTATGAAAGAAATGTTGCACTTCTATCCTTACCCATAAGGTTAAGGCTGGCAAGTATGTTATTTCCAGGAAGGAATATATTTCCACTATGGTGTTCAACGACATCCAGAAGAGGGCTGATAATTTCTAGTTGTTCGCATGTCTGTGATGGAAAAAAATAATAATAAAAAAATACAAATGTTATTCTAAAATGATGAATTTATTCTTCTTGGAACAGATGTATAGTACTCTATTTCGTGAGGTATGTCAATGCAAATTAATATTAAGACCGACACGCTTGGTGAATTCAGTTTTGTAGCCTTTATTCTGTAATAAAATTACAAAAGATGCTAATTTCCTATCTTATAAAGAACACTGATAAAAATACTACTCTTTCATTCCAACTTACAGGGAAAACTTGGGAGTTCGTGGCAGGAATGGCACTGTAAAAAACCTTACACTGTTCCATTCCATTTGAACTAGTATGGTGCCGAGGTGTCACCCATTGTATGGCTGTCCTCTGGTCCTAATTTGGAATCCTGAGGTGGTTGTTGTTTGGTTGGTGTGGCAACATGCTGTATTAGGGCATGGTCCCAACATCTCCCTCTCTCTCTCTGTTTCATTTAGCTTATTACCCCAGTTAATCTATGTTGATCGTTAAATTGTTTTTAATACAAACAAAAAATAAAATAGAAATGAACTTTCACCCTGCCCAACACATTGCATTCTTCATTGTATTTGCCAAAAAAGGTTCTAAGGCTCCCTGCATCACATAATTAGATAAACATAATCAGAGAATGGATTATTGGAAGAACAAGGGCTAAAAATATGGTGTCAGTAGACAAATGCCAAAACATGACATAAAATGGTTATGATGCTACAAAGGTTTGTTTTGTCAAATGGTGTCTGTAAAGGAAAGCTTTATGCAAGTTCTGTGGTTGAAAATTTTGCCAGCTAGAATATTGCATACATTTGTTTCACAAAATGACAATAGACTGACACGTTTTTGAGATGCTCTTGTTTTTTAATTTTAGCCATTTTAGAACCCAGAATTGCATTTTAGCAAGGGCAATACCTTACAACCCAAGGGAAGGCAATTGAGATGCCTTATTGAACAAAATAACAGGTTTCAACTGTATATTTATGATAGAGCTTTTTTCTATAACTTCACTAATTACTCATGTTAATAATATAAAATAATAAAATTTATAGTAATATAAATAAAGCATAATACACCGTTATTCACATGTGCTTAAGGGCTCGGGTGATGGTAGTTACCCATAGGACCAAGGGTTGGTGCTAATGCCTTCTCTCTTCCTCCCTCTGCAGAACGGGAGATTGACAGCTGATTGTCCTATGATGTCACTTCCATTGTCCACCCTCACCCATTTTCTGCCTAGGAGCCATATAAGCAGCAGTTCAGCCATCTTGGGGAAGTTAGATTAGGAACCCCATCTGAAAACACTTCTCCATATTTATTGTGTGCTTTCTTTGATTTTGTCTTTGCATTTGATTATACAAGGTCACCCAGTGGTGCTGCAAAGCTCTCACGTTGTTGTGTCTCCCATTTTACAATGCATAATTTTGAATATGTAATTGAAGAAATGCCAGGGCTGTGAAATGCCTGGTGTCCAGTTCAGCAATTCAACAGAAATCAAGACATGGATTATTCATGCTCTTTGAATATTGTCAGGATTTTTAACAGACATGAAAAAATTTTACGAAAACCGTTCGTAATAGCTTCAAAAATAAAGGAATACATTGAAAGAAAATGTTTATATACAGTACATCCAAAATCTGCATTAACCTAATGTTGAAATAAGGAGGTAAAATTTGATAAAAGAACAAAGTGCTGAAAAGGAAACAGTACTAAAACAAAAGTAAATATAAAAATTATGAAAGTATTATAAAACAATATAATCAGGATAAGCAGAGTGTTTGTAAGTCAGGATCTATATTATTTAAAAAAAATGGTGCTCCAAAAATTTTCTTGCTGTAGGCGACCACCTAGTTTGCCTAAATGATTTCAGGCAATGGCTGTGCTTTTGTAAACTTTTTTTTTTTATTTGGTGTGTTAATCTGACATTCTGGTAGTAAATAGATGTAAAGATACTGGTTATTTTCTGACTTACAAACAAATCAATAATTGGGCAAATGGATTAGCTTATAAAAATTAAATTGAACGTATGCAATTAGTTTCATCAGATGCCAAAAAGTAGTCACATCTCACCTCCTGCTCTGTGGTAAGTGGCCTTTTTTCTTTTTCTCCAGATTTTGCACCTTTTGCTTTAGACGCTTTTGTATCAGTGCCTGGAAATAAAAATACAATAGGAAAGTGGACACTGTGAGAAAAAATGAAGCTGAAAAATATATATTGCAAGGTTATCATTATCATTCTCTGCTGTTCTCGGGGAATATTTCCCAGGATAGTGTAAGAGGCAGCCGGGACACCCAGGATATGGAAGGATAGGGGAAGGCAGCTCTTTTAGGGCACTGCCTCCCCCAAGACGCTAGATGGCAGTTCCCCTGGAGTGTAGCGCTGCCCCAGATTCCCACAGGGCAAACTGGTACTTGGAGTTCAGTATCTCAGCTACCAGAGGATGTGGTGGAAGGACCATGGGAGACAAGGTTTCCCCCTAACCCGGAAGTATGGGCAGGCCACGTGAGCAGAAACACAGAAGTACTTCCGGGTTGGCCAATATAAAAAGACTGGACAGACCTCACAGAAGCAAGCCAGAGTTGTGTGGAAGTGCACTACACTTGCTGAGAGGTGTGGAGGAGAGCACTGTGAAAGAAGAAAAAGAAATAAAAACAAATTCATGGTGCTTTTAAAGTGTGTCATCAGTGTCTGGTTGTAAGGTTTGAGGAGCAACAGTGCCCTCTAGTGTCCACAACAGTCTACAGATGACTTTCCAATGTATACAGTAATCCCTCCTCGATCGCGGGGGTTGCGTTCCAGAACCCCCCGCGAAAGATGAAAATCCGCGAAGTAAAAACCATATGTTCATATGGTTATTTTTATATATTTTAAGCCCTTATAAACTCACCCACACTCTTATAAACATTTCCCGCACAATTATACAGCATAAATCCTTTGTATTCTCTTAGATATTAGGTAAGATTCATTGAAATTATGTATGTAAACACACTGTTTATATACAGTAAAACCTAAATATTATTTTAAAGATATCGAGCGTCTCCGATATCACATATGTTACAGCCATTACGACAGGCAGGCCACCAGCAATAAATACGTACAATGCAAGAAATATTGTATACAGTAAAAAGTGTGTACAGTGATACTAAACTATGTACATGTAATAAGTACTGTACGTAGAAAATTAATTATGTTACTCACCAACAATGACACAGCGACTTGTCCGATAACAATGAGTTTAATTTTACTGCCCAACAAAGGAAAGCGTTACAGCTCTTCTAAAGGAGCCTCTTCAGGCGATTGTGTAGCACCGCAGTTGTTCTTCTTCCGGCAGTCTTCAACCCAGATCCCTAAAGCAGATTCCATCCGGACTACCGCCTTATTACATCCACTTACAACTCGTTTTGCACCCTGGTTAAAGGACACTGCGGCCATAGATCTTATATTCTTTTCCTCCTTTTTAAATAAAAAAGAATCGTGGACTCATTGATTTCGTAATGGCGTCCTGCAGCGGTGTAGCTGTTCCCTTCCTTCAACATATCCAAAACTTTTACCTTTTCGGAAATCGTTAGCATCTTCTATTGGCGCTTGGGCACGGCCCCTGAAGCAGTAGCAGGAGCACGTTGATGCTGAATGAGCGAGACGAGACTTCCTGGTTAACGCAGCAGAATTGAATTCTGTGCTCCGTCGCTGAGCCAATCAGCACACAGGAACTTAACTGCGTGCTCTGATTGGGTAGCTTCTCAGCCATCCGCCAATAGCGTCCCTTGTATGAAATCAACTGGGCAAACCAACTGAGGAAGCATGTATCAGAAGTAAAAAGACCCATTGTCCGCAGAATCCCGCGAAGCAGCGAAAAATCTGCGTTATATATTTAGATATGCTTAAATAGAAAATCTGCGATAGAGTGAAGCCGCGAAAGTCGAAGCGCGATATAGCGAGGGATTACAGTACACCTTTTCAGGGAAGTATAAAGGAGGACTCCTTAGTACATGTTCAAACTACTCAACAGGCTCCTCTCTATCTCATGTCACACTGCTGAGCTCCTCACTCTCACCTTACTCCTCACCTTATAAAATTTATACCTTCACATATACCCTTACTCATGAATAAGACTCAGTGATACTTGAACTCCTTCAGTTGAGACAGTTGCTTACTCCTTACCTGCAGGAAAAATGCCACTCTTTCCTGGCAGGGGACCATGACCTCAGAGCTGAAAATGCTAATTTTCATTCCAAAGCACATCAATCTAAGATGTAACCTGTTCCAGTGCATGGCAGAGATTACAGTCTGATGAGCCCAAAAGGACAACATCATCAGCATAAAGCACATATATAACCCTTAGGTTTTTAAACTGATACCCTCCAAACCTCAATGGTGCCTTGATATAATGTTTATGAGAATCATGAAAAAATGAGTGGACAAAATTCACCATTCATGGAATCCAATTCTCACATTTAATGGTCTTAAGTATTTGGAATGCAACTCTTGCTCCACAAATAAAGGGACTGAATGACAGCAACAGTCCCAGAATTCTCTTGCAGAACTTTCAAGAAGACAGTGAAGGCAAAACAGTCAGTTTTTCCAAATCCACAAAATATATGTAAACAGGATTGGCATACAGTATATGTGCAAAGATAAAGAGCTGAGCCACTGTTCTATGGATAGGATGGAATCCACATAGCTCTTCTTTAAAATGATGTTCAGCCATCAAACAAAGTCTCCTTTTAAGTACCCAGGCATAGACTTTTTCAAGAAGGTTGAGGAGTTTTATACTATATTGCAAGTTTTTTTATATACCTATATATATATTTTTGGAATGCTCCCTGTAATTAATTGAATCAAAACCAGGTTCTGTGCTCTGAGTCTGCATTCTGTCAACATCATTGTATAAGAATAAATTGAATTAAATAAATTATCCTTGAACATGATTTGCTAAATGGAGTTAAAGAAACATCTTACCTTTCTTCCCTCCTTTACTCTCATCTTTCTTTGCCGCTGCTCCACCCTGGGTGCCTGCAGTACCACCTCCAGCACTGGCTCCACCAGCTCCAGCTTTCTCATCTTTCTTGGGTGATTCCTAAAAATTAAAAAAAAAATCTGATGAAATTATTGAAATAACTATCCCAGTTCACACAACAAAATCACTGTATTCCCAATTACATTAAATTTCTAAGTTGCGGATTGAAAGACCTTACAGTTATTTGAAATCTACTAAAAAATAGTTTTCTTTAAGTCAAATACATAATTACTAATAAACATTTCAATGTTTTCTCTTCAATTTTGGCTGAAGTTGCTTTTCAGTATTTGTAAATCCTTATATATTTTATGTAGCACCTTTTACACCAGACTGGATTCCGTTTTTGCACACCCTGAATTGGACAAGCAGGGTAGAACATTAATAGAACTAGTCATTTAGCCCATTACAATAACGGGCACTAGAACAGTAGTGCATAAACATTAGTAGGAACAGTCTATATTAAATGGCAAGGGACCTTGACCTCATTCTGTTTCTTGTCTTAATTTTTTTTTGTCAAAATTATTTTTGCAAGAAGCCTAAATTAAAATAATAATAAAAATAAAATAGAAACGTATATGACAATACATCCATCCATCCATCCATTTTCCAACCCGCTGAATCCGAACACAGGGTCACGGGGGTCTGCTGGAGCCAATCCCAGCCAACACAGGGCACAAGGCAGGGAACCAATCCTGGGCAGGGTGCCAACCCACCGCAGGACACACACAAACACACCCACACACCAAGTACACATTAGGGCCAATTTAGAATCGCCAATCCACCTAACCTGCATGTCTTTGGACTGTGGGAGGAAACCGGAGCGCCCGGAGGAAACCCACGCAGACACGGGGAGAACATGCAAACTCCACGCAGGGAGGACCCGGGAAGCGAACCCAGGTCCCCAGATCTCCCAACTGCGAGGCAGCAGCGCTACTCACTGTGCCACCGTGCCGCCCTATGACAATACAGTAAGTATAATTAATATTACATTTATCCTCTCCTGTGTGGCTGTTGATTGATGTGTTGTGTCTGTTTGAAGATCTCCTATCCTGCCTCTCTTTATTTTAGCTTGCTGTGGCGTCTCTCCAGCAAGTACTATGCAGTTCCCCAGCAAGTATTTTAATCTGTGCTGGCGTGCAGCTGATTATTGTATGTGCCACGACCATAATTCATTCCAAAACTCTGGTCGTAACCCGATTTGGTCATGACCAGAAGTAATTTCCCCCATAGGATTGTATGTAAATACAATTAACTTGTTCCAGACCGTATGAACTGTATGTAAATATATTTTTTTAAAGATTTTTAAGCACAAAAATAGTTAATTATACCATAGAATGCACAGTGTAATAGTAAATTAAATGTAAAAACATTGAATAACACTGAGAAAACCTTGAACAGAGAAAAGTAACATTGCAAGAATTCACGCTATAGCCTTACGAACCGCTCGCTGTAAACACTTTTTTTTAATGAGTTTTAAGCACAGGGAAAACATGAACATTTGAAATATCCGTAATTTAATAAACAACCAGGAAAAGTGACATTGCAACAATGCACGCTACGAACCGATCGCTTAAAACAGAAGTGAGGTGGAGGTTAAAATCCAATAGAAAAAAGTCTTCATTAAATACAACGAGGTTAAAAAAATGCTCAAATCAGTCTCTTTAAAAACAAGCCCGGTGCATTCTTTAACTGCCTTCTCGGCTTTACGCGGCCAGCCCTCTCTCTCTCTGTCTCTCTCTCTCTCTTGCTCGGGCTCTCTCTCTCTTTCTCTTTCTCGTTCGCTTTCTCATGCTCTCTCTCTCTTGCTCGTTCTCTCGCACTCTCTCTCGCTCGCTGCACAGGGAATGCACAGGGAGAGACTGAACACGTGCGGAAATCATAACTTCCCACAGACTTCCTATAAAGCCTCACTCCCTTCCTCTAGAATTCAGTTCTGTTTTGGACTCTGTCTTGTAAACTTGACTTACATTCAAACTTTTACTTTTTGCAGCCAGGATACAGATTATACGGGTGGCTGCCCCAAACCTTTGCCATGCCTCATGTCTCTTCTTGTCACACTGACTACAAAAAAGACCCTGACCAGTAAAGACATTCAGTTTTCAAAGTGCGCTGCTTTTTGCTCAGTAACTGATGCCTAAAGTTTAGTGAAATGACTGTGAAGTGTACAGACCAGATTTTCTAAAGTTTGGAAGGTTAAAAAACTTACAATAAGGTAGACTGATACACACTATTATGTCTGAGACTAGCTCAGAATGTTTTACAAACAAGCAAGGAACATCAGTTTTTATTTATTTGTTTTGAAAAGTTGGCTTTTTATAAAAATGTCTGGCAACTGAAAACACTCAAAAACAAGGGAGATAGTCTGTATCCAAGCCAAAAAGACACTATGCAACATTCAGGAACACTAAAGTTAGTGTTAGTATATAAACAAATTAAAAAGGGTCTGGAATGCATACCAGACCAAAGGTTCAAGTTACAAATAAACAGAAAACGCTTGGATATCGCTGGTCTTGGGACATTTACAGACATTCCAAGTCAGTGACTGGTTTTATTGCTGTGTGGCAACATTAAAAGAAACTTTCAAATGATGAATCTCCATGTATTTTTGATATTTTTAATATTTAGCCCAGGATGAGAAAGTGACATTCCTATGTGTCAACATACTGTACTACAGTATGAGCCTATTTATCCATTTTCTGCACCCTTTCACTAATTTTGAGTTAACATTAAGAACACCCTAATCCTTTCACAATAGTCATGAAATATGTGACAGGTCATGATGAGATAAGCCTGCATTGAATAATACTTTCTTGCATGCCACACTAACCTTTGAGTTTCCAATCAAACCAGTACCATTTTTGGCCCATTCAAAATAAAAAGGGTGTATTTCAAGCTGATATATTGCATTCAGTTACAAAACAAGACCATATGCAGTTTATACACAAGGCTCAAATGAGATTAGCTGGATGGGTACTCTAACCCTAGCCTTGACAGCAATGTGAAAATTTAAAGTGTATAAATTTCACACTTCTCTCTCTAGTACAATGCAATGACAAATTCTGGTCAAAAATGGATTAGGAAGTTTTTATCAAGCTAAATATACTTTGTTGATCTGATTCAAGCAAAGCCATCCCGTGTGCCACAGAAAACTTGAAACCTTTTTTTCTACAGTTAATGACTTTGCTGAACAACTTCATCTAAGGCTTAGTTTCTGAAATGTTTACTAGCAATAAAGACAATTTTTAAATATACACAAAAGACCCTGTAATTATCACAGCACCAAGACTTAAAAGAGTCAGTACTGTGGTCGCAACTTATCTAAAGGTTTTCTGCTTGCTGGCTTCAAAAGTGAAGGAATTATAGGACTTTGGGGAGCATATGCAATTAAGCTATTTTAACATTTAACTTGCTGTTTTTTGATAGAACTACCTAATAAAATTCCTCTGAAATTTTAATTTGGAAAGGTCTGAATTCATTAACATGTAGGCTGAATACAGTGTGAAGTATAGTGATCCTGGCCCTTGAATTCCAATGTGCCACTTGCGTACTGAAAACTAGTTGTTTATGGACCTCAACCTCAAACAGCTTGTTCCATCATATCCAACAGATTCATGACTGTACTGAAATCTGCGAACCAGGTAAGACACTGTATTAAGCTTAATATACTATGTAAGTGAATCCTGGCTGGGTTAAAGGAAAGATTCATGCCCAGCCAGGAGGCCATAATGGAAGGAACAGGCAAACGGGTTCACCAGGAGCAGATCATTCCCCCACAAGACAGATGGCAGTGTCCTTCCTACCTAAACCCAATCAGGACACCCACAGGGTGGCATGTGAGTTGGAGTCTGGAAATGCAACCCTGTCGGGGTCTTTGGTGCAGACAGAGCTGCTGGGGGAGGACTGCCCTGGTTTCCACACAACCCAGAAATTCTCTGAACGGCCTGGACAGGAGATCGGAAGCAGTTCCTGTGTCTGGTTTAAAAGGAAGCCAGCTGCTTTACATGAAATATGTCAAGAGGCAGCAGGCAACAGTCAGAGGAGGAAATAAGGAGAAAGATTGGTGATTTATTGTTGGTTTATTGTATAATTGTGGCTAAAAGTTGGAGAAGTGTTCATTGGAATGTGCTTTGTGGAATATAAAATCCTTTACTTTATTCAGACATTGTGGGCTGTTATTTTTGTGTCTGTGGTTTGGGCCTCTCTGGTACCCCCTTGTGGTTACAACTACTACTGTATGTTTATGGAACTATTTCAAATCTTTGGACAAGTTGGCTTAGATTCACATTAGTGGTAGGAAAAGATATGCATAACTATCAAAAATGTTTACATGAAATATATGCATGACTGTCAACAATATTACATAGCATGCGGCATTCAAATATTGAAACAGGGGCCCAAAATATGCCATGAAAAAAACACAATAACATTGTCATCAATGACTTGTTGAGACCTAGCAGAATGGATCCATGGACTCCTGAGACTTTTGAATTAGCTTGGTTTTAAATTCAAAAGACCAGACAGTGCTTTTCATTACTCCAGCATTCACGTTTGAGGTGTTTAATTCACTGCTACTTTGCTTTTTGTTTTCAGATAACAGTCATGTGGATTACCTATCATAACCCATCTGTTATAAGATTCTGTGTTTTATGCATCCTTATATGTATCCTTCTGCAGCACCGCTCCATTCTACTATTAGATAACTGACAGCAGACAGCAGACTGCCTATTCAAGTCAAATTTCTTAACCCGTTTAATTAAAAGTATGTTTTTGACTTTGCAGCCCCATGGTCAAAGCTGACTGAATGTTTTTTGGGTGTTGGCCCCTCCTCAATTCACCTGTAAGGCTGATATGCAAAGCAATCTAGAAAAGTGCTTGCCATTCTTGATAAATTTTTGTCTGGTGCACACTACCATGACATATTTAAAGCTAGTAAAATGTTTAATTTTGCACAATCACCCCTGAACTGCACATACATATGATCCACTGCTACATGCCTTGGTCTTTAACTCTTTCAGAGAGGATGTTGACTTTTGTCAAAAGGAGGGGTTGACAGGGAGTAATCAACTGTAAATGGTGTCAAGACCCTCAATTACAGTATGTTTTAGTTGGACTCTCTTTGCTAGAAGGAGTGTTAGATTCATTGGTTTGACTGAGATTCCCTGCGCTCACACTAGTACAAAGGAGCAAACAACAGCAAAAATGGCATCAACATCTGGTGAGAGATCGAAGTGAATGTGTAAAGCAAAATACTCCATGGACGAGGTATTGCACATTATCGCTGAATTGGACTCTGACTTATGGGATTCTGATTTTGATACAAGTGATTGAAAATGAATGTGAGGTACCAGCATCAGCTGATCGTGTAGCTGACGTGCCTATGGCAACATTCGCCTGTGAGGACTGCCACTTACAGTGACAAGAGGTACAAACCAGATAACAATGCACTACCACCATCACCGTTGCCCCCCATCCCTCACCACGTGAAGACAGCCTGGGAGCCAGCAAGCCACTCATTCCTGGCAACCAAAGCATGTGGCAACAGATGTTGTAAGTTGATTTCTGTGTGAAACCATTGCTTTGTGTGCTTTTTAGAAAACTTTGTTTTTGGAAAAAATAAAATTCAGCCCTCAAAGAGTTAAATAGAATTGTGCATATCCATGCTGGCTGAGAAGTTAATTACAAAACGTTAAAACCTGACAAACAAACCAATCAATGCAAAGAATTACTAAATAAAAACATATCACAAAATAGAAAATTAGTACAACAAGACCTTGGAAGGGAAAGAGAGACAGATAAATTAGAGAGATGACCTAAAGCAACAGGTGAGGTTAGAAACATTATAAAAAATGCAGAAGGAGAGTTAACAGGTGATGAAAAAGTGAGGAAGCAAAGAGTGAGTCAAAGTGTAGATACAGAGAAAAGAAAGAAATGAAGGAACTAACCTCATTTATTTTAACTTTTGAAGTAGGAGTCATAATTATAACACATTATGAAGAATAAGGAGATTGTATTTTCAAACAGTGAAAGACTTAAGGTTATATCATATTACACAACTTTTCCAGTAATTTTCAGTCTTAGCCTGTATTTAGATAATCTTAGCGAGTTGAGGAAGTCAGGGGCATTATCCTGTGAAATCACTTTGCCTCATGTGACATAATGAATGACTCACATCAATTAGTCTGTAACTCTCCCCAGTAAAATAAAACAGGTTTGATATTGTCCACAGTTATAGGGGCATTCTCTTTGTGCATGAGAGCTGACAATCAATGAATGCTGACTTGAAAGTATAATGCATTTAATGTAGCGGTGAGAAGTAAGGAATGCAGGTGTTTTGGACCTCATGAATACAAAAGGAGCTTGTCTGTCTAATGTATTGTATTTTGCATACCACAACAGAATGGAACTAAGAAAAGGTGCATAAATTGCTGTTGAATTCGCCATAGCTGTTAACTCTTTGTACAGCACAAGCTTCTTCAGGCAGCATGCTACTGACTATCAGAAAAAAGGGGCAAGCATAGCTGTGGTAAATGGCTGGAACTCAGTAAGTGTGACACGGATAGTGGTTTTCAGTTGTTTAAACTAACATGGTCCGGCAATGAGATCAGTAACTACAGCTAGGACATCTGACATACACCATGACTAGAAGTTACATAATGTAACAACAACTAGCTGAAAATCTTAAATAAGACTTTCAGAAAATGTCAGAAAAGATACCATACTATGAAAGCAATAAATTCTTTCCCATTGTGAGTTAAGGTAGAATGAGTGATTTCCCTATTTTGCTGTGTTAAGTGAGACCAAATAATCAACAGTATCATTGAAGTCTTTCACCTCATTTCTTGTATCCTTATAGTTCAGTAGTTAAAACAAGGACAAGAATAATTGTTTTAAAAAAATCCCTTTGTGACTATATAAACCAGATCTATAATGTGTAACAAGATGAACAGTCTTCTCAGCAATTAGTCAGAAGTAGTTGACAAGGAGAAGAGTAAAGAAGAGAAAACTCTTCTTGGATATGTAGGTGATTATAAAATAATACAAAAAAAGAAGATAAAGGATATATTTACAGAGACAATAAATTATAGTAAAGCATGATATCAGAGAAGATATTTATAGACATATGTTCATAAGAGACAAGAATATACTGTATAACAGGTGGACTACAAAACAAGTAGGGGTGAAAACAAATTGGAAGAGTCCAAAAGAGCTAGAGAAAATTTTTAAGAAAAGCTCAAAGACAATCAATATTGAATGTAAAAAAATGAACAAGGCACAGAACAAATAAAGCAATCACACATTTCATAATACAAAGAACGGTATTTTTAACAAATAATCCTTGAAGTAAAGTGCAACTTTGCAGTGCAACAAAAAAATGTTTTTCACACCTTTCATTCATAGCAGCTGGAGCCCTACATTACAATGAGTAGGATCATAAAGTGAATAAATATAAAGACATTTTGTTAGTTTACTAGTGACTTACACTTGCCTGAATTGAAGTGTGGTGTAGCGGTTAAGACTATGGACTTCAAACACTGAGCCTGTGGGTTCAAATCCCTCTCCTGACATTGTGTGACCCTGAACAAGTCACTTCAGTTGCCTGTCCTCCAATTGGAAAGCCAAAAGAAATGTAATCAATTTTATCTCAAATGTTATAAGTTGCTTTAAATAAAGGCATCAAACAAATAAGTAAATAATAATATTTTTGTGTCCAAACTGCACTTTATGGTAGTGGACATCATTTCAGATATTAGGGAAGGCCAAACAGAAATGATGTGTCTAGTTACCATGTAAAACAGTTGGGTGATATGTATTTTGCTAATAAACTACTTTTAAAAGTGTTAATTGTTGTTCTTAAAATTGTTAATTGTGTTATATAGTTATGCAGTTCAATATATATATAGTCATGATTAACCAGAAGATTTCTGAATTATTCTTAACAGTGAATATTGGCTTTTGAGTTGTAATCCAGCATTGGTTACACAATACAATAAATCATGGATGTAATGAGAGAGGTTTGTGCCATTATGTGTTTTAAATTAAATGAATTAATCCAGAGCAAGCATGCTCCAGGCGGGCCCAGGTGCACATTAAAACATGCATTAGCTGCTCTGAGTTTAATGAGGTGCTTGGCTGATCGCACATTGTTATGCAGATGTGAGCAAGTCAGTCAGGTGCTTCATTCATGCCTCAGAGTCTGTGATTGTGGCACCTGCGTCTGGACATAGCTTAAAAGGGAGCCTGAAAGAAAGAAAGAAAGAAAGAAAGAAAGAAAGAAAGAAAGAAAGAAAGAAAGAAAGAAAGAAAGAAAGAAAGAAAGAAAGAAAGAAAGAAAGAAAGAAAAGCAAGCAAGCAAGCAGGACCAGGAAAGCCCATGCTGTGAGGAATGGAGGCAGGTGGTCGGGAGTGAGGAGCACGTGGGCAGTGCTCAATGTGTCCATTTTAGGCTTGAAATCATTTGGATGATATCATTGGAAAGTAAAAAAATCTACAATATAAGAACCTAACATTGCAGACTAGTAAGCCATTAAATTAAATAAAGTCTGAGATTGGCAAGAATTGGTTTCTAATTAAACAATTGGGTTGGAACAAAAACCTGCAGCCACAGCAGCCCTCCAGGACCAACTTTGCCCATCCTTGCATTAGGTTATACCATATGAGTATAATATGAATATTTTGCACAAAGAAAAAAATAATAGTGAATCTGCAGCTTGAACATGTACTCATCATTCACCAAGGGTCTAATAAGCATGTAAAAAATTCAGAGTCTAAGAAGAGTCACTTTTATTTGTGGGCCAATGTACATTTCAACTCAGTTCTCCCTTATCACTATTAGATTCTTTACTAGACACTATTCAATCTAACAATTAAAACAAAGAGAAACCCCTGGGTTTACCCAAAACAGCATAGCAGAATGGTTCACACATTCTTGTACACTTGTAAGACCCAAAGTACAAAGCTACTAATAAGTGGCTCATGGGGATACAGTTTTTTGCCCCTTAACTATATAATGTGAAAGTACTGTACCTTCCTGGGTGGGAAAATTATCAATTTCCCACCTAACAATGTCAGTCAAGCTGGAATGGTGACTGCAAAAAGAAGCACATAGGTATGCAGAGCAGCCAAGCAGGCCCGGTTCTAGAGGCGAAGCTGCCATCGTGCCATTTAATTTCAGTCGCCCGCCTCACCCTATAATACCTTTACTCGTTTTCTAAATCAGTGTATTTAAAATAAAAAAAATTCTCAATTTCCTTAATGTCAAAAAAATTAAAGAAAATTTCTTCGTAGGTAGAAGAAAACTTGACTTATGCATTTAATGTATCGGTTTAATTAATTCATCAGTAAAATTCCGAAAATAAAGCAAGTGCCGATTATAGACTTAATTTTCTTGAAAAAGACATCGCCTTGTATTCTCTCAAATACAAAATTTAATAAAAGTCTAATTCTTCACATCACACCTGTGAAAGATATTTATAGGAAAGCAAAATATGAATATGCATATATAGTAAAACAATTTGAAAAGTGAGCATTTATTATTAAATTACATGTATTATAATTATTCCACTAAATAAAATTATATTATTATATTATAATTGCACTCTCCTTGCTTTTTTACTTGCAAGTTCATCAATAATACCATCTAAGTTAATTTCTTCTGACAAATCGTTCTCTA
Organism: Erpetoichthys calabaricus; assembly: GCF_900747795.2. NCBI lineage: Eukaryota > Metazoa > Chordata > Cladistia > Polypteriformes > Polypteridae > Erpetoichthys > Erpetoichthys calabaricus. The sequence goes on from NC_041395.2 coordinate 208,917,719, forward strand.
TTGCAATTAAACCTAAAAAACTCAATCTCTCTTGGCACATCAACGATCTTAAGTAAGTTTTTCTTTGAAGCAAGTTACCGATATTCGACGGGAAAAGATGAGCCACGCGCCAAGCCTGAGTTTTGTTGAGGGCCTGCAGCTAAGTAAGAATATTCATCCATCCATCCATTATCCAACCCACTATATCCTAACTACAGGGTCACGGGGGTCTGCTGGAGCCAATCCCAGCCATCACAGGGTGCTAGGCAGGAAACAAACCCCAGGCAGGGCACCAGACCACCGTAGGGCACACACACACACCAAGCACACAATAGGGACAATTTAGAATCACCAATGCACCTAACCTGCATGTCTTTGGACTGTGGGAGAAAACCGGAGTACCCGGAGGAAACCCACGCAGACATGGGGAGAACATGTAAAGTTCATGCAGGGATGACCCGGGAAGCAAACCCAGGTCTCCTAATATTCAACTTCCTTATTTATTAAAATTTCTGATCTAGTCTCCTTTGTTAATCATCATTCCACAAATACCAGAACATTTTTGGAAGTGTGTTTTGCATTTGTTCTCCTGAGGATTTATCTTACCACTTCTTACCAAAGTGAGTTAACTCAAGTAATTTTATTAATCAGGATCTAGGTAAAAAAAAAAGAGGTGCAAACCAAGTTGGAATAGCAAAAGGAAAAGAAGATTATGATAATTTACCTTATCCTTCTTCTTGGCAGCACTTTTAGTCTTTTGATTGCGATCAATGGATATACTACTAGAATGGCTAAGGGACCGCTCCCCTTTCAAGTCAGCTCTTCTTGCGAACAATGGCTATTGACAAAAAAAAAATGACATATGAAGCTTGAACTTTTAGTTATCAACTTGATTAAATATTAATATTTCTTTGGTTTCACTTATTATGTAAAAACACAAAAAAATGTTATATTTAAGAAGAAAACTTAATTAAACATAAGAGGAGGTACCGATTTTGGTCCATCTTGTGAATCCTTGCTTAACAAAAGTATTCTTCTTTCCACTACCTCTTCATGCGTAAGAGCAAATGGCCCCAAAACCTATAAAGTTAAAATACATTTATTAAACTGGGAATGATTAATATAATTATAGCAACACAATGTTAGGAATCACAAGAAAACATAGGCTCTAGTTGATAGAAAAAGAGATATAATATATCAAATAAGAAAAGTCTTTACTCTGCTATTTACAGCTAGCAATTGAAAGAAAAAAAAATTTAGCTATTAAGAAAACATAGGTATAATGCTTTTTGGGTGTGTGTTTTTTTTAAACAAATAGGCTTATAAAAATGAGTGCACCAGTAGTAAAAGATAATCCATCCATCTCTTAATCCATTAAGAATAGGGTCGCAGTGCAGGAACAATCCCTGTGAAGGGTGCAATTAAATGTTTTGACAATTGAAGAGCAGAGATAGATAACTCAAAAAATGTAAAATAGAAAGAGTATTTTGGAGTACCAATTATTATACAAATATAAAGGTTTTGGAAGATATGAACAAATAAATGAAAGAATTGTTTAATAAAAATGTGATGAACCTGCAGTAAGACTTTAGAGTTTAAATGGATTGCAGTGCTAAACTGAATGGTGTTTGACACAGTCTTTCTGCTCTAACTATTTTTTAAATCAGTGAAGCACGTACTCTTCTAAATATCTGTTATAACATGACATATCATTTTATTCATGTAATTGAAACAGGTTCCACACCAATAAGTTTCCATATTGTCAGAAGAGAAACAAATAATCATTAACTAAGTCTATCATGTCAGTTTAGAAGATCTTTTTATAAAAAACTTACCAGAAATACTATGTGTTCTTGTTGTTGTGAACTCCTTGTTAAAACAGTAAACTGGGACAAACATCTCTAAGTAAACAACACTCAATGCATAATGCCACACAAATTACTTGATCTTGCCTTAGACACTGCAAGTCCATCCCCCAGCATAACAGCACACACACATATTGACACATCCCAAGCACCCTGCCATTGCACGTGCAGCATGGGTAAAGTGGAATCTGCAAAGATTTTGGCACAATTCAATTATAAAATGCACTTTACATGCTTTACTTAGTCTCATAATAAAATATTTATGGAAAAGTTCAAATGCATAACCTGCATTTCTAATGCCAGCTGCATTGCATAGCAAAATATTTAGGTAAAATATCACAAAGTTTACCCCTGTTATAAGGAACTTTCCAACAGCCACATCTCTTCCTTTATTTCACATTGTAACAGTTCACAGTTCCAAGGTAAGGAAAAAAAATTATAATTAAAAGAATATTAATTTTTTTAAATGGTATACACCACAGATAACAAAGAATGTAAGTGTTGTTTACTGTAAAAAAAAAGATATTAGATACAACCAAAATACTACCAAAAAAGTTTAATTTGTTTTATACTTATTTACCCTAGTAGTTAAAAAAACAATGCTCAAACTAAGCTGATCTATTAATGTGACAGCAAAATCATTTTACACAAAGATCATTTATAAGTAACGTGGAATATCTGTGTGGAATTTAAAGATCCCATACAAAAATCAACTAATTCAAATATAAGATTTGGGCTTTCCTGTAAAGTTTAAGGCTCTAAAAAAGGTCAATGACTCAATATACAAAGACACTTTAAATTCACCGGAAAAACTCCTGCGGATTTAAATTCTAACAGAAATGATCTACAAGACTCTATGTATCATTTTGTTTAATTCCCTGTGTTATCTCTGCTGTGCTCTTTTATATTTTTATTTGTCTTCACCAATAAAACTACAACTATGCTTTACATATCTCAAAAATTTGCCATTGTTTAACAATTGTGTTTCCCCTCACTCAAACCCAGAGTTGTTATGTGATGAAAAATGTACCTTTCCCATCACGCAGAATTAAAAAACTATTTTGCCTCAATTATAAAAAGGAAAACAGTTCTCGAATTAGGTTATTAAAAAATACAGAAACCATCAAGCTCATGAAATTCATCCTGAAATTTCCACAGTTAAAGAAATACTAACAGTGCAGGTTTAAAATTCCAACTATTATTATTTACAGTAAAAATTCCATGAAGTGCTCTTGAAACTAGTAGGAACATTGACATTTTACTACTATGTTTTTCCTAACATTCAAACTTTTATATAAGATCAATGTAATCTGAAAAAGTGCTGCTAAAGCATTTTCATCATATTTTCTTTTCTACCAGGAAAAGTCAAGCAAAATGACACCTTTTTTTGGCTAACTAAAAAGATTACAATATACAAGCTTTCGAGGCAACTCACATCTTGCCTGAAGAAGGGGCCTGAGTTGCCTCGAAAGCCTGCATATTGTAATCTTTTTAGTTAGCCAATAAAAGGTGTCATTCTGCTTGACTTCTCACTACATTTATAATGCCTAACACGGTACAACACCCTAGTACTACCAGGAAAAAAAACATAACTCTGCACCACTCTTATTTCAGTTTTGAAGTGATGTACACACCAAGGCATGATAGCACATCACTAATTATGAACGCACTACCGTTTTATAGTGATCAGATGTTGCCAATTAACAGCACAGACAGAAAGACACACACACACACACTAACATACAAGAAAGAAAAACGTCTGGCTTGGCAATTACAGTCACAGTAAGGCATTATACAGACACATTGCTGTTTGTATAAAGGAATCCCAATAACATTTCTTGACACACTGTTTGCTGAAAGTATTCAGTGTTAGTGTGTCAGAGAAAGTGAATGTACAGCATTTTTCAAAAATAGCGCTTAATTTTTTTTTTTGTTCTTTATTTCGCCTTATACAATTTCTTGTATTAGGAATTTGGTAGTTTTCGCATACCCCTTGGGGTCAGAGCGCAGGGTCAGCCATTGTACAGCGCCCCTGGAGCAATTACAGGTTAAGGGCCTTGCTCAAGGGCCCAGCAGAGCAGGATCACTTTTGGCAATGACGGGGATTTGAACCGGCAACCTTCGGGATACCAGCGCAGATCCTTAGCCTCAGAGCCACCACTCTCCTTTGCTACTATCTCTAGGTGGTTCAGAGTGTGTACCGTAACTGATCCTGACTTCTACTTAACTTGTTGATTTGGTGAGCCCCTCTTGCAATGATGTTACCAGCCCAGCACACCACAGTGCAGAAAAGCACACTGACAATCAGAATTGCAGAAAATGTGAAGGATGTCATTACCCACATTTAGGGAATGCAGTCTTCTATGAAAAAAGATCCTGCTCTGCCCTTTCTTATGCAGTTTCTTCATGTTATGAGACCAGTCCAACCTGTCATTGATGTGGATCTCCAAGTACTTGTAGGAATGCACCATCTCTACCACCACTCTCTGAATAGTGACCACACATACAGGCTGTTTGGTGTGGCAAAAGTCAATAACCAGTTCTTTGTTTTTGCTGATGTCAAGTTGCAGACAATTATTTCTGCATCAAGCAACAAAGGTTCTCCATCTGATTCCTATACACATCTCATCTTCCTTATCAATACACCCAATAAGTGCAGAATCATCTGTGAATTTCTGTACACTACATAACATGGAATTACATTTATTGTCTAAGACATATAGAGTAAAGAGAAAAAGAGACAGGACTGTTCTTTGAGTTGCTCCAGGGTTGCTTACATCCATATCAGAAATACAGTCCTTGAGCAGCACAAACTGTGGTCTACCAGACAAGTAGTTCATCATTGAAGACACCATAGGCTCTTCAAACTGTACTGTATGTCTCTGAGCTTACCCCTTAACAAGGATGACTTGATGGTATTGAAGGCACTTATGAAATCAAAAAAACATTGACTATATTGAGACCTCTAACTGTAGGCTCAGGGACTCATCCACTTAATGTGAATACAGACTCAAGGATTCACTGAAAAATTCTAATGTGTATACATTTTCATTAAATACTGTACTAAGTTGAAAGCAAGAAACTGGGAAACTCACTTTGGCAGAGAAAAAAGATTTTTGGTGCTTTTGTTGATTTTTTGAATTTCACAAGGTTTTTATATTTTGAAAGCTTAATTTTCAAGCTTTCTTTTTATATATGTTTGAATTTTATTTATTTGAGATTATTTTTTTAATATTAGTTTCATTTGTTTAAATTGTATTTGTGACACATTTTTATTGTAGTACTCGCTACGAACAAACAATGGGTTGCTAGGAACTTTCACCATGACTGATGTCACAAGAACTCATTAATAAAATACAATGCAGCACACCAGTTGGTCTGTCCAAGATATGGATTTGATCAGTGATCAAACGTGGTTCACTAATTTTGGTTTCATTACACTGGTTATGACTTTTTGCTCTTTTGTCTCAATTCAGTTTTGTCTTAGTGTTTGGGCTTTTAGTAAAATAATAGAATTTCAGTGAATGACTCTTTACAGTTCCTGTCTGATTATAATTACTGTTGAAGCCCTCTAGCTTGAAAAAACAACTTTCAACCCTTACAAATGGCTTAATTCCTTTTCTAATGCTATTTTCAGTCTTTAGGAAATAGTCATTTTTGCTTTCGATGTTATTTGCAAAAGAAACATGTATCTTCTTTCTGCTTTAAACATCACATCAGTTGCTCTTCAACACGCATAACCAGAAGATTACCCAGGGCATAACTGAATCTCGGATCTGAATGTAAGCAACCTGAGATCAAGCATGTGTTCAGAGACTCGACACAGACTCAGAAAGATGTTTGAGAACTGAAGCAACAGTTAGGGGAGATCAGTAAACAGAACAGACCTAATTACTTAATTACAACAACCAATCCTAGAATGAATTGATTGAATGATTAATCTACCGGGCAAAGTGAACTAAACCTTGGAGTCCTTGGACCATGGATTCCTCACCCATCTCATTGTTCGCATTACCAAAGATATTGAAGAGAGTTTTTAAATGAGTTTTGCTTAATTTTTGACCTTTAACTATAAATTTATACCACAGATAAAGCAAAGGTGACATAGATAACTTCACTGTTAATCATTTGGAATGGACATCATCTTGCTATGATGCAAATCACTCAATAGGCAATTTGCTGGATGGTTTATAAAGGACCTCAAGAAAATCTTTGATTAAATCAGTCAGGTCTCAAGCACCAGTCAATAGATTGTTAGGGTTTAAAAAAAGAAATTTAGACAATATCTGATAACCTTCTAAACTATAGCAAGTGATGTGGGTTGGGAAGGACACATGCCTGTATCGTTATACAAGGAAGGACTTCTTACTATGAAATTAGGAGATTTCTTTGAAGAAGTAACAGATTTGGCTTTGACGATTGATACCAATATTGAGGAAAGAAATTTACAACAAAAGAAGAAAACAGGTACTACCTCAACGGTTTCAGCAAAAAGAAAGAAAGAATGTGTGGGAGCCAATTAAGTTAGGGGAAACAGTTGAGCTGAGCTTCAGAGATGCATTTCTAAACACTTGTGCTTTGATTATGGAAACACAGGAAGTGCAAATTGTCCCAAATTAATAAAAGAAAATGGAAAAACTAAAGCTTTCACAATAAATTATGATTGGTAAACTAAACCCAGAAGTAGAAACAAAGAATTCATTTTTTTCGATCAAATAATTTAAAGTACACAGATCCTTATAGATTCAGATTTATTAGGGCTGAGTTGATTAAGAAATTATTCCTTTTTTGTTTTAATACACACACCAAATGTAGTCATCTGGTGGAAAAACATTAGGAAAAATAATCACAGTAAAGATAAAACATTCTTTGAATTTTACAAGTTAGAGCCCTTCATCCTTCATTTATCAGTTTTTTCTTATACCAAATCTTCACCCACATGAAAAACATAACTCTATTATTGACTGGATACAGAAGCACAATATTAAAAGGTTCCAATACCTCCATTAACCCGTTGGAACAATCAGCCTTTTGTTCAGATTTTATAAAAATTATCTAGATGTTTTTAATAAACAGTTGTCATCGCAGCACCTCCCCAAAACCCCCCCCCCCCCCCCCCCCCAAATCAATCATTGGTCATTCCATAGAATTAGTACCGTTTATGCATAGTTTAGATCAGAGAATTAGATGATGGAAGAATATATTAAAGAAAACATTGCAAACCATTTTATTCAGCCATCTCAAAATCTACTGTGAGCAGGATTCTTTTTCATTATAAAAAGTGTATCAATTATAGAGAGCTGAATGAGATCACTATAAAGAACAGCTATTCACTCCTCTTTCTTAACTACTGAACCAGGTCACAGGTTCCATTGTGGTGATAAAACTAGACTTTTGTAGCACTTACAACTTGTTAAAATCCATTGCTTAAGATCAGTGGAAGACTGGATTTAACACAACTTCATGACATTATAAATACAAAAGTAATGTGCTATGGGCTTGCTAACACTCTAAGTGTTTTCTAAAACTTTTGACAAAAACATTTTTGTAAATTATTAGCCATTACAGTAAAGGTTAGTAATATTACACATGAGCATATTTCGTACTTGACTTTACATGAAGCCTGAAAGTGTGACTTTCAGAAGTTTTTTTGTCTGTTTTTGGATTATGGGATATCCTAAATAGGTAAGAGAATAATTAAGAGAAAGTTATCCACTGTTTTTCGATTGGGGACTGCCAGAGAGTGAGGAGTAGGCACAGAGTTTTGTGAGCTTTGTATTACTACCAGTGACTTATCACAAATTTCAGTTCTATTATTTCCCCAATCACATCACTATCAGAAAGGACTCAAAAGACGTTTTCTTGGACACCTGAGATTTAAAAGTCTTTTGGTGCCCTTAAACAATCATTCACTTTTACTCCAGTTTTATGACACTTGGGCCACACAAAATTAATTCATACTCAAGGTAAATGCCTCTAGTATCAGACTAGACTCAAATTGTATCACAAAATATAGTAAAGAGCTGCACCCCTGTAGATTTTTCACAAGAAATCATTCATTAGCAGTGCAGAATTATGACATAGGAAACAGAGTTGCTGGCCATAAAATTGGCACTTAACGGATGAAGACAATGGCTAGAAGTTGCTCAATTTTGTTTTATAAATTTATACCAACCATAAGAATCTGCTTTATTTAAAATCAGATCAGAAACAGAATTCTTGCCAGGTATGGTGGGCTTTGAATCAATGTTGTGATAACTTATCTCTCAGTAAATAAGAATGGAAAGCTGATGTCTTGTCACAGAAGTTCTGTCCCGGTATTCCAGAAGATGTCTCAAAAAATTACACCACCTGAGAAGTTTCTAGCAATGACGCAAGTGACCAACCATGCAGAAATAATAAACTACTGGATTCAACTAGTGGTGCGCAGTAAACCGGTAGAAATGACACACTGGTAAAAAACTTCTCAACCAGTAGAAAATTTTGCATTCATTTCTGACATCAAGAATTCACCAATGTTACTTGTTTCAAAACAGATGGTGCACAATGGGTAGTAGGTGTTCTGTTACCTTCTGCCAGAACTTCTCATAACACACAACCTAACATCCCCTTCGAAAGTAAAGGGTAAAGAAAGGCCTCTGAAAGTATTTGTGATTTCATCTTCGATCTTTGAAGAGAAATCCCCCCACCCTATACCCCCTTCAATCCAAAATTATTTTTTGATTTGATCATGTCTTCAGACTTTGAAGAGGGCCTACAAGATGTTGATTAAAATTGTGCGATTATTTGTTCCACTTCACACCACAGAGCTTTTTAAAGCGTAGGAGAATGAAGATATATAAAGAAATAAAGTTATAAATAGGCTACAATGTGCATTATTTTTATATCTTTTAATCCATGTATGTTGAAATATGGCGACACAGTGGCGCAGTGGTAGCGCTGCTGCCTCGCAGTTAGGAGACCCAGGTTCGCTTCCTGGGTCCTCCCTGCGTGGAGTTTGCATGTTCTCCCCGTGTATGCGTGGGTTTCCTCCCACAGTCCAAAGACATGCAGGTTAGGTGGTTTGGTGATTCTAAATTGTGCTTGGTGTGTGGTTGTGTTTGTGTGTGTCCTACGGTGGGTTGGCACCCTGCCCGGGATTGGTTCCTGCCTTGTGCCCTGTGTTGGCTGGGATTGGCTCCAGCAGACCCCCGTGACCCTGTGTTCGGATTCAGCGGGTTGGAAAATGGATGGATGGATGTTGAAATATTACATATAATGATAAAAGTTAGAAAGCAATGGAAAGGGGGCCATTTTGCTTCATACAACTTATGCTGTTTCTTCATTAGAATACAGTCATATGAAAAAGTTCGGGAACCCCTCTTAATTCTTTGGATTTTTGTTTATCATTGGCTGAGCTTTCAAAGTAGCAACTTCCTTTTAATATATGACATGCCTTATGGAAACAGTAGTATTTCAGCAGTGACATTAAGATTAACAGAAAATATGCAATATGCATCATAACAAAATTAGACAGGTGCATAAATTTGGGCATCCCAACATAGATATTACATCAGTACTTACGTAGTTGAGCCTCCTTTTGCAAATATAACAGCCTCTAGACACCTCCTATAGCCTTTGATGAGTGTCTGGATTCTGGCTGGAGGTATGTTTGAGCATTCTTCCATACAAAATCTCTCCAGTTCAGTTCAATTTGATGGCTGCAGAGCATGGACAGCCTGCTTCAAATCATCCCATTGATTTTCGATGATATTCAAGTCAGGGGACTGCGATGGCCATTCTAGAACATTGTACTTCTGCATGAATGACTTTGTAGATTTTGAACTGTGTTTTGGGTCATTGTCTTGTTGGAATATCCAAGCCCTGCATAAATTCAACTTTGTGACTGATGCTTGAACATCATCCTGAAGAATTTGTTGATATTGGGTTTAATTCATCCGACCCTTGACTTTAACAAGGGCCCCAGTCCCTGAACTAGCCACATACAGTAGCCCCACAGCATGATGGAATCTCCACCAGATTTGACAGTAGATAGCAGGTGTTTTTCTTGGAATGCGGTGTTCTTCTTCCGTCATGCAAAGCGCTTTTTGTTATGACCAAATAACTCGATTTTTGTCTCATCAGTCCAAAGCACTTTGTTCCAAAATGAATCTGGCTTGTCTAAATGAGCATTTGCATACAACAAGCGACTGTTTGTGGCGTGAGTGCAGAAAGGGCTTCTTTCTCATCACGCTGCCATACAGATGTTCTTTGTGCAAATTGCGCAGAATTGTAGAACGATGTACAGATACACCATCTGCAGCAAGATGTTCTTGCAGGTCTTTGGAGGTGATCTGTGGGTTGTCTGTAACGATTCTCGCAATCCATCACATATGCTGCTCCTGTATTTTTCTTGGCCTGCCAAACCTGGGTTTAACAGCAACTGTGCCTATGGCCTTCCATTTCCTGATTACATTCCTTACAGTTGAAACTGACAATTTAAACCTTTGAGATAGCTTTTGTAGCCTTCCCCTAAACCATGGTACTGAACAATCTTTGTTTTCAGATCTTTTGAGAGTTGCTTTGAGGATCCCATGCTGTCACTCTTCATAGGAGAGTCAAAGGGAAGCACAACTTGCAATTGACCACCTTAAATACCTTTTCTCATGATTGGACACACTTGTCTATGACGTTCAAGGCTTAACGAGCTAATCCAACCAATTTGGTGTTGCAAGTAATCAGTATTGAGAAGTTACATGCATTCAAATCAGCAAAATTACAAGGGTACCCAAATTTTTACACAGCCAGTTTTTCACATTTGATTTAATTTCATACAACTAAATACTGCTTCACTAAAAATCTTTGTTTGGAAAACACCCCAGTACTCAGATGTTCCTAGGAAATGAAAGACATACCACTGTTATCTTTTTTGTTGAGAGTAAATTATTATGCAGGCTGAGAGGGATTCCCAAACTTTTTCATATGACTGTATCTTTCTAAAAATGGCCACCAACACTGATTTCTGCAGGAAGAAGTTTTTTAAAAATCACTAATGTGACAAGTGTGAAAGCTTTCTTTAGTAGGCTGTATTGCAGAGCTCAGTTTAATAGCCTCTGCTGAAGCAGTATTCAGTCAGTATAGATCTAAAGTTTCTTTGGTTTGTCTTTATAGAATTTTTCTTCATGTTCATAAAGATATTTTGAAAGGCAATATTAAGTCTAGTTAGGCATTCTTGATTTTGTTCAACTGGAAACCAAAGGAATTGGGAATTTTTTACTGAATCTTGTTTCAATTATTTTACTGTATAGGCTATACAGTACACCTTTTCAAATATGCTGTGCCTTTTACTGGCATGTACAATATGTCTAGTTCTTCTTGTTTTTTATTTTGGTCAATAAAATTAATTTTGAATATAAATTAATTAGATCATCTGATTCGAAATCATTAAAAAAAACCAAAAAAAAAGCCAACTTAAAACTAATTTGTTCAGGAATGCATTTAATTTACCCTAACACTGTGACCCTTCTTTCAGTTTACCTCTGCATGTGCAATATGTTCAGTTCTTCTTCTTTTTAATTTTGCCTCAAAAAAATTATTTTGAATATAAAATAATAATCTGACTCATATCATTAAAAATAAATAAATAAATAACTTAAAACTCATTTGTTCAGGAAAGCATTTAATTTACCCTAAAACTTTGACCCTTCTTTCAGTTTACCTCTCTGTCCTGTTGCTCTGAATAATTTTTATTTGTATCACAAATTATGTTATGGGTTTTCTTGTAGTATTTGTAGTTTTGTATTTTATTTTGATTTATTTTTTGTTACATCAGCCTTTTGTTGTTTATCTTTATTTAGTGTTTTATGTTTGTATTTTGTATCCAATATTGTGTATCTTTCAAGAAGGACCTTCTTGAAAGCGAAGTACGAGCAGCCATTACGAAGATCAAGACACGGAAAGCTCCTGGTATCGACAACATTGAAGGAGCGCTAATCAAAAGCGGCGGAAGAGCAATGGTTCAAATCATGCACAAGATCTGCAACAAGATATGGGCCACAGAAAAATTTCCGACGCTCTGGACTAAGTCTCTTGTAGATAGATAGATAGATAGATAGATAGATAGATAGATAGATAGATAGATAGATAGATAGATAGATAGATAGATAGATAGATAGATAGATAGATAGATAGATAGATAGATAGATAGATAGATAGATAGATAGATAGATAGATAGATAGATAGAGGACTCCACCAAATGCGAGAACTACCGCACGATAAGCCTTATCTGTCACGCAAGTAACATCATCTTGGAGATTATCAGAAGCCGGATTAAGAACGCGATAGAAGTGCAAATGGCGGAGGAGCAAGCCGGATTCAGGTCAGGACGCGGTACAATTGAGCAGATCTTCTCACTCAGACTGTTATGCGAAAAGTATCTCTCACTACAGGATAAAGAGCTTTACTTGATTTTCATCGACTTCAAGAAAGCATTCGACCAAGTGTGGCACCAAGGCCTCTGGAAAGTACTACATCACTACGGCATACACCCAAAGCTGATCAGTCTGATGGAGAACCTGTACAAGTGAACGCAGAGCGCCATAAGAGTCGGAAGAGATGTGACAGATTGGTTCCAACTAGCAATCGGAGTACGCCAAGGCTGCATATTGTCGCCGGATCTCTTCAACATCTATCTAGAGCACATTATGCGGGAGGCACTCGACGGACTAGAAAGCAAAGGAGCATGCGTGAATGGCAGAACGATTAACAACCTTCGTTTTGCTGACGACATCGGTCTTATAACTGAACTCCGCAGTCACGCACAACTCCTACTAAATAAGGTGGAAAGCGTCAGTTCAAGATACGGACAAGAGATAAGCGACACCAAGACAGTATGGATGCTGCTGAGCTCGAAGCCTGAGCAAGAAACGAAGAATAGAGTTGAAGAGGGCATGTTGCTCAGAGGAAAGAAACTGCAGCATGAAGACAGTTTTAAGTATTTAGGATCGACCTTAACCATAACGTGTGACAGCTCGAAAGACATCAGAACGAGAACAGCCATAGCCTTAAGTTCAATGAGCGACCTGGACAGCATCTGGAAGAACAAGAACATCAACAAGATAACCAAGATGAGACTATACAACTCGCTTATAGTACCGATTGCCTTGTACGGATGCGAAACGTGGACTCTTAGAAGTGCTGAAGAAAGACAACTGCTCGTGTTCGAGATGGCACCGCTCAGAAAGATACTTGGAGTACGCATCATAGACAAGATGAGAAACGAAGACATCAGGAAGGCCCTCAACCAGACAGAAACGATAGTGCAACGAGTGCATGAACGACAACATAAGTGGCTAGGTCATGTACTCCGGATGGACAAGAACAGGATTGCTAACATCACACTACATGGAAGAGTGGATGGAACCAACAAGAGAGGGCGCCCAAGAACGACATGGGTGTCGGCAGCACTCTCAAGATATGACATGGGACTGCAAGATGTAACGCGGACGGCCCAAGACAGAGATCTCTGGCGTTTGATGTCTCCTCATGCTAGAGCCCACGTCGACGTGCAATTACAACACTGAGATATGGCGAAGAAGAAGAAGAATTGTGTATCTAATCTTTTTTGTCTCCCTGTTTTTCATTCTGAACTTCTGTGAAGTGCTTTGAGCATAGGAAAAGAGCTACAAAAATAACATTTATTATTATTGTTATTATTACTTTAGTTGATTAAATCCATCCTTATGAAAAGAAACATCACAGTATAACTACTCAATGTTTACCTATAAAATTGGGCCAACAGAAGCACCTAAACTGAATTCTGTCTGAAAAGTATGCAGACAAAAATTACACTGTGATAATTTTAAATGATATTGTGACATGCATTTTTGGCCATACTGCTTACCCCTACATATAACCTATATAATGTCGCAGACCAACTCATGAAAAAGTTTTTGAGTGGGCACAATTTAGGGAAGAAATATACTGATGATGTGTGAAGTGCATGCAGATGAAAACATTTACAAAGGTAAAATCATATGAACCAAATGCCACAGAGGGCATTTCAATTTATAGAATTTATATTTTCCCAGATTAGCTAACAATGGAATTCATACACATTTTTCACTGTTCTTCTGCATTGTATGTGAATGTTTTAGGAAAACCATCACAGTGCCATTGCCCAAAAAACTAAGTACAGACATAGTTTCTTCTTTGCTTTTGAAATCCTCACATCAATTGTAGTGTACTAAGTGTTCTAGGCCCACTCCTCTTTATGTAACAAATAAACAGGTAGATAATGGTAGAATAATGAATAAACAGTTTGTTAATAAAGTTTGTGCCTTATTACAGGACTTTGAATATCCCAGGCACAAACCTTTCTCACCTCAGCTGTATGACTGCTATCACTTAACAACAAACAAACACAATTACAGTAAATTATGCACTTTTGTACTTTTGATTATCACATGTCACATTACATTTTAATACTTCTGCAATGTTGATTAACTTCTGATTATTTTAATTTGCAACTGAGAAAAAACTGACAAAAAAATCAATGTACTATTTAAAGATGGCAAATAAAACTTGAAGATGAATTTTACACATCAATGGCAAGTTACAATACATTTCATGATCTCACCTCTGCAAGCTTCATTGCACCCTGATCACCAATTTGGTTGTGTGACAGATTGAGACATAGTAGTGCACGATTGAGTCTTAAGCCCTAAAACAAAAATGTTATTTCACATTATGTAATTTAACATTAAACTGTCATAAAGTTCAAAATGCTGTTACTGAACAGGATACGGAATTAAAAAGAAAAAAACTATGTTATAAAACAAATATAAGAATGATCACTGATATAAAATACTATAGAAACAATTAATTAATTAATTAATTGATATTAAAAATCAAAATGAACTTATTATATATAATAAATCAGGTTAGTTCATGGAAATAGCCCTGGAGAGAGTGCCAGTCCATCACAGGTACACTCACTTAGACACACACATACACATTTATATAGGGCCAATTTGGAACTGCTGATTAACCTAACCAGCCTATCTCCAGGGATGTGGAAAAAAGCAAGTACCTAAAGAAGAATCCATTCCTGCATTAACACAATGTGTAAGTACCATATGGACAACAACCAGATGTGAAATTCAAACCCAGAATGCTGGATTTGTGAGGTAACAGTGCCACTTACTGCACCACTATGCCATCACAAAAACTAACATATATAAGAATCATGCATACATAAAATATTGCACATGTGAATAACCCACTAGCAAAGACTCATGTTGTAAATACCAACTCACAATGAAATATAGCTACAAAAATCAAAATATCTGATAAATGATGAACAAGCTTGTTAAGGTATATTCTTTCTTTTTTACATCAACTATAATTAAGATCCACACATTCTATAAAATAGGCCAATTAAAAATACTGTATTAGTTATTCAGTATACTGTTAAACTCAATGTTTAATTAAAAGATCCATTATTTTCAAGTCATATAGTAACAATTATATATTAAGAAATTGCACTTTCATGTGTCACTATCTTTGCCATTCTTTTCAAACGCTACTGGCTTGAGAACACTCACCTTTGCAATATACAGAGCCCCAGCATCTTCAATGTGGTTATATGCTAGGTTCAGGAATGTCAGGTTCTTATTTGCTAATTTTGGTGTGGACAGTGCTTGACCAATCAGTTTAGCCCCAACCTCATCAATCTTATTATTTCTCAAAGACAGATGAGTGAGCCTGTGAGGGATGCAAGAGATATCTTTAATACTGTATATTTTAGTGTAAAGCAGACATGAAATAAACAGATATGTGTGTTTTTGTTTTGCTATAGAAGAACATGTCTTTTCTTTAGTTAGTGTGAAATAGAAATTGATTGATAAATATTTTATTGATACAAAGTGAAAAGTTATCCTTTAACGGTACAAGTGAGTGTTGTTCTGCTGACTCTGGATAATTAACAGCATAATACTGCATTGATTTACTCTAAATTAAAAATTATGATTGTCCTTAGAATGTTATACTCTCCTACTATAATGCTGAAGTAAAAGAGATTGCCTGATCTCAATTAGGAAAGATTGAACTGTACAAAAATGAATAAACAAACATAGTATTTTAGTACTAAAGAAAAATCATAGTGTTATGTTATGCAGAAAATTGAAATATAGGCAGAAAAACCCAAGATCAGTCAGTGGCTATAATCAAGCATAAGAAAAAGGATGTAAATTTAAAATCACTTCATTTGTCTATGCATAAGGTGTAAGAATGAGTCCTTAAGAAAGTTGTAAGTTTAGAATGCATGTTGAAAGGCATTCAAATTCAGTTCTTCACAACAGGCTGTTAGGATGCAGGCAGAATGGTGTCCTGGCTGACATATTAGATCTTGAAACAGGAGAAAACTAGTTCAGCCACCACAATAGGCTCACCTTGTCACCTTAAACTAGTCACATTACTTCAGTTGAGTAAACAAATATAACATTATGAATTGTTAGTTGATTCGCAAAGCAATATTAAATAAGCAAATGTAAACACTGCAAAACTAATTTACATAAAAATAATAATTCTTACATTTCACACATATAAAATTTATGAAAGAAAATAAGCAAGTCTTGTTTTATAAAATAGCTATATACAGTAAATACTCCAAGACCTCTAAAATATATATATATATATATATACATGTATTTATTTACAGTTGGAGCACAAGTAGAATAAGGAACTTAGTCACTATCAAAATGAGAATTTCAGGCAACTATAGAAAATGCATCAATTTGGTTTTAAATCCAGTAACATCTGTGCATTCAATACAGTATTAATGAAATAGGACTGGCTCCATGTAATCCTGAACTAGAAAAGTGAATTATAAAATGGATACAGTATATGGATGGCTGAATATTTGAAAAAAGAACATAATTATTCAAATTTAATGTGTTTTCTAAAGGCTGTTATACTATATTAACTTATGGCACTTACACACTTTCTTCAGAGATTAGAAGGGCATACGCCTGGGATGGAATAGGAGTTCCTTCTAGTACCACTTTTCTTTATAAAAAAGATCAAAAAGATTAATAGTACATCTTTTTATAAATTTAGAAATATCTTAAAATATAATCTGATTTTTCATTTTTATGTTAGCAAAATGTTCCATCTTAGCATGTACTAGCATAAACAATCTATATTTGCAAAAATTATGAAAATGTAATGCTAGATTCCCACAAGCATTTTAGAGCAGAAAATAACATTTTCTTTCCAGCTAGAACACATTATGGTTTGGGAAACAGCAACGCTTATGCAGTTACTCCTACTGCTGAAAAGACAGCACAGTTGGCATCCACACAAAATGTGACTGCAATAAAGGGTTAAACAGGGACAGTAAAGGGGTGTTCAAATCTAGAATCATCCAAGACATTGTTGTGATTTTAATATTTGTATGCATCAATTTTCATTGTAATTATTTATATCCAAAAATCATGCTTTTCTAAACTGAGAGGGGATACTTTTTCACGAGTAAATATTAGCCGACAATTTCACATATAAAATAGAACAACAGGTGGAAAAACATCTATATATAACTATCGCTTCTAAAACAAATTTACAGTATATACTAATTTAATAGCAATATTGAGCATACCCTTAATTCCATGGTAGTGCCAGAATTTCTGAAATTCCACATATTAATATGACCATTAATATGTCTATTTGTATGCCAGTTTTAAGTGAATGAGTACTAAATGCTAACTCCAGCAATGTTTAAATCAAGAAGTATTGGTGGTAGTACATAAGTTTAGTTTAATTTCTCTTAAAATATTTAACGAATGTAATCTTTTTATAACAGAGATAATAACTTGATTATTGCAAATATTATTTAAAATGTCTGCACCTCTTCATCTTCATCTAAGCTAAAAAAGAAGCGGCTTGCGAGAAAGTGGCGTTTCAAGCCTTCGGTGCCTTCTGTGATTCTGGGGAATGTAAACTCAATCTCAAATAAGATCGACGAACTGGCTGCGCTGGTGAAAAATGTAAGGACCTACAGAGAATGCAGTTTGTTGTGTTTCTGCAAAACGTGGCTAAATAACACCATCCCAGATGCCAACGTGGAGCTACCCGGGTTTAGCACAGTTAGAGCGGACAGAGATGCAAGTACCTGTGGTAAGCACAAAGGAGGAGGACTCGCTCTCTATGTTAATACACGGTGGTGTCACTCTGGACATGTTAACGTCAAAATCTCCAGTTGCTGCAGGGATATCGAACTGTTGGCCGTAAGTTTACGTCCCTACTATTTGCCCAGAGAGTTTGGACATGTCATTGTTGTTATTGTATACATTCCTCCTTGGGCAGACGTGGAGTCAGCGAGTGACATCATCCATTCCGCTGTTGCTAAGTTACAAACGCAGCACCCTGAGGCGCTTGTGCTAATCGCTGGAGACTTTAACCATGTGACGCTGGACAAAACATTGCCTGCATTCTCCCAGTATGTGGACTGTAACACCCGGGGAAATAAGACTATTGATTTACTGTATGCAAACGTTAAAGACGCATACAGCGCCACCCCGCTGCCTGCGCTTGGGAAAGGAGATCATAACCTGGTTCAGCTTCAGCCTCACTATAAATCAAAAGTTAGAGTCCTACCTGTAACCACACGATCATTCAGGAAGTGGACCCCGGAGGCTGAGAATACTCTGAGAGAACTTTTTGGAACTACAGACTGGGATATCCTGCAGGGATCTCATAATGAGAACATTGAGGAAGTTGTTGACTGCACTACTGATTACATCAACTTCTGTATGGACATTGTAGTTCCAGTAAGAACAGTACGCTGCTATGCTAACAACAAGCCATGGATTACAAGTGACATCAAGGGCCTTTTGAATCAGAAGAAAAGGGCTTTTAAAGGCGGTGATCAGCATGAGCTCAAGCGCGTGCAGAAGGAACTCCGAGTCCAACTCAGGGCGGCGAAGGAGCAGTACAGGAGAAAGCTGGAGCAGAAGTTGCAGAATAACAGCATGAAGGAAGTGTGGGATGGGATGAAGATCATCACTGGCTGCAGCTCGAAGCGGGGTACCACCATTGAGAGAGACGTGAAGAGAGCAAACCAAATGAACAACTTTTTTAACAGGTTTGACCACCCTAACCCACTCTCACTCTCACCTCGGAGTACTGCACCCTCCACACATCCTTCTGCTGATACCAGCATAGGAAAAACATCCCCACCCATAATAACAACAGCGCAAGTGAGCAGAGAGCTGAGAAGACTTCGTGCCAGCAAAGCAGCGGGTCCAGATGGAGTATCGCCACGACTGCTGAAGGTCTGTGCATCGGAGCTGGGGGGGTCCTCTACAGCGCATCTTCAACCTGAGCCTGGAACAGGGGAGAGTCCCGAGGCTTTGGAAAACATCTTGTATCACCCCAGTCCCAAAGGTATCACGTCCTAGTGAGCTGAATGACTTTCGGCCTGTTGCTCTGACATCACATGTGATGAAGACCATGGAGAGGCTGCTGCTTCACCACCTTAGGCCACAGGTTCAACACGCCCTTGACCCTCTGCAGTTTGCATATCAGGAGAAGGTGGGAGCGGAGGATGCCATCATCTATATGCTACACCGATCCCTCTCTCACTTGGACAGAGGCAGTGGTGCTGTAAGAATTATGTTTCTAGACTTCTCTAGCGCCTTCAACACAATCCAACCTCTGCTCCTTAGGGACAAGCTGACAGAGATGGGATTAGATTCATACCTAGTGGCATGGATCGTGGACTATCTTAAAGACAGACCTCAGTATGTGCGTCTTGGGAACTGCACGTCTGACATTGTGGTCAGCAACACAGGAGCGCCACAAGGGACTGTACTTTCTCCGGTCCTGTTCAGCCTATATACATCGGACTTCCAATACAACTCGGAGTCCTGCCATGTGCAAAAGTTCGCTGATGACACTGCTATCGTGGGCTGTATCAGGAATGGGCTGGAGGAGGAGTATAGGGACCTAATCAATGACTTTGTTAAATGGTCCGACTCAAACCACCTACACCTGAACACCAGCAAAACCAAGGAGCTGGTGGTGGATTTTAGGAGGCCCAGACCCCTCATAGACCCAGTGATCATCAAAGGTGACTGTGTGCAGATGGTGCAGACCTATAAATATCTGGGAGTGCAGCTGGATGATAAATTAGACTGGACTGCCAATACTGATGCACTGTGCAAGAAAGGACAAAGCCGGTTATACTTCCTTAGAAGGCTGGCTTCCTTCAACATCTGCAATAAGATGCTGCAGATGTTCTATGAAACAGTTGTGGCGAGCGCCCTCTTCTACGCAGTGGTGTGCTGGGGAGGCAGCATTAAGAGGAAAGACACCTCACGCCTGGACAAACTGGTGAGGAAGGCAGGCTCTATTGTTGGCATGGAGCTGGACAGTTTAACATCTGTGGCAGAGCGAAGGGCGCTCAGCAGGCTCCTATCAATTATGGAGAATCCACTGCATCCACTAAATAATGTCATCTCCAGACAGAAGAGCAGCTTCAGCGACAGACTGCTGTCACTGTCCTGCTCCACAGACAGATTGAGGAGATCGTTCCTCCCCCAAACTATGCGACTCTTTAATTCCACCAGGGGGGGTAAACGTTAATATTTAACATTATACATAGTTATTGGCCGGTTTTTTTTTTTTTTTCACCTGTATTATTATCATTCTTTAATTTAATATTATTTATTGTATCAGTATGCTGCTGCTGAAGAATGTGAATTTCCCATTGGGATTAATAAAGTCTCTATCTATCTATCTATCTATCTATCTATCTATCTATCTATCTATCTATCTATCTATCTATCTATCTATCTATCTATCTATCTATCTATCTATCTATCTATCTATCTATCTATCTATCTATCTATCTATCTATCTATCTTAATTCTGGTTTATATTAGTTTCTTTAAACCTGACTGGATAGGTGTGAGCCAGGAAATACCTAATCAGTGTATCACCAACCAAGATTCAATGTCAGAAACATAGTGTCTATTGGTTCAGCTGATGGCTGTATAAACAAAAATACATCTATGTATACTCTTGCTTTGTGTAACATGACATTTAAATAGAATCTCATAAAAGCTCTTGATGGCTCTAGCTATGTATAAAATAAAAACTAGTTAATTGTTTTAAAGCTGTTATGTTGCTGGTTGCAAAAATAGTAATTCAGAGCTTATCAATATCCTAGAAAACATTTTTTTGTGGAAACAGCTGGAATATGTCAAAGAATATGAAAAAATATATTAACCAAGTACAAAGTTATAAATATATTAATTTATGTGAAAGTAGTGTGTCATAGGGGAATACAGTAGTCTGTGCTGGTACCTCACATATTCAGTAGATGGAGTATGAATCCAGGCTCTGTCACTGCCTGCACATTCTCACTGTATTCAAAATACTAATTTTTTCATGTTAACTGACAATTTTAAATTGGTTGCACATGAGTGACTAAGGGTGAATATTTCAGTGTGTGTGATATGGATGGGTGTACAATCTAGACTAGGTTTTGTTTTGGACCAGATATTTTTGAGATTGGCTGCAGCACCATACGATCTGGAAACTGGATTAAGCATGTGCTGTAAATTAATAGATGTACAACTGACACATTCTAGACCCTAGATTTACATATGTTTAATTTACTTCAATAACTGATTTTTATATAAGTGTCCACTTGTCTGCAAAAATGTTTTCATTGACATGGATATAGTTCTAGTTAAAAACTCACCTGAGGCCCACACATAAAGACAATGTGGCACTAAGGGAAGATAAAGTCTCATCTGTCAGTCCCACATTCCAAAAACTTGGAATAAAAAAAAAAAAAAACACAAACTAAATTTAAGGAGTGGAATTACGAATTCAGTTGATTTTATTCAATGGTGTAAAATACTGCAGAATGTAAGGAACACAGAGTATTGAAAGAAATGTATTTGATATAATGTTTTAAATGAAACACAAAATGATAAAGAAATTTAACACTTTTGGAAGTTTCTCCCTGATAAATAAAATTAACCTTGTAAACTTTATTCTGTTTTCCATAACAAACATAAAGTTGCAATAAGCATTTGCCAGGAAGAAAAGGGCTAAGAACTATAGTTTTTCAATCGTTTTTCTTTTTTTTTAACAGTTAAATTAATATAAATGATAAACTGCTTTGCTGTAATTATAAAATTAACAATCATTTTAATCAACTATTCTAAGAAGGGTTCAGCAAATATCATTGCAAAAAAAAAAATGATATACAGTATATGGATTTTAAATTAAGAAGATAAGATTTGGTATATATGGATTTTAAAAATAAGAAAGGCTAGTACTCACTTAATTCCCTGCAAACTGGACAGACTAGGAAGACACTTGTTAAAAACTCTGATCATTCGATCATCAATTTTCCAACCTGTAAAATTTAGACATTAATGTAAATTTTATGTAATAGCAACATAAAATAATAAATATTAATTTGTTATTGAATTCAATTCATATTAAGTGTACTGCCAAATAACAGCTTAGTATGCTACACAAAAAGGAAATTAATTCACTAGGGGCCTCATGTATAAACGGTGCATACGCACAGAAATGTTGCGTAAGAACGTCTCCACGTTCAAATTGCGATGTATAAAATTTAAACTTGGCGTAAGGCCACGCACATTTCCACGGTACCTCATACCCTGTTGTACGCAAGTTCTCCGCTCAGTTTTGCAGACTGGTGGCACCCAACGTTAAAGCAGTGCTACTGTTCCTGTGTGGTTTATCATTCTTTTTCAGATCCACATCCTTGACGCGGCTTTATAAATACACTGAAATTAACCACAAATTGTTTATTAGTTTAATGCATCTGACTGTAATTAACCAGTAACAATATAATGGTCCACGGAATGGTCAAACTATTCCAGATACCTTAACTGCTTTAACGTTGTTACTCTCACTGCACCTTCTTATTCTTCATTCAGCTGCTCCCGTTAGGGGTTGCCACAGCAGATCATCTTTTTCCATATTACTCTCACTGCACCACTCGGAGCAGCTGATCCGAAAGAGAATTATCGGTATACAGCATCAAGCACATGCTGCCTCAACCATGCTGCCTATTTCAACTGCTTCTCACATGGCAAACACTTCGAACCTTTCCTGTACGGACCTCGCAGTTCAGAAAGAGTTTCATCCCAAGAGCTCTAAACGCACTCAATCAGTCCATCAACTGCTTCTTGTAGAACTGTCTGTACTTATAAGTACAATCACCTAACTGTAAACTTGCACTACAGTTATAATATTGCACAACCTGAGCCACATTATAAAGCAAGTATTTACATATGATGACGATATCATTTTTAAGATGAAATGCAGCAAAATATGTTTATTATATTATACAGATAAAAGCACTGTATGCTTCACTGGGACAGGCATGAACAATAGAATGATTAAACATGCACTACGAAGATATTTCAGTGTTCCTTAAAAGTTTTGAAGAATCGGCATTATAAGCTTACAGATGGCTTAACGTCTATTACAGAGCTGATTGTGTGGCGATCGGTTACTTGGAGAAAGAAAAGGAAGGACAGAAATTGGAAGTTAGTACGTTTGAAAGAGGCAGTACTGCAGGGGCGGCCTTAGGCATGTGCAAACTGTGCACCTGCACAGGGCCGCCAAATCCCAGTGGCCGCCACGCCAATATATATTGAATATAAAACAGAAACAGAAAATAACGACACAGCTAAAAATGCAGCGGCAAATTTCGGCAAAAGTTAAACGCTTGTGTCATGAGCACGAAGTGGCTATGCAGTGTCCGCAACGGACGTGGCCATCCACCGTGCATAAGATACCATATTGACATTGGCGTGCGAAGGGGCCACCGATTGTTTCTCTGCCCAGGGCCGCCACGAGCCCAGAGCCGCCCCTGAGTACTGCTGCAATAAATTATTTCATCGAAGGTCGCGCACAATCACTGCGCCACCATGTTCCCATGTTTAATAACGTGCTTTAACTCCTATCATCATGAAAATGATATCACGTATACATCTCAGTATTTTAGTTATTCAGAGAGCTGTAATATCACGAATGTAATGGATTCTGTGTCCTGTCGGAGGAAGAAAAAGCCGGTTTAAGAAGCACGTGATTCACACACATAGAGTACATAGAAGAACACATACAAAACAAAGCATTTAAAGTGCTACTTTAATTACGATGTGATTTGAGAAACTGGTTAATCAAACGATTTTAAGATGAAGTTTATGATGTTCTACTTTAATGACAAAATAAACTACGTAATTAAATTGGAAATTTCGAGATTGAAGTTGACATTTCGTGCTTTTTATACTAATAAGCTAATAAGCTTTCATATGACACTCAGATGGTGGGCTACGTCTCGCCTTTTCACGGTGACTTTGATATCTGACAACTTCTTTTTTATTTCGGGCACTGTGCGACTTTGTGAACTTGAGCTTCTAGTTTCTACGACACGCTATGTCAGTCGATTAGCTTCCTTTTGTTGTTTATATCACTGTTTAAACCAACAAATAGTACGTTTTTCCTTGCCTCCACTTGGTATTCGCTGAAATTCTTCCATTTTCCCTCTGGCTTTTGCCATTGTCTTTTCACAGAACACTGAGCTTAAGGGCTATTTATATTGCTTTGCATATTCAAAGATGTGTAATTCAGGGAGGAGTTGGGGCGGGACAGCAGGCGTGTGCACGAGCGTTTCTTTTCACGCTGATCGGGATTTATGTAGCGGAAGAATGTGGAAGTTTGCGTACGCACAGATTCCTGCATCTGGATTTTTCTGTGCGTAAGCACATTTTGGCTTTTGTGCTTACGTCATGTTATAGTGCGAATTCTACGCACGGCGTTATGCATGAGGCCCCAGGTTCCTAAGGTGCATAACTGAAACCCAGATAGTAGGTTTCCAAATACAAAATGGAAAAAGCACCACATCATTAGGAAACAAAGGCAAGGGAGAAACTCAGTAGGTACCTTGATCTAGGATGTTCTAACAGCATACAATTTGGAATATGTTGTAAGTAAGGAAGTCATTAGTTTTATTTGTACACAAGTAAAAAAAAAAGACAACAGTGTAATCAGAAAAGAGCTCAGGATACATAAATATATGCAACACCATACAGACTAGATGTAAAATTCTGGAACACTCTCACACATTAGTCCCTGTATTAAAAAGGTTATATAATCTAATTGTTTCAGTAGTTGATAAAAATACACTTTTAATTTTTTAAGGAAATATAATAGCATGTTTCCATTGCATTTCTTGCATTAAATGAATATTCTACTGACGTACACAAAGAAAATCAATAAAATATGTGAAA
Source organism: Erpetoichthys calabaricus (assembly GCF_900747795.2). Taxonomy (NCBI): domain Eukaryota; kingdom Metazoa; phylum Chordata; class Cladistia; order Polypteriformes; family Polypteridae; genus Erpetoichthys; species Erpetoichthys calabaricus. Next base: position 208,942,888 of record NC_041395.2, read on the forward strand.
ATCAAGGCATTATTTGTGAATTTCCCTTTGGGATTAATAAAGTATCTATCTATCTATCTATCTATCTATCTATCTATCTATCTATCTATCTATCTATCTATCTATCTATCTATCTATCTATCTATCTATCTATTAATACCATTCCTTTCTCTTTTATTTTATTTAAAATACTTTTTTCAAGCATACAGGTGTAAATTACAATAATAATAATTCTTTACATATATATAGCTCTTTTCTCACTACTCAAAGCACTGCCCACGCAGGAAGGAAAGCAGTAATTTACTTCACTGTGCTACTTAGCTATGTGCAGAGCAGTTTTTTGTAAATGGTTTATAAAAAAAGGGAAGCAATTAAAGTCTACAGGTCTTACCAAGCACATTAACAACAAATAAATGTTACATAATTTTGTGAAATAAAATTACATTTATTTATACAGTGGTATAATCTGTACCACTAATAATGTCTGAGGTTGCATAGCTAGAAAAAGATTACTAATTAATTCACAATCAGTTAAGATTTGACATTGATACATAATTTAGGCATTAGTCAAAACTTCAATACCAAGATTTAGAATATCTGACCTAGTCTTAAATGATAATGTCTAGCAGTAAGTATTTTTGTCACTGAATAGGATATAGCAGAAACACCTTTCATATTGAGCATACTTTTATACTTACAGTATATTTTTTAACTTTGCCTACATATATAGTATACATTACATGAACATTTTTGAGATGGCTGAAATTTCAGCTTCAAGCTGTCAGTGTGTTTAATGTTTTAGATACTTCTGAAAATGATTCAATAGCCAAGTATCTGTAGACATGAACACCCCTGAAAATGATTTGATATCTGAGTATTTTTGCAGACATGACATCTCAAAAACTATAACTCAAACAAAATGAAATATAAACATTTATTGGCATTGTAAAAATTCTACAGTCCTATTAATTTTTGGCCACACTTCTACAGTTGATTTTGCTCTAGAAAGATTATGATTTTTGTGGACATTTGTGCCTCACTGGCAACAAAACTGGGAAAGAAAAACATCAGTTTTAGCAAGATATGATTCTTTCATTTAATTCCACATAACAAAACAATTCAATGCTCAAATGACATTTTATGTGGGGGAAAGTCATGCACTGAATACATCAGATTTTTTCTCTCATATACATTTATTTAAATACCTCTGATGTGCACTTCTCGTACAGATTTGGGATCATCAGACTCCAGTTCCACTTGCAAACGGGGTCTAAAATATAAGAAACTGTCTGAAGGACTTGCCGGGCTTCCAAGTAAACTTGTTTGTGACTGACCTTCCTCTAAAGAAAACAAGAAAATAAAACAACTGCAGTGTTTCTGATATTTCTATTTAAAGCATATTTAACAGGGCAGTATTTAAAAATTTGCACATATAATGCTTTAAGCAATAATAGTGAGTATTCTAACACACCTAGAACACTTTTATCAGTAGCTGATGTGACAGTCGGACGGGGTCGTGGGGTCACTAAGGGGAACTCCTTCATGTCAATAAGATTACATAGTTCAGGAAAATCATTCTCCAAGATTCCAGTGCATTGGTAGTCTTCTAGAAAAAAAAGGTTGATGAAAAATATACTATGAATACTATCAGGATCAATAAATGAAACTGAGCAAGGGTCAGGAAACTAAATACTTAACCAAAAAAAGAAGACAGTCTCATGTTATCTTCCATTACAATGTGGCAATAAAATAAACAAATACAAGTCCTTTATCATACTGTAGCTGTTTAAGAATCTTAATTTAATTAAAAAGTTAGAGCAGGACAGTCAGTATAATACTCTAGATCTCATCTATCCATCTATTATTAAATCTGCTTTATTCTCTTCAGCAATGCTAAAGTCTATTCCAACAGTATTTGGGAAAAAAACAACCAACCTTAGATGTCTTTAGGACATGGGAGGCTGAAGGAGGGTCTACATCAACAGTATATGTAAATTCCACACAGACACTGACTGGACTCAAGATACAAATCTGGTAAGACTCTGGAGGTGTGATGCAGAAGTAGCACTAATCACTGTCACCATGCCTCTTTATACTGTAGGTAAAGTAAAATTGCTCTCCTTGGCTTAGAATTGGTCAGAGAACTAAGTAGTTTAGAAATACCTGTCCTTTTTCTTACCTATGGTTTGCAAAGCTGACTTTTCCTGTAGCTTGCTTGCTGCAGTAGAGCAAAAACAGAAGAGAAAAGGAAAAATAAATCCCTCCACCAATTGTTAATACAAGTCCCAAGGAAAAAAAAAACATGCAATAATTCAAAGAACTCGGAGGCCAGTGAAAGCAGGAAATGCAAAAATGAAAGCAAAAAGTAATCTGGTTATATTCATCCAGATCTGTTAGACTGAATTTGCTATAGGCAAGTTAACTGTAAAAAAAAAGGAAAAATAAAGATAAATTAAGGCACATACTGTAATCACAAATTTTAAAAATGCATAGGAGGGAAAATGCAAATAAGAGTACAGTATTCAATATATCCAAAAAGATGGACATGTCATTAAAAAATATTTAAAGCCCAAACCAGAGAACAGCGAAGACAGGAAATCCAAGAATGATAAATATATTTAATTTCTAATTTCTTAATTTCAGTTCAGCACTCCTCTCTTCTTTCCAACCCACAAAAATTCCACTATCACTAAGGATAGACATAAAATATTGGACAAGTTCATTTTTCCCAAAATGTTTTTGTTAACTGGGTCTTCCTAATTAACAAAAATTCAGAATAGAATAAATATTAAAAACATTAGACACAGTTTTCGGGTTTGCATGATGAATTGATAAAATAATCATTTGCATATTTTGCAACAGACAATAAATCATTGTTGAATAGTTTGTGCCTTCAGTAAACCAGAGAACATTCACCTGTTATTCAACTACAGTATCATTCCTTAGAAAATGGAAATTTTCAACAAGACATACATCACAAACAATCTAGATTAGCTTTAAAACAGAGAACACAATGCTCGCATTCATAACAACACATTGTACCTGACATAAGGTGTAGTGTATCCCAATTCATGTTTGTTTAGAAATGAAAACTAAAATGTGTGTACAATGTAGAAAATAATGATGGCTTACCTGCAGTCCTGGTGCCATCCTCTTCACTAACAGGAGCCCCCTTCTCCCCCTTATCTTTAAGGACTTTTTCCACTTTTCTCCCCATTTCTACCTTCCGGATCACACTGTGGGAGATAAGCACTGGCATTAAAGACAATGTGTCTGGCTGGTTCTGGCAATCCAAAAGCATTATGTTGTATAACAAAGGTCATTTGTGCTGCATCTCCAAATATAAACAGAGAAATCATTGGGTTGTGGTGTTAAGTAATTTAAAAATGACTGCATAGCGTGATAATGAATGTTTCATGTTTGATCAGCTGCTAATGTATAGAATTCCAAAAAACTTCACTGCTCAGTGTCTTTATTAATAGTGAACTTAAGTGTTAATCACTTTTCTATTTTTTATAACTAATATAATTTTCATATTATCATATTAGATAGATAGATAGATAGATAGATAGATAGATAGATAGATAGATAGATAGATAGATAGATAGATAGATAGATAGATAGATAGATAGATAGATAGATAGATAGATAGATAGATACTTTATTAATCCCAAGGGGAAATTCACATACTCCAGCATGCACCTTACTGATACAAAAAACAATATTAAATTAAAGATTGATAATAATGCAGGAAAAAACAGACAATAACTTTATATAATGTTAATGTTTACCCCCCCCGGGTGAAATTGAAGAGTCGCATAGTTTGGGGGAGGAACGATCTCCTCAGTCTGTCAGTGGAGCAGGACAGTGACAGCAGTCTGTCGCTGAAGCTGCTCCTCTGTCTAGAGATGACACTGTTTAGTGGATGCAATGGATTTTCCATAATTGATAGGAGCCTGCTGAGCGCCCGTCGCTCTGCCACAGATGTCAAACTGTCTAGCTCCATGCCTACAATAGAGCCTGCCTTCCTCACCAGTTTGTCCAGGCGTGAGGCGTCTTTCTTCTTAATGCTGCCCCCCCCAGCACACCACCGCGTAGAAGAGGGTGCTCGCCACAACCGTCTGATAGAACATCTGCAGCATCTTATTGCAGATGTTGAAGGATGCCAGCCTTCTAAGGAAGTATAACCAGCTCTGTCCTTTCTTACACAGAGCATCAGTATTGGCAGTCCAGTCTAATTTATCATCCAGCTGCTCTCCCAGGTATTTATAGGTCTGCACCATCTGCACACAGTCACCTCTGATGATCACGGGGTCCATGAGGGGTCTGGGCCTCCTAAAATCCAGCACCAGCTCCTTGGTTTTGCTGGTGTTCAGGTGTAGGTGGTTTGAGTCGCACCATTTAACAAAGTCATTGATTAGGTCCCTATAATCCTCCTCCTGCTCACTCCTGATGCAGCCCACGATAGCAGTGTCATCAGCGAACTTTTGCATGGTTTTAGAAACTTTCCATTTACTCTGTATACTTTGTTTTTTGAAAGTTATTATTATTATTATTATTATTTATCTATTATAAGCAGGAGTACCAACCTATTTTGTCTGGACAAAAACAAGCAAGAATACTCAGCACTGCTCGGGGCAGGGGCACCAACTAAATTTTTATTTGAAACCTAGCTTATAGTGTTCCCCTTATCAATTGGAGAATTTGCGCAAAATTTGTCGGAGACTGAATCAACGGTGTGGAAATTTATAAAAGATAAATACACACACAAATACACACATTAAGCTCTATATATTATATTATTATTGATTCAATAACATATTGTCCTGCAAGCAGGTCCTCCAATTTGCAGGGAAAACTCGGGGGAAAAAACCTCACATTATTCCATTCCATTCAAACTAGTGTGGTGCTGAGATGTCACCTGTTGCACATCTGTGTTCAGGTCCTAATTTGGGATCCTGATGTGGTTTTTTTCATGTGGTGGGTGCAGCAACGCGCTGTATTAGTGGATGCTCGCAACATCTCTCTCTCCTCCTCTATAACATATTGCTAGTGTAGCATATTTTTCCTCTTTTATATATTACTAAAGGTAACTGATATTGTAACTTTTGTGTTTAACACAAATTCAATATAAGAAATGCGCTATATTAAAATGTATTACTATTATTTTATTAATTAGTTGAATTCTACAGTAAGAGGGCCTATTAAAAATGTTATCTTCTATTTATCAAATTCCAGGTCAGGATCCAGCAGCAATGGGAACAGTTCAGCAACCACCCTTGATATAATGCCATTCTACCTCAGAGCACACACACTAAAACACTTACTTATCTATCTTACAAAACCATCTTACTAAACCACAGTTAATATATGCACGGTGGACGCACCGAGGCGCATGCGCACTGCGGCCTTGGCGCCCGCCCCAGAGTCCAGAGTCAAACGCAGCGGCTTTATAAAACGCGGCGGCTTCCCAGAGTCAGTAGGTGGTGCCCGAACAACACAACCTCTGAGCGCCCAAAAAACACAACCTGTACAGTCAAACGCAGCAGCTTCCCAAAACGTGGCAGATTCCCAGAGTCAGTAGGTGGCGCCCAAACAACACCACCTGTAAACTAGACTTGCTCTAATCCACTGTGCCAGTAATGTAGATCACATAACGGTCATTCAGTTTGGCGCCCAAACCAGAGTCCAGAGTCAAACGCAGCGGCGTCCCAAAACGCGGCGGCGCCCGCCCCAGAGTCAAACGCAGCGACTTCCCAAAACGTGGCGGCTTCCCAGAGTCAGTAGGTGGCACCCAAATAACACAACGTAATGCGCCGTGGCGCCTGCCCCAGAGTCAAACGCAGCGGCTTCCCAAAACGCAGCGGCTTCCCAGAGTCAGTAGGTGGCGCCCAACCACACAACCTGTGAGCTGCACTTGCTCTAATCCACTGTGCCAGTAATATAGATCACATAACGGTCACAGACTCTAACCCAGCGGCTTCCCACACTCAGTGGCTGGCACACGAACACCACAACCTGTAAACTAAACTTACTGTGCTCCACTCTGCCAGCAGTCGGTGTCAGCAAAGGCGACGGAATCATGTCTCCACAAAATGAGACCGCTTTAGTACAGACATGCTTATGGAATTAAATGACATTTCCCCAGACGTACCCACCCTCCATGATATGTCATCCATCCAGATATCGGACGTAACAGAAACTAATTGCCATTCTTGGATTTCCGATTCGCTAGCGAATCGCGGGCTTACTTGTATAAAGCTAGTCTGTATTCACTAACAAACATAAATCACATGAATCAGTGATGTTTAATGATAGCATAAATACCAGAAGAACTTTCATGGAGAGAATGTGCATACTCCACAGAGAGTGACTGATCAGGGATTTGAACCCAGTGTTTCACAGCAGTGCATACCATTCAAGTTAACATTCAAGTTAACATTTTTCTAGCTGCATTTTCTCTACATGTCAACAAAAGAGTGTATTGTATTAATCTGAAAAGTAGGATATAACGTTAAACACTTTTTACGCAAAAATATCTACCAAAATGCATAGCTATATTTAATGTAAGTAATTTTAACATCTTATCTGATGCGAAGCTCATTTGAGACAAATTTTTAAATTAGGAATTTTGCAGACATATGCTACAGAAGTTATGTATTTTGCTTTGTGTGACAGCCATCCTATAACAGCTTTTCCACACCATCCCAAAACAGTCACAGTGCTTACAGATATGGGTAGCATGAAGTAACTGTAAGCCAAGTAGTAGCAATAATACTATTAATATATATGAAGTATACTTGAATTAAAATATAACACAAGAACAAAATCAAAATAAATGTCTGCCTGGACTTAACTAAACACGAAACAGAATTTATGACTGTACATGTGGTTTGTTCTTTCTCAGTAGAACATAAATCTCTGACAGTTCTCTGACATTTGAACCTACAGTACATCTAGTTAACTATTGGATTAGCTGTTCAACAGGCTCCATAGTATGTATTGGTTCCATTTTTTAGACGTTTCTCTGTAACTTCTGAATGCCTTAACAATTGAAAGCTACTGCAATGTTGCAATGTATCCATTGGGAAGGTCCTCCCAAAATTTACGTACAGTATTGCATTGTGAAAATGAACTAAAGAATGGAAATAAATCCGAGTATACACTAGCGGCTATGATGCGCCCTGCTGGTCGTTCAGAGCACAGTGTGAAATAGTTAATTTTTACGTGATAAACAAAGTTAGGTTTTACAAACTTGAAAGATGAATTAGATAATTGTTGTGGAAAGATTTTGGCGTTTGCTTACACATAATACTTGTGTGTTGTGTTAGCGTGTATTAACGGATTATCATTTTTTGACTTTTTAGCCAAATGCGTTCTTCGGTTTTATAATCTCTTGTTAGAGAACGGACAATCTAGAAATGGTGAGCAAAATTAAATCACTTGCCGTAATCCTCCTTACATTAAACTGCCATAGTGAACATTTATTGCACACCTGTTCCTATAAATCATTACTATACAACAGTGCTAAGCAGAATGTTTATTTTAAGGCAATAGGTTATACTACATTAAAAAAATAAAACAATAGTCTATTCACTTGTCTTTTACGTTGCGAATTACGCGAGAGCAAAAAAAAAAAACTCCCTTCAGGAAATATTAATGATCACTGCCTTGACAATAAATACACCGATACATGACATTCAAAAAAACTGTTGATATAGTGTCGTAAACAATAATGTAAAACAACTATAAAACAAGACAATTAAACGTGCAAGGTGTTGGTATGAAGTCTTTCTTCTTCACGCTGCTACTTAAAATTCGTAGTCCAACAAACACGGTCGTAATACCGTACATGTCAATTAAACAACTTTAGCGAAAAAAAATAAAGTTCGCTAGGTCAAAAACGACAGTTTTTGTTTTTTATTTAGTTCATTTCTCATTTTGTTTAACCATCATCTTTATAGTTACCTTCAAACCATAGTCAACAGAGCCAATAATTCTTGCGAAACCAGCGTCTTGCGTTGCCTGGAAACAAACAGTTACTTTAAAAACTATATTCATTGGATACTGTAAAGGTCACTCTGGTTTCTTAACCAATCAACTTATTTAACTTAAGAATGCCCGCCCCTGAGGCCTAGAGTAAGATTTCCCAGAGTTGAAAGAAGCGAGGGATTGGTGGGTGCGAGCATCAAGAGTATGATGAAAGATTTGCTTTCACTTTTAGGAAAATTGCACATTCATAAATTCTAACTCAATAATAGAAAACCTCGGTTTACAATATTTATGAAGTAAATAAAATATTTCTAAGATTCAATAACTCTATCTTTAAGTAAAAAATCTATTTGAAAAAAAACAGTACACTTTGAATATAATGTGTTTATTTAAATCTAATCCAGTCATCTCATATTTCTTAACTTTTTCTATCTACTCTCTTGTATTTTGTTACCTTAGAATGATATGTATACAATACAGTACAATACAATTTATTTTTGTATAGCCCAAAATCACACAAAAAGTGCCGCAATGTCCTTTAATAGGCCCTGCCTTTTGACAGCCCCCCCCAGCCTTGACTCTCTAAGAAGACAAGGAAAAACTCCCAAAAAACCCTTATAGGGAAAAAATGGAAGAAACCTTGGGAAAGGCAGTTCAAGGAGAGACCCCTTTCTAGGTAGGCTGGGCGTGCAGTGGGTGTCAAAAAGAAAGATAGATAGATAGATAGATAGATAGATAGATAGATAGATAGATAGATAGATAGATAGATAGATAGATAGATAGATAGATAGATAGATAGATAGATAGATAGATAGATAGATAGATAGATAGATAGATAGATAGATAGATACTTTATTAATCCCAATGGGAAATTCACAAAAGAAAAAGGGATCAATACAATACAATACACAGAACAGAACACAAGTAATCCTCAATATAATATAATATAATATAATATAATATAATATAATATAATATAATATAATATAATGCATTGATATCAGTGAACTTTATGTACTTCACGTTTTAAAAAGTATTGAACTATGTATTTGAACACTTATCTTGGAAATAAAGTATTCTTTGTGTAAAGAGGGGGTATCACGGCTATGGTGCTTGTCACTACCAAACTTAATTCTCGAATTTATGTATTTATTATTATTAACACTAAAAATACTCTGAATGCTTCACACGCAGGTATAAAATAATTGTTTTAATACAATGCCAGTTGTTTTGAAGCATTGATCACCTTTGCCACAAAAAATAACAAATTCTTCATTCAATGTTGTTTTGAGTATAAACATTCTTCAGGAAGTTTACAACAAATATGTCTTATCATCCTAAAAAAGGCAATAGATTGGAATCACATTAATAAATCACAATTAATTCACAAAAGATAAAAATGTACAAGAAAACTTAAATTATTGTCTCTGCTCAGATTGCAATTCCCAAATATTTTATTTTAAATTACTCATTAAGTACTACATATGGAGTTCATGGCAGACTACTGAAATAGTGTCTTTTTTCCCTTAAACATATGGTCCCTTCAAGCTCTTACTAGGGTTGGTTGCCACATTTCAGTTTTATTACCAGATTGCCTTCCCACAATCCTATAAAGTGGGTTAAAGTATCATATGTACTTAAACAACCTAGTGTAATTGCCCAAGAGGACGGACAGACATCCCGGCCAGGATGGAGGAGGATTTCTTTCCAGGCCAGGATGCTGTAATGGAAGGATGGCCTGAATCCAGACATTACCCATCCGGAACGTCTTATAATAACTTTCATGGATGGGTTACTGGAAGGAATAATGGACTGAAGAGATCTGGAAGTTGGAAGCAGTTCAGCTCCCAAATTAATAGGTGACAGTGTTCCTTGGCAATACTCCCAGTCTGGACACCTATAGAGTTGCATGGGAATTGGAGCCTGGAAGCGCAACCCTGTAGGGGTCCTTAGGAGATGATTGTGGGCAGTGCCTTGTTTCCAATTAGCTTCAAACAAGCCAGGACATGCCACCGGAAGTGCATCCAGGTCAAATTTAAAAGGGGCCTGCCGCCATACCTCATTGAGTCAGAGTTGGGAGGCAGCAGGTGACACTGAACTGGAGGAGAGAAAGAGAGGGAAAGAAAGAGAGAGTACTTAAAGTCTGTATATTGGCTTGTTAATTGTTATCATTGAATAGGCTGGATTAAAAATCATTTATTTTGAATCTGGAATTGTGTTGGGTCATGAGTGTCTGTGGTTTGGGGCCTCTCTGGTGCCCCCTACTATTCGCACTACAAAAATTTGAACTTTAAATTGAAATTTTGAATTTTGAACTTTTGGCCTTTAATCTTGATAATTTGTAAAATGTGTGATCTGTTATTATTGGAATTCTGCCCTAGCCCTCACAACCACAGATCTGCCATGGGGTTCATACATAGAAATGATGAACGAAAGAAAAATTTCTGCAGGCTGGACAGCTAGCATCATCATAAATCAGCTGTCGGCTGAAACGCTATTACTTTATTATAAAAAGAATGTTTGCTCACTGAAGTGCTGTGCCACATGTGGCCTATGTAGTACAGGTCTCTAATGTTCAATGCAGTAGGAAACATGTACAATGTCAGCCTCAAGCTGAACTGTTCACCTTTTTTTTATTTGTATAGTTATCACTTCAAGTCATTGACTGTTGTAGTGAAAACAATAATTTGTTTTCTAAACTCACATATTCTGGTAGACAGATGCAAGAGACTAGAACCTGTTCCTGCAGCATCAGGCTCAACACAGGAACTGGGGTGCCAATCTGTCTCAGGGCTCTCTCACAGAACCACACATTGAGTCATATTAGGGCATTTTATAGTTAATAATTATATACTCTGCACATCTTGGGGATGTGGGCAAGAGTACCTGGAGGAATATGCGGAGAACCTGCCAATTTCACACAGGTAACGATCAGCTTAGGAATCTAATTCACAATACTGGTCACAATTCTTGGAGCCTATCTCACAAGTACTGGGCTCAAGGCGGGAACCAACTTTGTAAGGACACCAGTCTATCACAGGAAACACTCTGTTACACTGGACCAGTTTAGAGTTTCTGAAAACATTCAACACTTAGTAAAGCTTGTCAAACATGTGAAACTGGTGAGTGCCTTATGTGGACCAGTTTCAATAGTCACAGGCAGGTTGGATGAAAGGGTCATAATTTCACTCTACTAACACTTCTGTTATTGTTCTCAGGCCAAATTAAGTCTCATCTGAAGACATAAAATGTCATTAATGTAATGAATTATTATTATTATTTCCACTCTATTCAGTCTCTTCTTCTTCCAGTCCCTGAACAATAATTCACCCCAAAATAATAAGATGATTATAATTTGACTGTAGCACACTGATGGGAGAAGTGTGAAAAACATTAAAATTCACAATGAAATCTACAACAACAACACCACCAACAACAACAACATTTATTTATATAGCACATTTTCATATAAATGATGTAGCTCAAAGTGCTTTACAGAATGAAGAAAGAGAAAAAAGAAAAAATATATAAGAAAATAAAATTAGGCAACACTAATTAACATAGAATAAAAGTAAGGTCCAATGGCCAGGGAGGACAGAAAAAACAAAAAAAACTCCAGTCGGCTGGAGAAAAAAAAAAAACAAAATCTGCAGGGGTTCCGAGGCCACGAGACCACCCAGCCTTCTCTAGGCATTCTACCTAACATAAATGACCTCAATCAGTCCTCATTGTATTCAGGGTTCACATGGAAGAACTTGATGATGGCGGTCATGTGAACTTCTGGCCTTTACCTTCATCAATGTAGGGACATCACCGTGCTTTTTGATCAGGTGGTGGTGGCTCAGATCACCACTACAGAAAACCAGAAAAAGAACAGCAGAGAAAGTAGGGATTAGTACGGATTTTGGAGCCACCATGAATGATAATGATAATTAATAGAATATACAGAGCATCAGGATTAAACTAAAATGAAGCTATGAGAAACCCATGTTAAAGTAATGTGTTTTAGCTGTTTTTAAAGTGCTCTACTGTATTAGCCTGGTGAATTCCTACTGGCGATCTATTCCAGATTTAAGGTGCATAACAGCAGAAGGCTGCCTCACCACGTCTTTTAAGTTTAGCTCTTGCAGTAATAAGCAGACACTCATTTGAAGTCACCCATGACCAGAGGAGTCCTGAGGGCAGATAAAGAGGCGTTTGTTAGAGGAATCTGTGAGCAGGTGACACACCATCTGTGGTCTAGCGACCTACATCCTCTGCTTATAGAAGAATCGAAGTATTAAACACATCCGAACCTGTTCCTCGGAGAGTTGCAGTCAGGGCAGCTGATGGAATGGTCCTTACGGATGACACTGTAGTTGTGACCTGCTGGGCTGGCTACTTTGAGCAGTTGTTCAAAGCTGAACCTCCGGCTAGGATGTTGGATATCCCTGGGTCCACGGTTCTTGAGACTGATCCTCCAATTAGCTGTGAACCACCCAATCTCACTGAGATTGCACAGGTAGTGAACCAGCTGAGGAGGGGAAAGGCTGCAGGGATCTGTGGTATCCGGGGTGAACTTATCCAGGCTGGTGGTAAGGCTGTCATCCTGGCATTGCAAGCAAACTTTGCTTCCATTTGGGAGACTGGCATCATCCAAACTGACTGGAAAAATGGGACTTGTCATTCCTATCTAGAAAGGGAAGGGTGATCCTGGTGTGCAAACAAAAGCATAGCGTTTGTGTACAATTGGGATGATTTTTGGGAAAGGCCTGGATTTTTCAGAAGAGATGGTCTTCATCCTAACTGGAGGGGATCTTATGTATTATCCCAAAATATGGCAGCAAAACTGCCTGGTTGACTGATTAGAGCACCATCCAGGCCGCAGTAATGTGATCTTAAATCACAGGCTGTTGTTTATCCCACCTGTTACTTTCCTGAAGCTGTTACCCATAATCCTTGTCTTGGGGCATCCAGTAAATTTAGTCTTGATACAAACCTTAAATTAATTGATAACCAAAAAATAAGGTGTATAATTAGACCAAGGGATAAAACCAGACCCTCCACCAGGGGCATCTGTAATAGAAATTTACTACAAATTAAAACAAAAAGTATATCACCAATTCAGAAAGAAGCATACAGTTTTAAATGCTGCTTATTGAACATTCGCTCTATTGGCACTAAAGATGTTTTGGTAAATGATATTATATTAAGTACAAAATCTGATCTGTGTCTTCTCACCGAAACCTGGCTTAGTAAATGTGACACTGTCCCCCTAGCTGAGGCGTCACCAGATGGATACTCGTTCCTTCATAAGTCTAGAGATTTAGGTCGAGGAGGGGGCCTTGGAATAATTCATTGTAACAAAATGCAAATCACTTCTAAAAATTTAGGCAACTTTACATCCTTTGAAGCATTCATTTTAAATATTAAAACAGATTCCAACACAATTATAGTGCTAGTCTACAGACCACCAGGGCCGTATTCATTGTTCATGTCTGAATTTAGCAACCTTCTATCTGACTTGGCTATAAATTATGATCACGTAGTACTGATGGGACATTTTAATGTACACATTGATGTGGAAACTGACACTTTTAGCAAATGTTTTACTTATTTGTTAAATTCAGTAGGATTTTGTCAGAATGTCAAAGGTCCAACTCATAATCATAACCACACATTAGATTTAATTATAACTTACAAAGTTGAAATTCAAAATTTAATATTACTCCATTAAATGAAGTTATTTCTGATCACTACTTAATTACATTTGATTTAGTCCTGCCCTTGCCAACACACTCCCAGATTAAAACAAAGACAGTGCGACATCTAGATTGTAATTCTGCTCCAAAATTTATAGATACTTTGAGTAAGTCGAGTGTAATTGTGGAGAACCATTTAGATCAGTTAACATCAAATGTAAACACGGAAAACAATTTAGATCAGCTAACATCACATTATAATGTGACCTTGAGAGATGCTCTGGACACAGTGGCACCCCTTAAAACAAAAGTGATCAAAGCACATAGAAACTCTCCCTGGTTTAATGAAAACACTCGAGCTCTTAAATTAGAGTGTTGAAAACTGGAACGCAGATGGAGAACAACAAAGCTACAGGTCTTTCAAATTGCATGGACAGAGAGTGTTAATAAATATAAAAAAGCCCTCTTTAAAGCTCAGTCAGAATATTATTCTACATTAATAGATAGCAATAATAAAAATCCTCAGGCACTGTTTAGAACAGTGGCTAAATTAACAAATGGAAATTCAGATCAACAGTGCAAAATATCAACAGACATTAGCAGTACAGACTTTATGAACTTCTTCAATGAGAAAATTAAAAATATAAGATCCCAGATCTCTGCATCACAGTACAAACCAAATACTAGCTTAGCAGACCCTGTCTCACGTTGCACTCAGCACTTTGGTAATTTTAATCCTGTAACTGAGCAGGAAGTCTTAAGTTTAATTTCTAAAATGAAGCCCACTACTTGTTCCCTAGATCCAGTGCCAACAAAACTAGTAAAAAGTGCAATGGATGTTCTTGCAGCGCCTATCCTAAACATTATCAATAGTTCATTATTGCATGGCACAGTACCTGATGCACTAAAAGTGTCAGTCATTAAACCATTACTTAAAAAGTCAGACCTTGACCCACATATACTAAATAATTATAGGCCTATTTCAAATTTACCGTTTCTCTCTAAAATACTAGAAAAAGTAGTCGCCAGTCAGCTTCAGACACACCTTATGCATTACAATTTATTTGAGAAATTCCAGTCTGGTTTTCGCACTGGTCATAGTACAGAAACGGCACTAACACAGGTTGTAAATGACATTCTGATATCCTCTGATGAAGGAAACTCCACTGTAATTATGTTGTTGGACTTAAGTGCAGCGTTTGACACCATCGACCATTCTATTTTACTGCACAGGCTAGAAAATGATGTTGGGCTTACAGGCACCGTGCTCGCTTGGTTTAGTTCTTACTTATCAAATCGATTCCAATATGTACAGAAATGTGCTGACAGTACTCCATCATTATACACAGAAGTTCAATATGGTGTCCCGCAGGGCTCAGTACTGGGACCTTTACTGTTTTCACTGTACATGCTTCCACTGGGATCTATCATTAGGAAACATAATGTTAATTTTCACTCGTATGCAGATGACACCCAGTTGTACCTTTCATTTAAATCAAATGAAGTTTCTCCAATGTTGTCTTTAATTAGTTGTGTTAGTGAATTAAAGGAGTGGATGAATAAGAACTACTTGTCTTTAAATACAGATAAAACAGAGATGTTAATTGTTGGAGGGAATGATGCTGATCACAACAATATTTTGTCATCATTTAACTCAGTGGGAATCCCAGTCAATTTTACTGAATCAGCCCGCAATCTAGGAGTTATCTTTGACTCCTAGCATGTCATTTAAAGCGCATATTACAAAGTTGTCCAAAACATGTTTCTTCCATCTTAAAAATGTTAGGAAATTAAGGCGCTTTTTCAAATAAACAGGATTCTGAGAAACTAATTCATGCATTTATCTCTAGTAGGATTGACTACTGCAATGCGGTGTTCACTGGATGTTCAAACTGTTCTTTATACAGCCTCCAGTTAATCCAAAATGCGGCTGCGAGAATTATTACAAGAACAAGAAAATACGAACACATAACTCCAGTTCTTAAATCCTTACACTGGCTCCCGGTTAAGTTTAGGGCAGATTTCAAAATCCTTCTTTTAACATATAAAGCACTGCCTTTCCCAAGGTTTCTTCCATTTTTTCCCTTAAAGGTTTTTTTTTTGGGAGTTTTTCCTTGTCTTCTTAAAGAGTCAAGGCTGGGGGTTGTCAAGAGGCAGGGCCTGTTAAAGGCAGGGCCTGCACTTCTTGTGTGATTTTGGGCTATACAAAAATAAATTGTATTGTATTGTATTGTATTGATCGCCAGGATTGCGGCAACTACAGGGGGATAACACTGCTCTCGGTGCTGGGTAAGGTCCTTGCTAGGGTCACCCTCAATAGGATCCGTGATCACTTGCTCACCTACCAGAAACAGTCTGGTTTTACGCCTAAGAAGTCTACCATTGACTGCATCCTGGCACTGAGGGTTCTCATGGAGCGCAAACGCGAATATCGGCAGAGTTTCTTTGCAGCCTTTGTTGATTTTCATAAAGCGTTCGACTCAGTTGATCGAGCTGGCCTGTGGGACATCCTGAAGGTTTGCAGGATTCCCTCGAGGTTGCTGTGCAGAGTGGAGGCAGAACCTCTGTGTTTTTCGCAGTTAATTCTGGGGTTCATCAGTGGGGTTGTGTTCTCTCTCCTACTCTGTTCAATGCTTGTATGGACTGGGTGTTGGGCAAGGTCGTGGGGTCCAGCGGCTGTGGGGCATCTGTTGGTAAAGAAAGATTCATGGATCTTGACTTTGCTGACGATGCTGTGATCTTTGCGAAGTCAATGGAGGCTCTGATCGGGGCGCTCAAAAGACTGAGCGAGGAGTCTGAGTGTCTGGCCTTGCGAGTGTCCTGGATATAAACCAAGATCCAGGCCTTTAATGACCTCTTGGGCACAGCCATCAGCAGTGTCTGTCTGCAGAGAGAGTGTCAACCTTGTCGAGAGGTTTACTTACCTTGGCAGTGACATTCATGTCTCTGGTGACTCTTCCTATGAAGTCGGTAGACAGATTGGGAAAGCATGGGGGGTCATGAGGTCGCTAGAAAGGGGGGTGTGGCACTCCCAATATCTATGCAAAAGGACGAAGGTCCAAGTCTTTAGAGTCCTGTTGCTTCCTGTCTTGCTATATGGTTACGAGACATGGACGCAATCCAGTTGACCTGAGACGAAGACTGGACTCCTTTGGTACTGTGTCTCTCTGGAAAATCCTTGGGTACCGTTGGTTTGACTTTGTGTTGAATGAGCGGTTGCTCATGAAGTCCCAAATGAGGCACATTACCTGCATTGTGAGGGAGCATCAATTATAGCACTTCGGCCATGTGGCGCATTTCCCCAAGGGTGATCCAGCTCGTAAGATTCTCATTGTTGGGGACCTGAGTGGCTGGACCAGGCCAAGGGGTCGCCCACATAACACCTGGCTGCGGCAGATAGAGAGTCATTTCCGGAGGGTGGGACTGGACCGCATGTCTGCCTGGGGGGTTGCCAACTGTGATCCTGAATTGTTTCGTCGTGTAGTGGGTGTGGCAACACACTGTACCAGTGCATGCTCCCCAACTTGACTTGACTTGACTCATTTGAAGACCTAAGGTTATGATTTGGAGTGTAAGGGGAATTTTTAAGGCTTTGTAAACCATAAGCAGTATTTTAAAGTCAATTCTAAATGACACAGGTAACCAATGTAGTGAAATCAAAAATGGAGAGATGTGCTCGGATTTTGTTTTCCTAGTTAAGATTCTGGCAGCTGCATTTTTCATTAGTTGCAATCGATTGATGTCTTTTTTGGGTAGACCTGAGAGGAGAACGTTAAAGTAATCTAGCCGACTCAAAACAAAAACGTGAACTAATTTCTCAGCATCTTGCAATGTTATAAGAGGTCTAACTTTTGCTATATTTCTTAAGTGAAAAAATGCTGTCCTAGTAATCTGATTAATATGTGATTTAAAATTCAGGTCAGAGTCAATAGTTACCCCTAAATTCTTTACCTTTGTCTTGATTTTTAATCCTAATGCATTAAGTTTATTTCTAATACCCTTATTATATCCATTTTTGCCAATCACTAAAATTTCTGTTTTCTCCTTACATGTATTTAGTTTGAGAAAATTACTATTCATCCATTCAGAAACACAAGTAAGACATTGTGTCAGTGAATCAAGAGTGTCAGGGTCATCAGGCGCTATTGATAAATACAGTTGTGTGTCATCAGCATAGCTGTGGTTGCTCATGTTATGCCCCGAGATAATCTGGCCTAACGGAAGCATGTAAATCAAAAAGAGCAGTGGACCCAGGATAGAGCCTTGTGGAACACCATACAGAATATCATGTGTCTTTGAAGTATAATTACCACAACTAACAAAGAATTTTCTACCTGTCAGGTAGGACTCAGACCAATTTAAGACACTGCCAGAGAGGCTCACTCATTGACTAAGGTGATTTCTAAGAATATTGTGATCAATGGTATCAAATGCAGTACTCAGATCTAAGAGGATGAGAACAGATAAACAGCCTCTGTCTGCATTTACCTGCAAGTCATTTACTATTTTAACGAATGCAGTTTCTGTACTGTGATTTGTTCTGAAACATTTAGCTGCATAATGTCTGCCTTCTGTAGGATTTTACTTAAGAAAGGCAGGTTAGAAAATAGGTCTAAAAAATTTCAAAAGCAGAGGAGTCAAGATTATTTTTCTTGAGTAGGGGTTTAACTACAGCAGTCTGGGAAGACCCCCATATCTAATGATCCATCCATCCATCCACCCATCCATTTTCCAACCCGCTGAATCCGAACACAGGGTCACGGGGGTCTGCTGGAGCCAATCCCAGCGAACACAGGGCACAAGGCAGGGACCAATCCCGGGCAGGGTGCCAACCCACCGCAGATATCTAATGATGAGTTTACTATATCAAGAATACTATCAATTAGCATGACAGATACTTCTTTGAGAAAGCTTGTTGGTATTGGATCAAGGATGCAGGTGGATGGTCTCAGTTGAGAAATTATTTTATACAAATCAGGTAAATCTATCCTGGTGAAAGAATTTAATTTGTTTATAATGGAGTACTGGGGTTTAAGTGGATCCATATTGGGGAAATGTACTATACAGTATTATTTCTAATATCATTAATTTTTTGATTAAAAAATACAACAAAAGCCTTACAAGTTTCACTGGAATTTGTTTGGAAGCATTCCATTGAATGACCTGGGTTAGCAGATGATCGATTGTAGAGAATTACTAGCATTGTTATTTATAATTCTAGAGAAATAATACCGCCTCTCAAGACGGACTATGTTGTTGTAGTCTGTTATTTTAAATTTCAATATCTCATAGTGGATAATCAGTTTAGTTTTTCTCCATTTACGCTCAGCTCTCCAGCATGTTCTCTTTAGATCAGACACTCTTTGAGTCTTTCATGGTATAATAGTGCTAGAAGATTTTTAACTGTCTTTTCAGGTGTGACTATGTCAGCAGCAACTCTCACCTTAGTATTAACGTTTTCCACCTTACTATTTACATTATCTACACTCCTCTTTGACTTTCTCTTTTCTTTTAAGTTGTTATTGAATTGTATTTTTATTATATTACTTTTAATTTGTGTATTTAATGTAGTATGCCAGTCTGCTTATGATTCCAAGGATTAACAAAATAACCTACAGTGACAGGGCCCCAAAGCTGTGGAATTGTCTGTCTGCTACTGTAAGAGATGCCCCTTCAGTCTCAGCTTTTAAATCACAGCTGAAGACTCACTATTTCAGTTTAGCATACCCAGGCTAGAGCTGCTGATTAACTGTACATACTGCATCCCCATTGTTAGCCACTAGCACTAAAATATAAGTAATATGATATTTATCATTTGTTAATAACACTCCCCTATTCTGTTTTTCTACTCAGTACTCACACGTTGCAACTTGGCCCCACTGCTCTACTGCCAAATTGCTTACCTGCCTATGGAAAACACATCTCTGGTAAAAGAGCACTGGAATTATCGGGTAGAAGAATCCTTTCATTGGATTGGCCGGCCCAGCACTGAATCAGCTGTGGAATGGCCAGTAGGAGGGAGGCAGCTTGCTGGCTAAGGTCTCCAGGACTCTGAACAAATCAGAATCCTCTTACAGAATGTGATATAATCTACTCTTGCACTTTGCTTTGTACTTGTATTATTACTGTTGTACTACTTTATTGTATGGTATTGTATTTCTGAGGTGGTAATGATAGATTGTCCATCTAAATCTGTAAGGAGGATTACCTGTGTTCTGTTCTGTGTAATATATTGCATTTACTCCATTTTTGACAACCATTGCATGCACAGCCTTCATAGAAAGGGCTCTCTCTCTAAATTGCCTTTTCCAAGAGGTCTTCCATTTTTCTCTACAAGGGTTATTCGTGAGTTTTTTCTTGTCTTCTTAGGGAGTCAAGGATGGGGGGGGGGGGGGGGGGGGGGGCTGTCAAAAAACAATGCCTGTTATAGCCCATTGTGGCACTTTTTGTGTGATTTTGGGCTGTACAAAAAATAAACTTGTTGTTGTTAAAATCCAATGCGAGGAAGTCATAGTGTACCTCTTTGTGTTTAAGTGATTGTTGAGTGACCCTCACTGACCCTGGCATTCTAGCTCCATTCCTGACAGGAGAAGTCCTTAAAGCTTACTTCAATTTGATAACAACACAAGTGTCTGATTATGACATCCTAAAGAAAGAAGTTCTAGCCTGGTACATCTTAATGCTGAGGCTGAGAACCAAAAAATGTTGGAACTGGAGATTGCACCCAACCAAACCCTCATATGCTCAAGAATTTGATGTATGGAGGCAGACAATGCAGTGATTTACTTGAGTTTCTTAGTAGGGTGATGCAGAGATAGGTCTAGGACAATGTGGAACAGTTAACTGAAGTAACTGAATAGAATCAAAGGAACCTGAACAATGTCTACATTCACAGTGACTGCCAAAGTAAGAATAGCCCAAAAGAGAGATGGAGGGACCATGGAAAAAGGATGAAGACACTCCAAATCCACTGCATTGTTACAAATATGATGAGCTTACACATTTTGCTCTCATATTGATGAGCCGATGGACTGCAGCTGCAGCTACAATAAACACTATTTTCTTCTTACTGTTTACAGTCTAACCCCCTTTGTGAATGGGCTCTGAGTGAAATCATTATTTGACTTATGCATAATGTATCTGTTGTTGCCCAATATGTTTCCCACCAAGTTATTTAAAGAAACAGGCCTCACCTGTATCCATAAAGATGTGTGGAGGTACTTAATGGCTTTGTACATGTTGAGATTCAGGGTTCATGGAGATACCAACAGAGGCAACGCAACATAATTTCCCAATTAAATAATTGCAGGACGCAATTCTTCTCACATAAACTGGAATCTCACTTTCCTGGGTACATTTCTCAAAAATTAAAAATCTGAGTGAATAATGAATGTGATAATTAATGATATGGGTAAAGAATGAATACATTTTGCACATGTTTCCTGAAGCCCTTTGTTATTTGACATTTAATAAATAAGTTTGAAATACTTCTTTGTTGGGCTTCTCCCCATTGTTCATGTCAGAAAAGCAGACTTCCAATAATAGGAACATTTATCTCATGTACCTCCGTTGTCAAATGTACAATATACAGTATATTACGTTGTCAGACCAGACATGTGAAAATGTTAAAAATAATAATGAAAATATGTAATTAAGAAATCAATTAAAACATGCAAAAAACTACACAAAATAAAGAAAATAAAATTTTGACTTATAGGTAAAATGAATGTAACAGGCAGGAGGTCATAAAGAAAGAACAGCAACAGGTATGTGCAGCAATTGTGGTGCTGTGGTGTGGTGAAAGGACAGAAATTTCAGGGTATTTTTCAGTATTACAGAAAATTACATGTCCAGTGTGAATTATTATTGTGAATGCATGATATAAAGAAATTGTCTCTGGAAAGATTTGCAATAATATACTGTAGTTATACATGCATTGTATATTTTGTATTGCAAATTTATAATTAGCCATGGCATATACTAGTGTGCATTATTAGTATCCTATTAATTATTTAATTTCTTTGTTATTAAAGATGAGGCTGGCCCAGTTGGTAGGAAGGAAGTTAGTTCAACTTCAGGACCCATGCCAGAGACAACAGAGGCTTATACTTCTATTCTATGAAAAGTAAAAGTTCTAAAATTGGACTTTACTGGGCTATGTGGTTGATCATGGAGCCATTGCTTGACAAAGAACTGTTTCATTATGTGAAAGGTCCTTTGCATATGAAGTTGGTTCTTTGGGCTTTGAAAAGGTTAATATGTGGAAAATAAGGAAATCTGAGGCTACCTAGAATGATAGTAACATATCAAGAAACTTTGCTTGTGTTATTTTAGGCAGCAAGAGTCCTTTCAAAATCAGGAACCCATTGGTATTTCATAAATCTGTTATTATTTATTCATGGGACTTATTGAGCCTATTACTGATCTTAAGGCAACTTACAGTGGTTCCCCTGTGGCATCATTCTGAAGAACCACTTTTCCACCTTTATTTTTAAGAATGCGGATATAAGACAGAGGCAACAACAGTTGAGGAGAAACAGAAAGATTCTCGAGCAGATAAAGGAATTTAGAGAAAGCTGTTACAGGCTTTGATTACTTTGTACTTCTCCAGTCCAAATATCTTGATCTGCTTTTCTACTATCATCTCCAAAAATCTCCAAGACAGAGCATGCTGTAGATTTAGTAAAAGTAATTGGAAAGCAGGTACAAAACTGAAGCTACTTGTACTCTACAAGACAATGCTCTTCTTGTCCAAGACAAACTTGTTCCTCCTCAGTAAATTTGACACCTGCTTGTGCCAATATCTACATAAGTGCATTGAAAAGAGCAAGAGACAATTACCATGGTGTCCTAGTAATAATGCCTCCTTTCACCATCAATACCTGGAGTGGGGGTGTACTGGTCTGTTACATGTCACTCCAGAGCTGAAGGACAGTCACTTGCTCATGTCCAAGACAAGCTGGGAGTGATGACATCACTTTAAATGCTACTGCAGCTCAGTTAATCTGCACAACCACACAAGGGAGGGGGTAGAAACTGTACGTATAGTTCACAATAATATTTCTTTTCATCTGTTGTCTTCTGTACAGTCCTTAATTCTCTCCAGTTCTGAACCTTACCCATCCATCCATCCATTTTCCAACCCACTGAATCCGAACACAGGGTCACGGGGGTCTGCTGGAGCCAATCCCAGCCAACAAAGGGCACAAGGCAGGAACCAATCCCGGGCAGGGTGCCAACCCACTGCAGCTGAACCTTACCTTTTCATGAAAAAAAAGTTCTTCCTTTGGTTGTCTACATTTGAGACTCACATGTCTTCTTTACACTACCAGCAAAGATGTCACTATAATAAATGCACAGGGAGAGAACCAGTGCTTGAAGTGGGCTAGTCTGCATAGTATGCACCTGTGCTCAGTACCAGCATTTTCCCCTTTTGTCCCTCACAGTACAGTCAGTTCCAAAAAAGGTCCCCCTAACTGACAAAATTGCATACATTTATATTTGCATCTACTGGCTTTAAAGGGGGACCAGCCCCATCCCCTGTGATAATTTAAGAAACCATCCAAACCAATAACATCAGTTATTTTCTTCCACTTCAACCATTAAAGAAAACAACCTCAAACTGAAAACATTCAGTTCATTGCGTGGGCCATCTAGCATGGACCATCCAACAGTGCAGCCTGTAAACATCATTACTGTTTGCAATAAGTTAATGTAAAATACAACACAGTGTTAGAACTTTATTGTTTCACTGTGACTGTGGCAAAAAAAGAAGTTTCAACACAGAAAGCAATACTTACGTGAAAAATGTAAAAAAATGAAAACTGTAAACACATAATAATAATAAAATAAAATTAAAATATACTCAAAATTATTCCTACTGATTACCTATTTGAATTCAAAAGAATACAGTATCCTGTAAAATAGTGTTTTGCAATGACCATCAACAAAAGCCAAGGTCAGTCACCAGGAAAAATGCAAAATGATCTGTAGCATAAATGTTTCTCTCATGGGCAATTGTATACAGCATGTTTGAGATTAAAGAGCTCCAATGAACTTAACCACTCAATGATTACAAAAACAAAAACTACAAATATTGTAGATAAAGTACCAATTACTCATATAGTACTAAATGTGTTACATTTTATACTTCCTGTTTTGGTACACTAATCTGTCACACTATCCAACTTCCTGGGGTTATAGAATGTAAAAGAAGGGGGCAAATGTTGAACTACAGTAGCAGTCAACCCTAAAAGAGTAGTAAGAGTACCTACATAATAAAAAGTATAAAGGGGAATAGGGTCACCCTAGAACAGGGATTGCCAAACTCTGTCCTGGGGACCCACTGTGGCTGCAGGTTTTTGTTCCAACCAGATTCATAATCAGTGACAACAACTGATAATACTGATCAAATTTAATTAGCTGGTATTTTTTTTCCTCTTCTCTTATTCTACATTCAAAAAGCACCACAGCATGATTTTTACATTCATAAGACATTTAGAAATATTTCTATTTTTGCTATAGATTTAAATGCTTAACTCTCTTTTGTTGATTGCATTATATTTTGTCCTTTCTCTGTGCAGTTTGCTCCATTCATTGTATCTTAATAATGACAATTAAAAACTAGCAGAGCAGACACCCTGGCAAACAACACTGAATTGTGAAAGGCTGCAACTACTTTAGTGTCAGCCCCACTAATTAGTAAATAATGGATTAATTAAACAATTAGAACAGACTAGAAAAGTAGAATGAAAATCAAGATGAAAATGTTAAAAAGAAAGAAAAATAAATTTTTCCCATATACAGTAACTGTTTAGTAAATTTTAATATTTTTTTTTTTTACCAAACTTAGTTTTCTAATTTCTACAGTGTTCCCAAAACACAGAACTTGGGAAATATCAGTTCACTTAATTAGCCCAGGAGTCCAATTTAAAAACCGAAGTTGGTTGGAACAAAAACCTGCAGCCACAGTGGGTCCCCAGGACAGAGTTTGGGAATCCCTGTCCTAGAACACTAGCACAACAAAACAGTGAACTATCAAGGTGGCAGGTGTTTTAATAACATACAGTATGGGCCATGGATAAAATATAACAATGCAGTGAAACCAGATGGCATGCTGTATGATCAGTATTGCTTTCTAACTGGGGTATACACTGATACAGTATATGGTATATGTTGGTTTTTAAACAAATACTGTTACTTATATGGAATTTAGGAGACACATAAAAAAATGTCCCCATCCATCCCTTGTCATTGTTTTCCTAATAACATAATTTACAGCTGTGCACATGCCTGCAATTTGCACATTAATATTGGGCGAATGTAGAGTTACCAATTAACCTAATGTGTATGTTTTTAGAATGTGGGAGAAAAACTGGAGTATCAGGGATAGCATAGGGAGTACTTGCTATTCCCAAGAAGATGAATTTGAACTCAGGACTCAGGAGCTGTGAGTCAGCAATACTAACCCCTGTGCCACCATGCAACCCTTAAATATAAAAAAATCAAAAAATAAATGAAAATAAAAATAGGAAAAATTAATATAAATAATAGGTTTTTCCACCTAGATATGTTTAGAAGCTTAATCAAAGCTGCTTATTATTATTATTAACTACTACAAATGTGCTTGGTTTCTAGTTCTTTGACTGGAGGTTTGAAGAAAAAAGTTTGTATCACATAGTAAATTATTTATATGCTAATAAAAACAACATTCAAAATTATTATTTTTCTTTAAGCACGTATTGTTTATTAGAGAAATCCTTGGGTTTAGCCTTGGTTTTACACTACAGTATTTCATTTTGATGCCTGATACTATAATAAGCATGTAAAGGTCATGGGGAATGTGCTCACTGTAGAAACAAGTGACATAAAATAAGCATGTTTGTTGATAGATAGATAGATAGATAGATAGATAGATAGATAGATAGATAGATAGATAGATAGATAGATAGATAGATAGATAGATAGATAGATAGATAGATAGATAGATAGATAGATAGATAGATAATTTAGTAAAAAATAGCTATAGGTATCATTAAAAAGGAAAGTTATTGAGATATTTCAAAGGCCAGTAATTTCAAATTGATTCTTACCTAAAACAACTTTCACCACATTATATATACTGTAAACATCTTTTAATCACAGGAATTCAACACATATGTACAGTATATACATATATATATATATATACACAGTAGATATGTACATAGAGAGAGTCATCAGTTTAACTGACAGCTAAACTTGCACAGTAGTAAGAAGAAGAAACACTATGCAAAATGAAGTTAATCTTGATTGAAATAACATTGAGGATTTAAATTGCATCCTAAAAATAAACTGTGACAAAGAGCTTCTTTTAGTTGTCTTACCGTTTCCACGATATATGTCCAGCCATTCCCTAATGTTACAGATGGTCAAATTTAAGAAGAAAAATAAAAATTAAAAACATATGTCCTCTTGCTTAAAGTGTTCCACATCCATAAATTATCAGTAGTCTTCAGTGAGAGCATTGTTGCCAGCAAGTCTTTTGAGTTTATAACAGAAGAATTTCCATTAAATCAAAGTGAAGGGTAATGTACTGTACAATTTAGCTATACCAGCAAAAGCACTAAATCATAAAAATAAAATGAAATAAAACAAATTTAAACCATTTTCGAGTCCTTGGGTTCTAATAACATTTTTCTTATTATTATTTAATTTTGCTAATGTTTTACAATTTAAGGCAAGCTACAAAAACATATCTTATTGTAAAAAGACCAGTCCAAGAAATGCACCAAATATAAAAGCGACAGTTGTGGCACATAAAAGTAGTTTCCTGGGCTTTAAGTAGAAGCCACTCTGGTATGTCTTTAAAAAATCACTCCTCTGTATCAAATGAAATGGAACGGTCAGTGTACCTGACCCACCCTGCCTTCCCTAAATATTAACTATGTTAGTTGCATTTGCATACAATTTGTTTGCAATCATAAACAGATCAGGTTGACAATCTTCTGTTTCTTTCTGGTCCATTTGTTGATTTCTAGTTAGCCCTGAATACGTATAAAACTGAAAAGGCTCAATTGCCAGAAAGAGGTGAATTTAGAAGGATTTAACAAATAAGTAGCCAGTAAGTAAGTCAAAACACAATGTCCAGCTCCTGGTTGAGTTGTGGTGATTCCTTAGGAATGTATAAGAACGTTTTGCAAAATTTTCAAGCGCTTCCACTTAATAACCTTCTGTGCCTTCCATACTCATGTAAGAATCAAATTTCTAATCTGAAAGAATAACATGAAAAATTCCAGCATCACCGTGTACTGATTTAATAATGATATCCAAGAAACCCTGTTGTTTGTTGCTGTGGTAACCGGTAACAGACATCCAAGATATCCAAAAGCTGCTTATAAATGTGCACAATTTATGTTTCTGCTAATTTCTTGAGAATAAAAGCCATAGTAGAACAGTGGAGTTGCTAGACAGATGCCTGTGTCTGTTAATTACATACTGTAAATCTGATCCTTTTACATTTCACTAACTTCAGCATTTCAGTTCACTTTTGTTTGGACTTTCTGTCTATCTTTGTGAGACTTGAAAAATTCATTAAATGATCAACTGGCCACAGTCAAATATGCCTTTCTGATCACAGTCCATTAGATCATATTATTTATTTATTTATTTTCCTGTGTATGATTTCTGTTTTTTATTTGTAGCAACTCCAAACATTCTCTTTACTTAAAACATGTTTCCAATGAAATAAGGTGCACAGATCACATTTAAAACATTTTAAATGGACCCTGGAGCAATAGAAGGAGCAAGACAGAACTGTGGAAGATTAAAAGCACAGAAACTGAAACATAATTGTCGAAAAATTAGAAAAAAAGTTCTAAACCAGAAAGATTGTTAGGAAAAGGGATTTAACAAAGGGGAAAGTTTTAATCTGAATCTGTGAACTCACATGAGGAAATGATGTTGAAGGAGAACTTTTACTCTGACTCATGATTGATGGTTCATGGCCTCAGAGGACATGGCCCCACGTAGATGCTGCAGTGACAAATGGAGCTCAAAATGATGCAGCCAGGAAATAATCAAAATGACAGCTAAAATGATCCAAATAATATTACAAAAATAAAATTAAGCTATTATGTGAGGAACTAATTTCACCAACAGAATCTTTGAGGTGGAAAAATATCAATAATTCAGGAACTAAACAGCACAAAAAGATCAAGTAAAAGACATTTAAACAAAATTACCCAGCCATACCCTTCTCTAAAGTTTTTACTGTGTACATCTTATGGCATAAACAAACAATGTATTGGCTTTTCAGCAGAGCTCCTGAACCACAGAGCTGCAAAGTCTGCAGCTTGAAGTTTCTCAAGGCCTGATATCCCTATCCCCAGCAAATATGTGCAGGCCCTGTAATATTGCCTGAACATGTACTGCTTGATCAAAGCAACAGCAGATTTGAGAGAAAAAAGAATCAAGAGATGACATGGATTAATCATAATTCACGCAGGAGTCATAACCATGAAGAAAACAATTAAATAAGAAAGCTCAGAATGTGTAGTCAGAATCATGGTCAGAAACAAAATAGCAAGGTAACAGCCAAAAAGGGTACACATAACCACAGCAAAGAAACTCAAGACATAAATTGTAATCATAAGGCCAAAAAAAGATTGTAACCAGTTAATTTAAAAACTAATAATATAAAATGACACAACGTTTTTTTCTTTCAGGAATCCAAATCTTGGATGATTAGGTGTGTGACCCCAACATTTTAAAATATTGCACACACTAATGGTATCATGATGTGTTTCTTCCAGGAGTTACCTCCCAACAATGGGGCATTGTGTTTAAGCAACCAGTCTCCAATCCATAAGTCCATAAGTAAAAGAAGACAGCCCCACAAGACAACATTATACAAGAAAGCAAAAGGTTCACGTAACAACTAAAATCACTGGCTTCAGAAGGAACCAAATTTTTTAGAGGTCAAGGAACAGCTGCAAAAAAATAAATTTATAAACCAGATTATGACAGCAACTGCCAGTTTGTTTCCTCCTAATGGGCAAAGCTCTGTACTTTTGAAGCATGGCCTGAAGCAGCAGCTTCTCTGTTCAGAGATTCTGGTGGACTGTTGAGTTCTTCAACACCGCATTTTGGACCTCTGTATCTATGATCTATTTTTGGGGCCATTACACAGGGCTTCATTATGAAAACTATGCCCCAAGGATTCAAAGAGGGTTAGGCACAAAATCAGTCCCTAGACTCTAGAAGCAGGATGAAAATTAATAAGGGAGATGGGAAACCATAACTAAGCAGATGCAAATAATTATAGAGTTAATTGAAATAAAAATGGGCAGCACGGTGGCACAAAGGTAGCGCTGCTGCCTTGCAGTTAGGAGACCTCAGTTCGCTTCCCAGGTTCTCCTTGCGTGGAGTTTGCATGTTCTCCCCATGTCTGCGTGGGTTTGCTCCGGTTTCCTCCCACAGTCCAAAGACATGCAGGTTTGGTGCATTGGCGATCCTAAATTGTCCCTAGTGTGTGCTTGGTGTGTGTGTGTGTTTGTGTGTGCCCTGCGGTGAGCTGGTGCCCTGCCCAGGGTTTGTTCCTGCCTTGCACCCTGTGCTGGCTGGGATTGGGTCCAGTGGACCCCCGTGACCCTGTGTTCGGATATAGTGGGTTGGACGATGGTTGACTGAAATGAAAATTTTCCAAAATAAAAACAACAGCAAAATGAAACAAAATGTAAACTGAAAGGTAGCCCAAAATCCAACCCAAAAAAGAATAAAACCAAGTCCAAAAAACTGTTTTAGCAACGGTTGTTGCCCTGACTCAGATTTATTTTTTCCTTGTTTAATTTTTTTTTATTATTTAAATATAGCTTTTTCATATTATGATATTAATTCTGTTTTTGGCTCTGTTTTATCTTTTTTTCTTGTTTTTTAATATGTTTCTTTAATATTATGTTTATTATTTTGATATTCTGTGTATTTTTAAGGTTCTATATAGTGTTTTTTCCACCGTTATCTCCTTCATGTGGAGTCCAAGGAGGCAGGGCAACCTAATGATGCAGCTAGGGGATTACCCTAGCAAGTATTTAAGGAGAAGTTAAAGTTCTCCCTTCAGCTCCTGCTTTGATTGATTATTTGTTTTGTTTCCTTTATTCTCATTTGAATTTTCTGGCTTTGTCTTCTGGGTATTGGATTTTGTCTGGATTCATTCACATTAGGTTTTGCTTTGCTTAATTTTGCCCTGTTTTTCCTGTCCTAACTTTTGTTCTACTTTTCTAAATTACTATTACATTCTTTGAATATAAAGGACTTTGTTTATTCTTTTTGGATTTAAGGTTTCATGGTTTTCCTCTTCTCCATTTTTGTGAACTTTTGGTTCTTTTAAACTGTTAACAGCCTAGAAGTTTAACCTTACATTGTAAGCAAAAAGACAAAACCAGAATAGAAAAATGAGAACTTATAAAACAGAAATTCTAAGAAGAGACAAACAAACATGAGCAAGAGCTAATTATTATGAATTATGGAAACTGCAAAGTGATGTTGTTTAATTTAAATCATAGTTAATATTTTAAATACAGTAATTATGATTGTTTCTGTACTTATGGTATTATAGAATCCCTGTTTTCACTTTTGTTTTGGCATAATTACATTTTATTAACAACTTAGTTTCAACTATTTATTATTAAGTGTTAGTCATACGACATCATTTTGCTTAGACTTGTTTGTCACAATTTTGGGGTTATTCTTGTGCTGAGTGACGTCATTTCTGTCACTATATATAAACTGGTGGCTCACTGAAGGTTACCATCCAAGAAAAGTAATTTGTGGGGTTAATGTAATTTCTTTTTGAATTACGAATGATGTATGTTCACATGATACTTTGAGTATAATTTTTGGTTTACGTATTATATCTTGTGGCATGATCTTTCTGTTATCAGTTCTGTTTAGTAACTGACTTTAGCCTGTCCCTAGACTAATGTTTTGCGTTCATCCATCTCCTTGTTTTGTTCATCTCACTATCTTTTCTCTTCACATGGCAGGCAGTACACTAATCTCAGTGTCTGGCACTGCAAAGTTCTTAAAAAGCCTGGGAGTGGTATTCCTGCTGCAGTGTCTAGAGGCCCCAACTCCCTAGGGTCAAAATACAGTGTGAAAAGTTTATACTACAAGGAACTAATAAAAACATAATTATCATAACACATTAACGATAAAAACTAATAATGAAAGAATAATCATTAAGAAATAATATTGTGCAAACTGAAAGAAATAATAAACATTTTCATTAGTATATTTTACAAAATAGTTTTCAAAAGGCAATGAAATGGATAAAAATGTGGTAAATAAACAATAAGTATGAATTTTTACTATTTGTTATTATTAAATAGAAGGAAAAGACACTGCAACCCTGGCTATAGAGTAAGTAGAATAGGCATTTCATCTTGGTTTAAATGCTACATTTGGGGTGATCACAGAGAGACATATGTAGATACATAGAAAGCAAAGGACCAATGTAACCAGAACTGAAAAATAGTTATTTGATATTGTGATTTGTGAAATTAGTTATGTTTATCTACTTGCATGATGCTGAAGGACAATTCTTTCTGTTGTAATTCTGTAATTATGTTGTAATTAATGAATTACAACAGAGACTCTGTTCCCAGATAGTGAATGCTGAAATTTAAAGTATGTTAAAAACATCTCTTCTTTAGAACCATATTTCTCTTGGCTTGATATTTCTACCATGGTTACTGAAGGGTTACACATATACAGGTTCAAGCTATGGAATGCAGTTCTAAAAAAAAAAAAAGACACATTCCCAGAGAGCATTTGCCCCCTGCTGGACAAAACCTGGCAACAAACTGATAAAGGTCCATTTGGATGAAATCCAAGATAAATGAAATTACAGTTAGAAATTTATCATGATAACAAACATTTAAAGCAAACATCATATATATATATATATATATATATATATATATATATATATATAGTGCTCAAAAAAATTCAAGGAACACGTTTTAATTAGAGTATAGCATCAAGTCAATGAAACTTCTGGGCTATTGATCTGGTCAATTAAGTAGCAGAGAGGGTTGTTAATCAGTTTCAGCTGCTTTGGTGTTAATGAAATTAACAACAGGTGCACTACAGCGGCAACAATGAGATGACCTCCAAAACAGGAATGGTTTAACAGGTGCAAGCCACTGACTATTTTCCCTCCTCATCTTTTCTGACAGTTTTTTCACTAGTTTTGCATTTGGCTACAGCCTGTGTCACTGCTGATAGCATGAGGCGATACCTGGACCCTACAGAGGTTGCACAGGAAGTCCAACTTCACCAGGATGGCACATCAATACGTGCCATTGCCAGAAGGTTTACTGTGTCTCCCAGCACAGTCTCAAGGGCATGGAGGAGATTCCAGAAAACAGGCAGTTTCTCTAGGAGAGTTGGACAGGGCCATAGAAGGCCCTTAACCCATTAGCAGGACTGGTATCTGCTCCTTTGGGCAAGGAGGAACAGGATGAGCACTGCCAGAGCCCTACAAAGTGACCTCCAGGAGGACACTGGTGTGAATGTCTGTGACCAAACAATCATAAACAGACTTCATGAGGATTGCCTGAGGGCCTAGAAGTCTTCTAGTGGGCCCTATGCTCACTGCCCAGCACTGTGGTGCTCAATTGGCATTTGCCATAGAATACCAGAATTGGCAGGTCCAACACTGGCGCCCTGTGCTTTTCACAGATGAGAGCAGGTTCACCCTGAGCATATGTGACAGACGTGAAAGGGTCTGAAGAAGCCGTGGAGAACGTTATGCTGTCTGTAACATTGTTCATCATAACTGGTTTGGTGGTGCGTCAGTGATGGTCTGGGGAGGCATATCCATGGAGGGATGTACAGACGTCTACAGGCTAGACAATGGCACCTTGACTCCCATGAGGTATCAGGATAAAATCCTTGGACCCACTGTCAGACCCTTTGCTCGTGCAGTGGGTCCTGGGTTCATCCTGGTGCACGACAATGCCCAGCCTCATGTGGTGAGAGTATGCAGGCAGTTCCTGGAGGATGAAGGAACTGATGCCATTGACTGGCCCCCACGCTTGCCTGACCTAAATCTAATAGAAGACCTCTGGGACATTATGTTTTGGTCCATCCGACGCCACCAGGTTGCACCTCAGACTGTACAGGAGCTCAGTGATGCCCTGGTCCAGATCTGGGAGGAGATCCCCCAGGACACCACACGTTGTCTTATTAGGAGCATGCCCCAACATTGTCAGGCATGCATAAAAGCACGTGGGGGCCATACAAACTACTGAGTACGATTTGGATTTGCTGCAATGAAATTTCGGCAAAATGGACTAGCCTGCCGCATCATTTTTTCACTTTGATTTTCAGGGTGTCTTTGAATTTAGCCCTCTGTAGGTTGATAATTAACCTTTAACCGTCACCTTATCGTGGTGGAGGGGTTTGCGTGTCCCAATGATCCTAGGAGCTCTGTTGTCCGGGGCTTTATGCCCCTGGTAGGGCCACCCAAGGCAAACTGGTCCTAGGTGAGGGATGAGACAAAGAGCGGTTAAACAAACCTCCTATGAAGAAAAACAATTTTGGACGGCGTTTTTCCTTGCCCGGACGCGGGTCACCGGGGCCCCACTCTGGAGCCAGGCCTGGAGGTGGGGCTCGATGGCGAGCGCCTGGTGGCTGGGCCCGCACCCATGGGGCTCAGCCGGGCACAGCCCGAAGAGGCAACGTGGGTCCCCCTTCCCATGGGCTCACCACCTATGGGAGGGGCCAAGGAGGTCGGGTGCAGTGTGAGTTGGGTGGTGGCCGAAGGCGGGGACCTTGGCGGTCCGATCCTCGGCTACAGAAACTGGCTCTTGGGACGTGGAATGTCACCTCTCTGAAGGGGAAGGAGCCTGAGCTAGTGCGCGAAGTTGAGAGGTTCCGGCTAGATATAGTCGGACTCACCTCGACGCACAGCTTGGACTCTGGAACCAATCTCCTTGAGAGGGGCTGGACTCTCTACCACTCTGGAGTTGCCCCCGGTGAGAGGCGCCGAGCAGGTGTGGGTATACTTATTGCCCCCCAACTTGGAGCCTGTACATTGGGGTTTACCCCGGTGGACGAGAGGGTAGCCTCCCTTCGCCTTCGGGTGGGGGGACGGGTCCTAACTGTTGTTTGTGCGTATGCACCGAACAGCAGTTTGGAGTACCCACCCTTTTTGGAGTCCCTGGAGGGGGTGCTAGAGGGCATACCTTCTGGGGACTCCCTCGTTCTGCT
Source organism: Erpetoichthys calabaricus (assembly GCF_900747795.2). Classification (NCBI taxonomy): domain Eukaryota; kingdom Metazoa; phylum Chordata; class Cladistia; order Polypteriformes; family Polypteridae; genus Erpetoichthys; species Erpetoichthys calabaricus. Next base: position 208,976,793 of record NC_041395.2, read on the forward strand.
GGGAGACTTCAATGCTCACGTGGGCAATGACAGTGAGACCTGGAAGGGCGTGATTGGGAGGAATGGCCCCCCTGATCTGAACCCGAGTGGTGTTTTGTTATTGGACTTCTGTGCTCGTCACGGATTGTCCATAACGAACACCATGTTCAAGCATAGGGGTGTTCATATGTGCACTTGGCACTAGGACACCCTAGGCCTCAGTTCGATGATCGACTTTGTGGTCGTGTCGTCGGACTTGCGGCCACATGTCTTGGACACTTGGGTGAAGAAAGGGGCGGAGCTGTCAACTGATCACCACCTGGTGGTGAGTTGGCTTCGATGGTGGGGGAGGATGCCGGTCAGGCGTGGTAGGCCCAAACGTGTTGTGAGGGTCTGCTGGGAACGTCTGGCAGAGCCCCCTGTCAGAAGTAGCTTCAACTCCCACCTCCGGCAGAACTTCGACCACATCCCGAGGGAGGTGGGGGACATTGAGTCCGAATGGGCCATGTTCCGTGCCTCTATTGTTGAGGCAGCTGACCGGAGCTGTGGCCGTAAGGTGGTCGGTGCCTGTCGTGGCAGCAATCCCCGAACCCGCTGGTGGACACCGGCGGTGAAGGATGCCGTCAAGCTGAAGAAGGAGTCCTACAGGACCCTTTTGTCCTGTGGGACCCCGGAGGCAGCTGATAGGTACCGGCAGGCCAAGCGGAATGCGGCTTTGGTGGTTGCTGAGGCAAAAACTTGGGCGTGGGAGGAGTTTGGGGAGGCCATGGAGAATGACTTTCGGACGGCTTCGAGGAGATTCTGGTCCACCATCCGGCGTCTCAGGAAGGGGAAGCAGTGCAGTGTCAACACTGTATATGGTGGGGATGGTGCGCTGCTGACCTCGACTCGGGATGTTGTGGGTCGGTGGGGGGAATACTTCGAAGACCTCCTCAATCCCATTAACATGCCTTCCAATGAGGAAGCAGAGCCTGGGGACTCAGAGGTAGGCTCCCCCATCTCTGGGACTGAGGTCACCGAGGTGGTCAAAAAACTCCTTGGTGGTAGGGCCCCGGGGGTGGATGAGATACGCCCGGAGTTCCTCAAGGCTCTGGATGTTGTAGGACTGTCTTGGCTGACACGCCTCTGCAACATCGCATGGACATCAGGGACAGTGCCTCTGGATTGGCAGACCGGGGTGGTGGTCCCCCTCTTTAAGAAGGGGGATCGGAGGGTGTGTTCCAACTACAGAGGGATCACACTCCTCAGCCTCCCTGGAAAAGTCTATTCAGGGGTCCTGGAGAGGAGGGTCCGTCGGATAGTCGAGCCTCGGATTCAGGAGGAACAGTGTGGTTTTCGTCCTGGTCGCGGAACAGTGGACCAGCTCTATACCCTTAGCAGGGTCCTGGAGGGTGCATGGGAGTTTGCCCAACCAGTCTACATGTGTTTTGTGGACTTAGAAAAGGCATTCGACCGTGTCCCTCGGGGAATCCTGTGGGGGGTACTCCGAGAGTATGGGGTACCGGCCCCCCTGATAAGGGCTGTTCAGTCCCTGTACGATCGGTGCCAGAGCTTGGTCCGCATTGCCGGCAGTAAGTCGAACCCGTTTCCAGTGAGAGTTGGACTCCGCCAGGGCTGCCCTTTGTCACCGATTCTGTTCATATCTTTTATGGACAGAATTTCTAGGCGCAGCCAGGGTGTTGAGGGGGTCCAGTTTGGTGGGCTCAGGATTGGGTCACTGCTTTTTGCAGATGATGTTGTCCTGTTTGCTTCATCAGGCTGTGATCTTCAGCTCTCTCTGGATCGGTTCGCAGCCGAGTGTGAAGCGGCTGGGATGAGAATCAGCACCTCCAAATCCGAGACCATGGTCCTCAGCCGGAAAAGGGTGGAGTGCCCTCTCAGGGTTGGTAGCGAGATCCTGCCCCAAGTGGAGGAGTTCAAGTATCTCGGGGTCTTGTTCACGAGTGAGGGAAGAATGGAGCGTGAGATCGACAGGCGGATCGGTGCGGCATCCGCAGTAATGCGGGCATTGCATCGGTCTGTCGTGGTGAAAAAGGAGCTGAGCCGCAAGGCGAAGCTCTCAATTTACCAGTCGATCTATGTTCCTACCCTCACCTATGGTCATGAGCTATGGGTAGTGACCGAAAGAACGAGATCGCGAATACAAGCGGCTGAAATGAGTTTCCTCCGCAGGGTGTCTGGGCTTTCCCTTAAAGATAGGGTGAGAAGCTCAGTCATCCGGGAGGGGCTCAGAGTAGAGCCGCTGCTCCTCCGCATCGAGAGGAGTCAGATGAGGTGGCTCGGGCATCTGATCAGGATGCCTCCTGGACGCCTCCCTGGTGAGGTGTTCCGGGCACGTCCAACCGGGAGGAGGCCCCGGGGAAGACCCAGGACACGCTGGAGGGACTATGTCTCTCGACTGGCCTGGGAACGCCTTGGGATTCTCCTGGAAGAGCTAGAAGAAGTGGCCGGGGAGAGGGAAGTCTGGGCATCTCTGCTCAAGCTGCTGCCCCCGCGACCCGACCTCGGATAAGCGGGAGACAATGGATGGATGGATGGATGGAGGTTGATAATTTTCATTTCCCTCAAATGATGTGGCATCCTTTCATTCCTAACACATTACCCAGTCCATATCAGTATAGATATCCAGCATGATATTTTTCCCATTGAGATCTGACGTGTTTTCAAAGTGTTCCTTTGAGCACTTCATATATATACAGTATAGACGAACTAAGCATTTCACTACATATTGTACTGTGTATAATTGTATGTGACATAAAATTTTATATAATTTTGATTTGTTAATATGTAATATAGTTACCATATTGTATTACCCTTTTCATTTAAAATAACACAATAATCAACAAAAAAGAAAAATGTACTAAGTAGTGCATCTACAATATGATTAGACTGAATTAAGAAATATATTATTAAAATGTTCAATGTATTTCTTAATAGTAACATTTTATGACAAAAAACAGTATTTATTTGTCTTATGTTCATGAGAGCTAAATACATTTTTTAAGTACTTTGTTCTTGTTCAGTATACTCAAATTGGTGACCTTGTCATGTTTTTTTCTCTGTGTCCTGGACTTGCTAAGGCTTGGCAGATGGTAAATCTTATTTCTTTTGTCATTTCACATTCCATACGTTTCAACTTTCTGTGACCATATAGCATATTGGAAAAAATTGCTTCAGACGATTGATGGTCAGACACTTTTATCTACTTTACATTTTCATACGAGGGACTGAAAAGGTCACAGTATCAAAAACAAATATTTATTCTACTTCTCTACTGTAAAAGCCCTGGCTCAAAACAAAACAAAACTTCTGCAGTGAGATAATCTTCCATTCACCTTTAGCTTAAGTAAGGTACTCACCGATTGCGTTTCATAAAAAAAAGAAGCAGGATTCTGTCTTAGCTGACTCTGCTGTTGCTAGTGCTTGCTGGAAGCAATACAAAACAATGAAGCAAAGGGTTCTGTAACTGCATCACTTGTACAGTGATCCATCGTCACAGATAATGTTACTGGTTTACACTACTTTGTGCTGATTTAATCAAGATAGATTACATTACTGGTGTATAATCCCATAAAATGACTAAAAACATTTCTCGATATTTATTGAATTTAGCCATTGTTTTCTACACTTTTATACACTTTCATGTCAGTCTGTTAAACTTAATTTTAAATTCTGTCTATTGCAAAATTTCATTATTACTGGAAACCATTACATTATGTACAGTATGTAAAAAAGGAGTTTGTTTCGATGTGGGTCTAGTTAAATTAATTGCAGGATGTGCAAAATTAAAGCAACAGATATGAAAGAAAACCATGGAGGTTGTCTTAAACAAAATGAGGTATCTTTTTGTGCACCAGGTACAATCCCAAATAAAATCTGACAAATGTACCATTTATGATATTGTGTCTCTTATCTATTCCTAGAAAAGTTCAATCTATGTTTAAATTTTTATTAAACAGACTTTAATACAGTTCAGGGCTGTGGGATATCAGTGTCCATTTTGTCAGCATTAGATGCAAGACATGGACCTGTATTGAACAGGGCACCAATTCATCAAAGAACACAATAATACACATGCCCACATTGACTCCAGTTTGTAGTTTCCAGCTAATCTAATACATATGTTTTTGAGATGTCAGAGTAAAACTACAGTACGTGGAAGAAAACATATGCAGACCCAAGAGGAGAATCTGTAAACTTGATATAGGCAGTGATCAAGCTAGGATGCAAACTCAAAACTGCACAGTTGTGATGTAGCAATGCTACCAACTGTGTAGCTGTGCCTCGTCATGTTAAAGTTTAACTTGTGGACTTCTGAAATAATCTACAAAAAATAAAAATATTTCCAATTAATCACTAGATTGATTTTAATTGAGGTCAACAGTAGTAACAAAAATGTATCAAACAAATTATTATTGTATAAGCAACAGTTAGAAAAATGGTTTGGGAAAATTGACAGTGGTCTGTTCTTCTGTTGAGGTCATAATGCAAGTGATGAAGGCATAGCAGCAGGGGTATTGAGTATTGCAGTGTCTGGTGGTGCAGCAGGTGTGTTGAGCTCCGTGCTGTCATGCAGTGCAGCAGGGGAATTTAACACTGCACATCAGGGCAGTGAAGTCAAATCCTTCTTTTGATAGTAAGGGGGCCAGTCCATCACAGTGCACCACCACTGCCCAGCAGTCTACCTTTACTCAGGCCAGGATAGTATATGGACTGTGTCTGTTGTTGGCCAATTTAGATATGAGCTCTCTTTTTAACTGTGGACTGCACAGCAACACCACATGCCTGACTGTAGTAGGTTCCCTTGTCAGTAACTGTTACGAGGCCCTCTTCTTCAGACTGCTAGTATCATTCTTATGGTTATGAAATGCCAAGCTGGTCTTTCCAGACTACAGTACTCCAGGCTAATGAGACACTGGAGCCATGCTAATATCAGACTCATGAGGTATCCAAAAGGCCAGGACTACAGGAACATTTAGCTCCCACCAAAAACATCAGCATGGCAACTGTAAAGCCAGCAGATTCAGATGTGGCAGAACAATATCAATATGACAGGGAAATGTTTGTTCCAGTTTCTCTGATGTTCTGCTATTAAAACTGAGAGTCGAATGAGCAGGGTTCTAATAAACCTTTCCTAAAAACCATCACTCTGAGGGTAGTGGAGGAGAGTGGGTCATTTGGATACAGAGGAGCTGGCATATCTCCTTTATTTGTTCAGACTCAAAGTTCTAAAAGAACAACCTCATGTCCTATCTGAAGCCCATACAGTGGAACTCTCTGACACTACAGTGTCTCAGAAACTTTGAAGTGCCCATATGCTGGTGGTATATGTACTACCCCATGTAGGACTTGGTGATGAAAGTGCTGAGGCACCAACAGTTGTAGACGGCATATAGAATATGGTTATGGTATACAGTATATACTTTGTTTTATATACAATTATAAAAACAACTTACCTTGTAAAACAGAAGAAAGTAATGTATTTGAGGGTAGAAGCTATGTGAAAAAGGCATTATTTATGGTGTAGAAAAGTATCAGACTTAGGTATGGTTAAATATAAACAACAGTTTAAGGACAAGAGACAAGGCCATTGACAGGAAACATTGTGATGTAGAATGATCTACCTAGAAACAGGAGGAAACGGGGAAGAGGAGATTTGTTACTTACTGTTTGTAGTTAGCTGATAAAGATGGGCTTTTTAAACAAACTATTGGACAAAATTACAAAAAAACCACCACATTCAGATTTCATGCTTAGCAGTTGCTGCAGAACACATTCTCTATAATGCCCTTGTAGACCAAATCTTCACAGAAGACAGCCACCTGGAGTCAGCTAAAATAGCCAGTGGACCTCTTTATGTGGACCAGGGGGACAGAGTACATTTATTTTTATGACTTGTCTAAAGTGAAAAAAAACTTCTGTTCAAACAATGATGTACTGCTCTACTGTGCCTTCAACTGTGTTAGGACTCTGTTGGGAACATGCTTGTTTCATTTGCAATACTTTTCAGTGTAAAATTATTTACTTTAAATCTATTTTGGTGATGTCATTGGATTACAATTGTGTGTATTTGTTTTAGCATAGGAGTTGTGTGCTAGGTCACTTTGATACTGCATTTTTGCTAGGCATGTGATGCATGTGCCATGCGACCTGTAACATAATGGCTTTTATTAACTGGTTACATTTTTTTATTTGGATCTTCATTCTTTCTGATTTGTTTTTCTTCTTGTTTGTTTTTATACCTTAAAATTTGATTATAGCAATTAATTTTACCATTGGTTTTGTCCTACCAGGGCACCATGTTTGTTTTTTATGGGTGTTGCCATTTAATGTTCCTTTTATTTACAGTTGCTACCACATTGTCATATGAGGATAACCAAGAGTGTGTGAGGTGTGATGTTGCTGACATGATAACATAAATGTCAGTGTATTTATTTCTTGGTTGTCCAGGACTGTGAATAATATAACAAAACTCTCTCATGTATGTTTTAGTAATTTGCTGTTCTGGTTGCCAATCTTTCTTACTTCATTTCTCACAACAATTTAGTTTTTTGTTTTGATTTGGCATTTTGATTTACTGATTTCCCAGTATAGATGTTTTAGCCCATTCTCTACTATACCTAATCTCCTGGTCCCTTATTCTTTAATCCTGTCACGTTTCCCAACATCAGGATAATAATGGTAGTCATGATCTATAAAATGGTTACCCACATTAAGCAGGTGTCAAAACTTTAAAATAATGAAGAGAAGCTTTAGCATAAAAACAATTTACTAGGAAAATATTTAATGGGAATTCTAAAGTTTTATTGCATCTGACTTATTTTCTGTTTTTGTTTTGGTTTTGTGCTTTGGTTTAATATTTCTCTGTGTAATGATCTTGGGTTTTACTGACTCAGAACTGTCATTCAGTGTGCGCATCAGGGGGCTTAATGTTTCATGCACAGGTTGGCTATTTGGTTCTGGTGGTAACTCAGTGTTAAGATAGGCAGGAGCTTGTGCTTATGTGCAAAATTATTAAAGTAGATTGTTGATAATTACACAACAGAAAAATAACAGTATGGATATTAGATAGGTGCATAAAATCACTCCCATTTCTATTATGACAGCCAAGAATGGGAAGGACTCTCAGTTTGATGTAGTGAAAAATCCCACTATAAACATGACAGAATGCATCTACCAAGTGGTAACAAAAGGATTTTCACTTATACTACCATGAACTAGATGCCAGAGTCAGCCTAAATCAAGTTTATTCACTGTGGATGATGTGGGCACAGAAAATCCTAAACAAATGAAGATCCACATGAGGTAAGGTATAATTTCCTTTCTGTAATAATAATAATAATAATAATACAATTTAGGGTGGCACGGTGGCACAGTGGGTAGCGCAGCTGCCTCGCAGTTGAGAGACCTGGGGACCTGGGTTCGCTTCCCGGGTCCTCCCTGCGTGGAGTTTGCATGTTCTCCCCATGTCTGTGTGGGTTTCCTCCGGGCGCTCCGGTTTCCTCCCACAGTCCAAAGACATGCAGGTTAGGTGGATTGGCGATTCTAAATTGGCCCTAGTGTGTGCTTGGTGTGTGGGTGTGTTTGTGTGTGTGTCCTACGGTGGGTTGGCACCCTGCCCAGGATTGGTTCCTGCCTTGTGCCCTGTGTTGGCTGGGATTGGCTCCAGCAGACCCCCGTGACCCTGTGTTCGGATTCAGCGGGTTGGAAAATTGATGGATGGATAATACAATTTATTTATATGGCACGTTTCATATGCTTAAAGTGCTTCACAGATATTCAGAAAGAACAACAAAACATATACAAAATAGGATACAAATAATATCCACATGAAACACTCAGTAAATACCAGTACAGGATATGCAAAGCATTGAAATAGAATAAGATGCAATAAACCAGAATGAAATATCAAAATGCAAATACTACAAGAAAACTATAAACAACATAATCTGTGATACAAACACAATCATCCTGAACACTTGGACAAAGTGGGTAAATTGAAAGAAAGGGTCGGAATATCAGGGAACATGAAATGCCTTCCTGATCAAATGAGTTTTAAGTTGTTTTTTAAATGAATGATTTTTTGAGTCATCTGATTTATTAATTTATGGAGGTTTTTGTCAAAGTCTGGGTGCTATAGAGCTGAAGGATCTGTCAGCCATAAAGTGCAGGTTAGTTTGGGGTACAACGAGATTGCTAGAGTCAGTGGACCTTACTACTGTATTTGATGAAGGAGGTTAGTGATGTAGTCTGGTGCAGGGCAAATTAAAGTTTTATAAGTAAGCAATAGAATTTTTATTTTCAGTCCTGTAAGACACAAGGAGTCAGTGAAGGTGAGGCAGGACTTGCTGTGCTTGTGCACATACTGCAACTGTTGTACTGTTTGTACTGCTCATACTGTCTAGGCAATGTTTTTTCTGGCATTGAGCGTGTAAATATTATAGAGTATATCATTCAATTCATATAATTTTTGATTAATATATATTTTATATTATGATTACAGTATTCGCTCTGTTGTTCAAACCATTAAAAATGTTTACTGTCTGGTTGTACTTTTTACTGTATTGGAAATTCATATAGACAAGTGCCTACCCACATAAATGCTAATGTCTTTCTTAAGATTTTATTTGCTCTATTATGATTGGGAATGCAATTGATCAAGGTGTAAATAAATTCCCTCTGATCACCTAAAACCTGAATGGGCTAAGTTTGGCCTAAAGTTAATGGTTCCCTGTGGCGGTGTTTCTTAACATACCAGCTTGCATAATGCATCAAGACCCAACTCGCATAACCACCCCACGCCCTCACTCTCTCATCTAAAGTAAGTGTATATCAAAGCTTGAAACTCCAACTATTAAGAAATCAGGCTTTAACAAAGTGTACCTGTGCTAATGTGTCTTCACTTCAGGCATATATGCACATGTGGTAGGTAGCTCTTACCACAGAAAACTCAAAGTGGGCCACCACAGGTTTCTTTGTGGGCAGTACTAGCTCACTCTGCCCACAGAAAGCCCCAAGTAGGCCCACATTGTCATGTTTGTTGGCCCATTAACTTCAATAGTTCCGTTTTAAAGTCAGGATGGCTTTAGGTCCATTCTTCAGGAAGAGGGCATACTCACTAATACCATGCCAAGTTATGCGGTCAATAAAATGCAGTTAAAAAAAACAATAATTAAAACTAACATTTACCTGCAAAGAATAAAATACTGCATTAGTAACGAACGAATAAAAGAAATTAAACTTAGGAAACATCAGTCTTGCAAAGTAAGGCAAAAATGTGAAAATAAACCGTCTATGCATCCGTTTATTTTCAAACCAGTCTAATTTGTGGGGATAACAGATGGCTTGTATAACAGACGCTTACGTCAGTAAAATATTAAGTTGGCAATATGCCTTCATAACAATTGTTGTTATAAAAAATGTGTGAATATGAAGAATTATAAAATTTGTTCAAGTAATACCAGAATGTTGACAAAAAACACGGCAGTCACGCCCCTTTGCTTTCGTTATGTATATGTAAGACTCGGGGGCGTGCACGTACGACGGTTACGCTCACGAGCAAACGCTAGCGGGAACGAGTGAAACTGAGGAGGGGGGGGGCGGTTGTTTCCGATAAACTACACCGCCAAGACGGATTTCTTGTGGGACAAACGCACTGGCCTCGCTGCGAAAACGGTAATAGAGTACATATTTTGTAAGCATGAAGGGGTTGTGTATGGTTGTGTAAGCGACAGGCCTACGGAATAAGTATTTTTGCCATGCCCTTTCTTTTCGAGGTGTACTACGTGTCTTTATCGGCACTCTTGCGTTTACAATAAAATGGCGGCTGCTGGCTTTGAGATGTGTTCAAAATCTCTGTAAAATGGCGGAGGAAACACGGAAAAATAGAAAGGGGCTACGATTACAGGGAAAAATGTGAAGTGTAATGGGACGATACTGCAGGATAGAACGGAAACACTTTTAAGGCCTTATTGTTTTTCAGTGCAGATCATTTTAAAAGGTGTGGGTGTGTTGAGTGGTGACAGTTTCCGCATGAATAACAAGACAGCGTGCCCAGTAGCCGTTTTTCTGGAAACAGACTTGATACTTAGTGCTCATCCAACTAATACACCTACAGAAATTCACCACATGGATAATGTATATTATTTACAGTGAGCTAAGGTTTGTAATATGAATGAACTGCAGACCCTCCGTTACAGATTTTGTAATGTGAAAACAAAAACTCTGAAAGGACATAAGGCGGTAAGCAAGCCTTGCATGGTTGACCAGATAGTTGCTTAAAAGCTTTGACCTGTTTTCTCCCATGTGCATTCTTATTGGCACACTGTGTTGATGATCCGCTGTCACTATGAAATATTTTCAAAAGAATATATTGTAATTGGAGATTAAACTTTTAACTGAAGGCAATTAAGGTAGTCTTTGTTTCTAAACAGTTACTGTCACGCTTGTTAGAAAGAACCAAGTAATCTACAGGTTTAAATGTTTAACATTAAACTTTGGGTTTTATTATTTGTAACCGTTGGTTCTGTTGAGCATCAGTGTGCCGTTTATGCTAATAAACAGGTTTGGCACAACCATACGATTTTACAGCTCTTTCGTACTAAAATATTTAAATAAAATTGTTACGTTTTTCGAAATCGTACACGGACAAATGCAATAGACCGATTAAATAAGGCGTCAAACTGGGCATCGTACATACTGTTCTAAGAAATGCTGCATTGCTTGTAGTTTTTGCTAAAGAAATTACTTCCTCGTAGTGACCGGCGATTCTCCCAAGAATTCATTATTTTTGAATGACCCTTTTAATTGAATCATTTACGGATTCGTGAGCACCTGAGGACCAGTCTAATGATTGGATTGGGTAATGAATAACTGCGAGTTGCACAATTCTCAGTCACTTTCGATTCTGTAACGAAACGTCTTGCTTGAAATAATGCACCTTAAATGTTACAGTGTCTCGTGTACGGAAACAGATCAGTGGCATATAAAGTATAGTGTTATATATAATTATGTATTGTAAAAATATTTGTGTAGTGTATAATTCAGTTAACGTTATTTGTATACTGTACACATATATACAAATGCCAAAATAGTGTGCGAATTTCTTAATTATATATTCGTGATCGATCAGGACAACTTTAAGTATACGCCGGACTCTTTAACGATTCAAAGGAATCTGTTCATTTAAACAGGTAGTTTAACATAATGACATATTTTATTGGCTAACTAAAAAGATTACAATATGCAAGTTTTCGAAGCAACACGGACCCCTTCTTCAGGCAAGATGAAGAAGGGAGGTTCCTCGAAAGCTTGCATATAGTAATCTTTTTAGTTAGCCAATCAAAGGTGTCATTTTGCTTGACTTCTGTTTTCATCCATAGTGGCTAACACGGTGGAACACCCTACTACTACAAACGGATAGTTTGAAATAATCGACTTAGTATTTTATGTTGCTCATTTTTTCGTTGTATTCCTTTTGTTGTTTTTAGTTTTAAAGTCACAATTCTTACAGCGTTGGTATCTCTGTCTCCCAAAGAAAACGAACCATAGATAGAGAACACACGTAAAAGTAGCTGTAGAGTTATTTATGCTATTTAACTTGTGATTGAAAGTGGCACTTGCATAAATTGTCCAATGCCTGCTTTGTGAGTGAACACAACCTTAGGTTGGTAGTTATAACAGTAGGAGTCCTTTAAAATAAAATTGGCACTTTAATTGCCAAATGCAATGCCTCACAATACAATTGTGTTAAAGATTCTTAATATACTTAATATAAGATTCTTAAGAATATACTTAATCTAATTCATAATTTTTCAGGTCAGTGTAAATTAAGTCAAAAGCATCTGGTGTTTGTTGTTTCGGCAAGATAAGCATATGTAAGATAAAAGTGTTGCCTTCTTAACAACATACATTGTATATAATTAAGTTCCGCTCTAATGAATAATTCTCATTTTTTACTTTTAATATAATAGGTTTGGATCAACTAAAGTGTGCTCCTAGTGTGTTTATTTACACACATGTTACCTTCAATAAAATTTTGTTGAAGCTATTTTTAATTTGGTGGTGGAGCTCCTGGTTTTCTGTTTATTTTGTAAGACGAGTTTGAGCTTTTCAGTGAAAGCATTGATTAGTCGTGCTTTTTGAAGCCTTAGCGCAGGTGGTTTACAAACCAGCTCAATAAAGTCCAGTAATTTAATGCTGTGGTGTAAGCATTTAAGATTTGCAGAAAACTTTGTAAAACTTTTTGAACCAGGGAAAGCTATAGTCCAAAGATTTGCATGGTATGTTGCTAAAACTGTAAAGATAATTGGGAGAGCTGGGACTTTGAACCTGCAGGTCACAGTAACATCATACCTGCCTCATGCTCTTTGTAAAACCAATGGAGGCTTACCAAAAAGTCACTGTTTTAGTGCAGAAAGTCTGAAAAAGTATGACTAAATACACTTGTGTTAGAACCAAAACACTGTAAATATGGGAGGCTGTTTACTGATTTCCTATCTCAGCTAAGACTTAGAAACACGTCCCAAGTTCAGAAACTGAATTTGAGACTGACATTTCCTACTTTTAAACTTGTCAGTACTATTATCCTCAAAACTGTCAAAAATATAATAAAAGCTGTCCCGTGGCTCTTATACAAGAGTAAATAGGTTAGTGAAAATAATTTGTTAATAGAAAATCATAAGGATGCAGTTCAAGTTGGTTATTTGTCAGTGTTATGTTTAAAGTAGATCAATTGTTAAATGATATGTCCTATCTGCAATGTATGCTTCCCAAGCTTAAATTGCTTTAAATGTTTTATCTGCCCAAGGCATTGTGAGCCAACTCAGACAAGTTTGCTTTGAAAAAATATCCAAAATTAGATTATAAAAATAAACTGATGTAACCAGTACACAGCTTTTTCATATATACAGTGTGGATTTGCCAAACTATGTTCAAAATGCAGTACTGCTGACAATTTTTTGTTACATTTTAATGTTCTTGAAAGCCACATCTATTATAATTTGATAGTCGCATGTACTTGTTTTGAGCATTTTTGGAAAAATTTATATGCAAGTTCTGGGGTATCAAATCTTCTTTAATTCAGTGCACCTTCATGAATGCAACACTTCTTTATGTAATGTGGAGAAGGTAAAATTTGATTGACATGTCAAAACCAAAATGTTATCTGTTATAAAAATTCACATACCTGATAGTAGACTACATGCCAGTACTGGGTAGGCTAAGATGATTGACTAGCTAATCCACTAATGAATTCTGTTTTGTTTTTTTTTATTATTATTATAATGTGTTATTAGTAACCAGTAAAACTTAATTCAGATTTTATGGGTTTTCAAGTGTACTTCATTATAAAATTTGTGTAAAACATTACCATTTGTACTGTATTGTTTTTGCAGCATGTACTGTACAAGTGATGTAGTGTGTTTACATGTAAAACATGCATGTTTATTTTGTTGCATTAATGGTTGTATTATTCAGAATATAATTCAAACATATATGGAAGGCAAAGCAAGTACACACCATTGCTTTATGTTACTTATGAGGTTCAATCTTTTGCACTTTTTTTTTTTTTTTGGGAACGTAAATCTTGACCAGTAACCCAAATCAAATTTTGTATTTAGTATAGTTGGGTGCACCTAACTGCTTTCATAATTGTGTGCTCTTTTCTGTTTTTCTTCTCCCTGTCACTGCAAGACAAAACTAGAAGATGACAATTTCGAACTGTACCATCGGAGGTAGAGAGCAATAGAAATACCATTCAAAGCAACACTCTTTGAGGGCAGAATTTTAATACAAGTAAAGGAAAATTGGTTATTATTTGCTCCTATCACAGTTCTTAGGACTATTAAGTAATTGTTTAAAAAAAAAAAAATTCTATGATGTAGAACAATGCTGCTCAACCTTTTTGATGTCACAGCCCACTTTTTCACATGTGACTTCACGACCCAGTTCGACATTCTTCTGGAGTTTTGTTGAATTGAAGATGATTATAAAGAAAAAAACTTGCGATCCAGTTGTTGAGAAACACTGGTATATATGGATTTATAGATTTCTATACCGGTTTGAAATTCACAGTGAATGTCTGTGTTTGTGTAACTAAATGATATTGGTTTGCTTAAAGGTTGTTGGGTATATCTTCAGATATGAAATATGCTAATGCCGTTGTGACAAAGTGGAGTAATATTCAGCTTCCATCTTAATACAAAGACAGAGTGGTACTATAATTCTGTAACACTTGTTGACTTGTATGGAGATTGATGATATACGAGGGGGGGGACCCAAAAATAACCGGAATTTTGTTGTTGTTAGGTTGGTACTTGTAGTACATGGTTGGGCCGCTAGGGCGATCTAGTTACACTCCTCACAAATCAGTCTGCTAAGTGCCATCAGTCTGGAAGGTTGTGCTTGTGTTCAGTGAATTTTTTTGTAAAAGTAGTTTTGTGCAAGTGTCGTTTTTTTACGATGGCCGATTATCGTGAGCAACGCGCGGCAGTGAAATTTTTTCTTCTTGAAAAAAGTGTTGCAGAAACTATTGTTAGAAACGGTATGACAACCCTGAACCACCCACCCTACTCACCGGATTTAGCTCCGTGTGATTTCTTTTTGTACCCTCAGATGAAAAAAGACTTGAAAGGAAGGCGTTTTGCTGACGTCGAAGAGGTAAAACAAGAAACGACCAGAGCATTAATGGGCATTACTTCAGACGAATTTAAAAAATGTTTCGAACAATGGAACAAACGGTTAGATAAGTGTATTTCTGCCAATGGAGAGTACTTTGAAGGAGACAGTTTGTACAGAAAATTAAATTAAACACGTTTTAAAAATATTTCCGGTTATTTTTGGGTCCCCCCTCGTACTTAACCTGCTTATTCACAGCCTTGCTAACCTCTGTCAGCTGCCTCAAAATATGTTGCTTCTGCCAATTTATTCTTCTTGTTTAATGAAATATAAATTTACAAAAATGTTCTTCTGGAATTTGGGCTCTCGCATTCATTTGTCTTTTAATTGAATATTATTTTGCATGCATTTATGGGTCAAGTTACGTTCCTTAATACGACAAATGAGTTTGTGATACAGAATTAAATGACCTTTATTTCCCAGGTGTATTTTCATTGTCAGTGGTATAGGGAGGATATAGTTCTTGAAAGTGGGCTCTGTGCAAAACTCTTAGGACATTACAATAAGTTTACTGCTTGTTTTTAATTTTAGTAATAGTTGTTCTGCCTGCACCATCTGGAACTCCCTTCATCTTCTGGAAAGGTTCTATAATTTTTTCTCTTTAGGTACACTGTTCAGTTTTGTGTTCCATGTGAGTTTTTTTGCTTTGCATAACTTACTGCAAACTTTCTTGATTGAAGACAGTGTAAAGTGCTCTTGTGCTTTTGGAGATCAGAGTGTTGCACAACCCACTGAGTGTAGCCCTGCATCCACTATCCAATCAGTGAGTTTTCCCTTATGGATGAATTGAGAAGTATGCCTGGTAGCAGTTTATTTTCAATGTTATTAATGATTAGTAGCTGCAGATAGGAATGTCACAAAAAAAATAAAATACTTTGGTACTGAAGTTTATTTTTTAAATTCAATACTATTGAGAAAGTAGGTACTGCATTTGTGTGACTGCCAGTAGACTAATTACTCTGGAAGGCACAATAACCCATGATTAAAACTACATATAAAATGCCTCACGATGTTGATTATACAGAACCCCATTAACACTTACTGAAAAGAAAAATAGCAAAGGTTATGTCTGGAAATGGTTTTGTGTTTTTGCGCAAGAGAATTTCAATTTCAGCAAGAAAGTGCAGAAACCATTTTTTTTTTCATTTTTTATTAAAAGAAAAGAAAAGACACAACTTACACTCGGGTTCAGGTTATTGCTTCTTTTACCATATTATGGAATTATTTCAATGAAAGATTTGTATAGTGCTTGCTTTGAGAGTGAAATAACTTTTACCAGTAAAAAATAAGGTGTAATTGTTTAACTTGTTCCCTTTATATGTAGGGAGACTTTGCATTTAGTCTGTGATTGTAATGAGTACTTCTTCAGATGTCTATCAGTTCAAGCATCTGTCTATTTTCTAACAGTTCAGTATGTACAGTTCAGGAACATGCTGGGATGCAACTTATACACATCCACCATTACACTTGAAGGACTGCCAGCAGAAATGGCAGTTGTATAAAGTAGACATTGATTTGAATCAAAGTGGCCATTTTGCTTGTCTGAACCGACGATGACATGAGCAGCACCTATTTATTTATTGTTTCAGTACTTCAGAGGAAAAGGCACATTTTCAAATATCACGTGTACTGTGTTACTAAAGATGCATGATCACTGAAACATAGTTACCAGGACAAATAAAACCACATACTTTATTGCTAAATGTGAATCTGAAAAGGCTGAATTTGTGTCATTCGTTTTGTGAAGGCTAGCTGGTGTTTATTAGTATAAGCTGTAAGTGAAAGCACACGTCATATATTTGACTGGTGCATTTAGGAATGGAATGCTGTCTCGCAGGTGTAAGTTTGACTACAGGTAACAGCCCAAGTAATTTTTAAATTCTAGATTTGTACATAGGCATAAGCACTAACAAAGTGTGATCACTCACACAATAAACCTTAAATTCCCCCACACAGGCTGTTTTTAAGAAGTTCTGAAATAAAGAATTAATGTAAAACTGATGGTTTCACACATGAAGCTTAAAAAAAAAAAAAAGGGGGGGGGGACCGATTTGAAAAATTAAAGCACCATGAATTTAAATGGAAATACCTAGCATTATCTTGTAAAAATATTTGGATTTTTATTTTTTTTTATTTGAATTTTAAGCAGCAGCTTTCAGTTACTGGACAGAAAATATCTGAAGAAATTCAGAATGCACACTTGCTAAGTTAAATCAGTAGAAAATAACTTTTTTTTTTTTTATAATCCCAATGCTGAAATCCCCCCCCCAAGATTATAAACCCTATTTGTTGTTGCACTGTGGCTCCCCATTTCTGCTGCACATTAAAATTCAAGCCTTGCATTGTATTTTTATATGTATAAATGCCAGTGTGTCTTTATTTAAGTAATAGTTGGGTAACCACTTGATGGATATACAGTACCAGTATTTTAAAGCTGTTGCAACTGTCAGTATTTATAAATTTCAATCTGTGTTACAGAAAAAGGCCCAAAAATTGTTCAGCAAATTGAGGTATCTTAACAAAAAGCTAGTGGCTTAGCAGAGTATGTGCCCGTTAATGATGGAACTAAAGCAGGGTGTAATTTGCTGAACACAGAGGCTGGCAATGTAATTGATTGCTGATACAAAGGCATTAAAACAATATTTGTGCAGGAAAGAGTGGAAAATGAACTGCAAAAAATAGATTAGTGGACTGAATTTTTTTCTGTTTTTGAGGAAACTAGGTTTTTGAGAAGTTTTCCCAGTAACTAGGCCATATTTTACCTAAATTATTATATATAAGCCAAATGTAATTTCAGTTTGTGATGTTGTTTTTTTTAAACTGCATCTGAAATTAAATATGTAATCTTCCCTTTTTCTTTTTCTTATGCAATTTATTGTCCACACAAGATGCCTCACTCAAGACGGTACCGTTCCTCGGATAGGGGTAGCCATAGTAGTTACCAGGACCGGTACAGGGGCCGTAAACATAGAAGAAGACATAGCCGGTCGAGGTCAAGTAGCAGTGAGAGGGAAAGAAGAGGCCGAAAACCAGAGGATAACTTCCATCTGCGCTCCAGGAGGTGAGGCAAGCAGCTGTAGGAAGAACTGTGTTACGACTCATTTAATTTGTAATTGCTCTTCCTTAAAAATAACAATATTTAGTTTTTGGGGTTTTTTTGCATTCTTGCGTTAACACATTTTATTTAAAACAGACTGTGGACTTCACCCAAAAATATTATTTTTTATGTTGCTTACCACATGTAATTTGTAGTAATGGCCAAGAAAAATTTTTAACCTCATGTTTTCACAGGCAATGGACATTAATTTTTTGATAGATCAGGGACCAATTAGGTCAAATTCTGGATAACGGCAAACAAGATCAAAAACCTCCATGAGGGGGGTGGGGGGGGGGGGGGACTCCCATTGCTCGTGTTGCACAATTCCCATGTCAAGTCAGACATTGTATGCTCACAATGTACAAATCGCGTGTGTTATTTGCTAAAATATTGTTAAATCACTCTGGAAAATTGAAAGTACTCCACAAACAGGAATGTAACACGAGTAATGTGAAATTTTTACGTAGACACTTTTTTAATAGTTTGCCATTGTCTAGCATTTGTCATTGTTGAGTCCGGTTCTGTTAGAAATATTATTTTCATTCTCCACAAATACATGAGAATGAAATGTTTTCTCGGCCATCACTACAAACTTCACAGGGCAAGTAACCTATAAAGAAATAATTTGAGTGTAGTATGCCTTTAATTGTGAATGAAACTTTTGTTATGAATGTTTGTTGTAGAGAAAGTGATGGATGTTTCTTAGTCACAGATGAATTCAGAGTACCAATGTGTCTTGCTTTCCCTGTTTCTTGGGTATATCAGCTATGATAACCACTCCATGGACTGTAGAGCATATGATCGACGCTATTGTGAAGGCTACCGGAGACTGGACTACAGCAGAGACCATGTTGCTGATGGTTATTATGAGACAGACTACTCATCACATCACCGCTCCTATGAGTATCGACGCTCTCGAGACAGGGAGGACACCTATCGCAGTCGAAAGAGCAGCAGGCGTAAGCACAAACGAAGGAGACGTAGAACCAGGTCTTATAGCGCATCCTCCTCGGTGAGTCTCTGCACCCAGTCTGCAATAACATCCCACCCTTCCCCAATCCCTGTGGACAAAATAACTTCTATTTTCTCCTATTTAATATTATCTTCTTGCAGCCCCAGGATTAGGTAAGTAGAAATTCTCTTTTTAAAAAGTCCTCAGAAATGATCTTTTGACTTTGATGCTGTTGTAAAGTCAACATGCTTTATTGCTCAGTTTACAGTTTTCACCTAATGTTAATAATAAAAATTTTTTTTTTTTTTTTTGAACCAAGATAGATTTTTTTTTTTTTTTAAATCCCACGGGGCAATTTGGCTTTTTTTATTTGGCATTTGAAAATGTTTATAGTAGTGCAGGGTTATTCATAAATTTAAGATTACCATAGACAGTTGATTTCTAGCTTTGGTTAGAACTAATAAGTCATTTAAAATATAAACTTTTTTTTTTTTTTTTTTTTTATAAATATAGCGCAATTTTTTTAGATTGGTTAAAAGTTTGGTTAGACAAAGAGCTTGTCTTTTGTTAACTCAAGCATAAAACTACGTTTAGGGATCGTTAGTCATTTAGGGTTGTGAAGTCTAGCAACAGTAGTTCAAAATTTTCCCCATCCTGAAATACTTTTAGGGACAAATACGTATTTCATTGGAATTGCTATCATTTATGTGAGGAAAGTTGTAAAAGCAATAAAAGTAAATAAATTTGGTCTATTGAACTGATGTTCAAGTTAATCTTTTGAGCAGTACCTTTGTAATATATATTTAGTAGTTTTTGGAAACTGCTTATTTTGTTATCTCATGTTGTAATAGAATTCAGTTACACAAGCATTTGAATGTTTTATCTTTAATGGGACCAAAGGTTTTGGTTCTGTGTGTGTGTGTGTGTGTGTGTGTGTGCACTAGGAGGTTGCATTGTTAGCGTCAGAGTAATTGAATCCTTTTTGCTTCAGTTCACTATAAATATCGGTGCAGCGCATTTTGTAGCCCTACTAGATTTTGAAAGAGATGCAGACAAGAGTGTTTTTACACTCTTTTTAACTCATTTTCTTACAAAATGTCTCTGATAGCGAGAACATTTGAGGTTTTTGACTTGTAGTCAGAAAGTGTTCAGGCTCAAGCTGAATGAATTTGAGAAGGTCAGGTGTTATGTTGAAAAGCATTGGCAAGATTTCACAGGATGGCATTTTCAGTTTTTTGTTAAGACTCTGGGTCTAATGATGATTGCAACTCAATACATTTAGAAAAATACATATCACTTGTAGCCTGTGCTTGGAATTTGTCTTCCAAATTTGCTCCAGATTTGGCTTAGATTTTCAGCTTTCCTTGATGAGGTATGTGGATAAAAAGCACTATTACAGTCCACTCAAACATTAGTGGTTGTTTTTTTGTTTTTTTTTTCTTTCTTTCATCCTAACCCCCCCTTCCCCCACTGCTCTCAATTGGCACACCTTAGGGTCATATGCTGTGGTTTTTAGTTTTTAAATACATACAGAGTGAGAATATATTTCTGGGCAGTGCTCTGTTTCAGTAGTATTTAAATGTTGTTCCATGAACAAACTTGCCTAAGCACATAGTTGTAGTAAGAACATAGGTAGCCAATTATTAATGTACAAGGCTTATTCATTTTTTTTAATGGAATTCTGAGGGTGTGTGTGGTTTTGTAGGTGTGTTATGGATTGTTAGCAATCTTTAATTTTTTAATAAACTCAAATGGAATGTTCTTTGACTTTTAGTGATGTTAAATTCTCATTTATCAAAGCAGTACATACCACCCATATACCAATAAATCGCTCAGTTAGGTTATGGACTTCTCATCAAATATGTTTATTTTTGTTAGTGATCTATTGCTTTCATACAAACCTGCGTAATTGCATTCATGATTTGACAATTGTGCTCGTTTTTTTGTGTGTGCATTTAGTATGGGTTTTCTGCATATTTCAGCTTTTTTCAGAAACCAAAAGGTGCATAGGCTTTCTCTTAGTGGACCTGTTGAGGTGTTGACTCATCAATAGTAAATTGTTCATGCATGTTGTTGTGCGGGCATAAATACTTTTGTTTTTCTGACTGTCATGCTATGCTGATTTATGAACCATCTTGGACAACTTTAACTAAATTAGTAATAGTCAGTTTTAAGAATTGTATAGCTTAATGCACCACAGCATTTAAATTTCATTTCTTAATGCTACTTAGTCAACCCCTGAACTAATGCCAAATGTCTGCCTGTCAGTTTCTCAGATGGGCTAACCTGGAGCAGATCAAGGCAAAAGGACTTTTGTGTGTTATAGTTGCCGTTTGCTAGGATGAGTTGCTTAGAACAAGAATTGGTTTCTATATTATTACAGCAGTTGGAAATTCAAATAAGTAGGAATCATTCTGCCTAGCCAGTTGCCTGCAAATATTTTTTTCATTTGCGTGGTTAGTTTTTAGAGAATTTCTGTATCTGATTAGGAAAAACGTTCGGTATAAGATATTAAACAACAATAACCTGTTACATAGCAAATGTGATTTTATAGGAATTGATCTGAACATTGACTTTCAAAATAGGTGTGTGTAGTAGCTGCTCCCATTTTTAGGTCTGGGTAGGTAATAAGCAATTTGTTTCCTGATTGTGGAAACCTTGAATTTTTTTTTTTTTGGTAAGCCAGTTTTTAATTTAGTGCTCAAGTTGAGGCACAGGACCAAGGGGTTGGGGGTGAGAGGTTTGAAAGTTTTGTTTTGTGAGAGTCAAGACAAATAACTAAATTTGTATAGGTTATGGTTCGTTGTCTTACATACTTAACATACTTATTTGGTTCCTAACCTTTCTTGAGCACTAGACTATATAAGATTTTTTTTCTGTCTTTATCATTTAATATGTGTATAGAGTACTTGTTAGTTGAGTGGATAGACAATATACTTGCTCAAAATAAGGGTGTATATTATTATGTTTTCTATACTGGGAGCTCTCTACATTTTGTAAATTGTTCTGGCCTGGGGAAAAGTTTTTGAATGTTTAAATATTGGTTCAGTGTTTATATGTATTTCTATGCAAATGAATTTCAAGAGATGGGGTGGGGGTGTGGGGCAGGGAAGGAATGTAGTACTGTCATTTTGTATTTTTTCTGCTAGTCTTTTGTTTTTGTTATTTCCTATAAGTGAATATTTTCTTTGAGAGAAAAATCAAAAAAATAGAAAACAGACAAAAATGTGATCTTTGACATGTTCCCTTGCAATATCCCTATCGTTATATATTCCTATGTGCCGTGATATGAATTGGCTGTGGGGATTCATGACTGGCGTCTGCCCGTTCCTCCTACAACCTACTGCAAACTACTGCTTCATCCATCCGCCTGCCTTCAATGCGAAATTCCGAACCAAATGGTTTGACCACTGTGCTGTGGCTGATGAATGGCGATTTGTGCCTCGACAGAGAAGTGGAAACAGCAGCGGGGGCAGGACTCGGGCGAAGAGCGTGAGAGATGACGAGGAAGGTCACCTGGTGTATCGTCCCGGCGACTGCCTACAAGAAAGATGTACACAGCCAAATCGTAACATTACAAATTTAGTGCCTCTGTTAGCTTAAGAAAAGGGAATTCCCAAAAAAACCACTGAAAACCTTATTGAAATTTGGCAGGCAAGACAGGGGAAGAAATGAAAATATTCCTGTTCATTTTTATCTTGGCTTATTTTGTTTTAATTTTTTTATGTATTCATTAAGTATTTATTTAAATATATAAACTCAGCTTTAATTCCTTTCCTACCAATCATCATGCATTTTAAAGGATAGCTAATCATATTAATTGAAAGAAAAGAATAGAGAGATTAATTTTGCATAATAATTAAGGCAGCTGGTGTTATAGACCATCTGCTTTTTAAAATTATTTCAATAAATTGTTTTAATTCTGCATTTTTTCTTATAGATGGGAGAGTGCTAATTGTTCTGGTTTTTATTTTAATTTTAAGGAGGGTTAGAGCTTACATAATATGGTGGTCTAGAGCAGTATGAACAACTGTGTCTGGATTGTTTCAAGGAACCTCTAATTCTCACTTCTTTGTTATCTCCTCCATTAGATGAAATTGTAAGCACACTTGGAGAGGGTACATTTGGAAGAGTGGTTGAGTGTTTAGATCACCAAAGGTATGTTTGAGAGAGACACTTTGTATAACTATATTAAATATATATTTTAACGGCAAAAAAAGCAGTAATGTAATTAATGCCTAAAATTTACCAGTTTAATATAGAGCACAAGTCTTCTACATGTCTAGTTATGCAGGAGCTTCGTGTAAAATGTTTTTTAAAGGGGTAAAGGAAAAAAACTTGATTGGGCAATTCAGTAGCATGAAATCGGTGATTGGTACCTCCCTTGAACAAAAACCTGATCAAAACATCCCTAGACAGTTGTGCTCTGTTTACATGGTTCTGCATGAAGTGAAGAATGGGAATCCCTTGCACTGTGTGGAGCAAAAATAAATATGAGTGAAGTCTATGGGTTGCCTTTGTAAAAGCCTCTGCCTCTTTCATATGTTTCTGGTTTTTCTATAGGTGTTTGTGTTTTTTCTCCAATAGCCACCCCTGCCCAGTGTTTCCAATTAGGCAATATATGTGTCATCCAAATACCAATTAAAAGTGTACATGTATGAATTTATTTCTTCTTTACAGAAAACTCGCACATCTTCAGAGTGAATAATCAGGACTTGCAGAAATTTTATGAAGTGATTAATAATTTTAAGGCAGTCTTGTGTGTTGTATGCGTTTTAAAATACATGGTAATGTCACAGTTTTACATGTTCTTTCAAAAGCTCTCCATATAAAGGATGCATGGGATAGCCATCAAAGTAACATGATCCCAGCTTCATTACAAATGAAAACTATAGATTTTTTTTTTTTTTAATTTTATTTGAAGCACCTGTGGAAAGTGGAAATACATTTTAAAAATGCATTTTTAATCTTTTGCCATGTTCTGTTTAACTTCATCCTCAATTATGTATTCAAAGTCTGAAGCAAGATGGTAGATTAATCAGTCAAAGCAAATAGTTAGGTCCATAAATATTTGGACAGGAGCAACTTTTTTCTAATTTTACTTCTGTACATTAACACAATGAATTTTAAATGAAAACTCAGATGCAGTTGAAGTGCAGACTTTCAGCTTTAATTCAGTGGGTGAACAAAACGATTGCATAAAAATGTGAGGCAACTAAAGCATTTTTTAACACAATCCCTTCATTTCAGGGGCTCAAAAGTAATTGGACAATTGACTCAAAGGCTAGTTCATGGGCAGGTGTGGGCAAGTCCGTCGTTATGTCATTATCAATTAAGCAGATAAAAGGCCTGGAGTTGATTTGAGGTGTGCTTGCATGTGGAAGATTTTGCTGTGAACAGACAACATGCGGTCAAAGGAGCTCTCCATGCAGGTGAGAGAGCCATCCTTAAGCTGCAAAAACAGAAAAAATCCATCCGAGAAATTGCTACAATATTACGAGTGGCAAAATCTACAGTTTGGTACATCCTGAGAAAGAAAGCAAGCACTGGTGAACTCAGCAACGCAAAAAGACCTGGACGTCCACGGAAGACAACAGTGGTGGATGATCGCAGAATCATTTCCATGGTGAAGAGAAACCCCTTCACAACAGCCCACCAAGTGAACAACACTCTCCAGGGGAAAGGCATATCGATTTCCAAGTCTACCATAAAGAGAAGACTTCATGAAAGTAAATACAGAGGGTGCACTGCAATGTGCAAGCCACTCATAAGCTTCAAGAATAGAAAGGCTAGATTGGACTTTGCTAAAGAACATCTAAAAAAGCCAGCACAGTTCTGGAAAAACATTCTTTGGACAGATGAAACCAAGATCAACCTCTACCAGAATGATGGCAAGAAAAAAGTATGGAGAAGGCGTGGAACAGCTCATTATTCAAAGCATACCAAATCATCTGTAAAACATGGTGGAGGCAGTGTGATGGCTTGGGCGTGCATGGCTGCCAGTGGCACTGGGACACTAGTGTTTGATGTGACACAGGACAGAAGCAGCCGAATGAATTCTGAGGTGTTCAGAGACATACTGTCTGTTCAAATCCAGCTAAATGCAGTCAAACTGATTGGGTGGCGTTTTATTATACAGATGGACAGTGACCCAAAACATATAGCCAAAGCAACCCAGGAGTTTATTAAAGTAAAGAAGTGGAAAATTCTTGAATGGCCAAGTCAGTCACCTGATCTTAAACCAATTGAGCATGCATTTCACTTGTTGAAGACTAAACTTCGGACAGAAAGGCCCCCAAACAAACAGCAACTGAAAGCCTCTTCAGTAAAGGCCTGGCAGAGCATTAAAAAGGAGGAAACCCAGCATCTGGTGATGTCCGTGAGTTCAAGACTTCAGGCTGTCATTGCCAGTAAAGGGTTTTCAACCAAGTATTAGAAATGAACATTTTATTTCCAGTTATTTAATTTGTCCAGTTACTTTTGAGCCCCTGAAATGAAGGGATTGTGTTAAAAAATGCTTTAGTTGCCTCACATTTTTATGCAATCGTTTTGTTCATCCCACTGAATTAAAAGTTGAAAGTCTGCACTTCAACTGCATCTGAGTTGTTTCATTTAAAATTCATTGTGTTAATATACAGAACCAAAATTAGAAAAAAGATGTCTCTGTCCAAATATTTATGGACCTAACTGTACATCCCATTTAATTTCTGGAAAAGATTGTGTGTTGTGCCACTCATTCAAGTACATAACCGTCTTCTCTTATTTAATATCAGAATCTCAAGCCATACTGCATTAGCATGAAAACACCTGCCTTGTTTTGTTAACCGTTTTTAAGAAAATGGCAGATCACAATGCAGCTGATTTCATTGTGGTGTGAAAGGATCACTAGTTATTTTTTGATTTTAAAGTTCCCTTCATGATCCTTTGTGCTTATAAAAAAGACTTCCATGGGAAAACTGCCATTCTAATATAAACAAATTGCTGCCTGTTTTTCTTGGCCCTAATTTTTGCATCACTTTACATTAGTATAGCAGTATTTTACAGATGTTTTCACACATTACTTCCAGGGTCTACCTATTACTGTGGTGTTTATTTATTTATTTTTTAATGATCATTAGTAAAGCATCTTTTTTCTTCTTGTAAAACATGCCCTTTCATATTTGTAATATTTTTAAACAAATCCTGTACACCAGTTAATTTATGCTAGATCTATAAAGTATCCAAAGCAACATGTAAAAGCTGGCTTCCTTTTGGTGTTAAACTCCCATATATTTTTTAAAAAATTTTTTTGTATCGGATCTATTTTTTTAAACTACGTTTTTAATATCTGCAATGCTTATTGTAGTTCTCTCAGTCGAGGGTGGGTGATTTTTTAGTGATAATCACCAAATATTTTAGACTGTTCTAATGAGGATTGCAGGGCTGGTAGAACTGTGGAATTTCAGCTGGGTTAAGTGCACCTATGGTGTATATATCACAGGTGTCTGTAAAATGCGTGGTCAGAAACCGCTAGATGTTTAGATATGCTAACAAATAAAATTATTTTTGTATCCTATTATTTTTGTGTGTTGTACATTAGTTTTTTGTTTTATAGCAGTGCCTCAAAAGTGGCATAGCTTATTTATGACTTATTAAATGAAAAAACTATTACGACCAATGAAAGGCAGCTAGCTTCTTAACTTTTACTGTCATTTGACTGATTTTATTTTTTTTAATTAATCGGATCTTTTTTTTTTGTTTTTTTGTGGGGGGTTTCTTGCAGAGGCGCATCAAGAGTTGCACTTAAAATAATAAAGAATGTGGAGAAATACAAAGAAGCTGCTCGTTTGGAGATCAATGTTTTAGAGAAAATTAATGAGAGAGATCCTGACAACAAGCAGTAAGTTATTCAGTGTGCATCATGACTTTGTTTTTATTAAATTTACAAGTGCTTGCTTTGGCTGAAATATTCTCAGATGAAAAATTACCACAAAACAAAATCATGTGTATCTGTTTAAATTACTAGAATTGTTTTTTTGTTTTTTTTGTTTTTTTTTAATAAACTGTATTCTTTGCTTTAGTTTATGTGTTCAGATGTTTGACTGGTTTGACTATCATGGACACATGTGCATCTCTTTTGAGCTGCTGGCCCTCAGTACCTTTGACTTCCTGAAAGAGAACAACTATGTGCCATATTCTATTTTCCAAGTTCGGCATATGGCATACCAGATTTGCCAAGCTGTTAAATGTAAGTTTTTTTTTTTTTTTTTTTTTGCTTTTTTTTGTGAAAGACCTTTGTGTGTGTGTGTGTGTATGTTTTGCATGTCAGTGTTTTACTTTTGTTTGTAGTAATACAGTATGTATGCTATTCATGTAACGAAGAGGTAGGTTCTATATAGCTTTTAAAAATATTACCTAACACGACTAAAACAAGGATTGTGTGTCAGGCAGTGAAACTGCACACATTTATTTTATATTAATTGTGTATTCTTGCAACAGTGCTCATTGTACAAACCTTTACCTTTCTGTTCAACACGGAATTACTTAAAAAGTCTCACAGACTTCTACTCCTGAGAAGAGATACTGTAGTGTCATTTTGAACTCTCTAGTCATGTATTATAGTTGCATTTCTTTGAGGCATTCTTGCTTAGTTCTGTCTTTGAGAAGATACTTTTGACTTTCCTGAACTGGAGCATCAAAATTGTCTTTTCAGTGGGGGTGTGCAGTATTGGCAAAACATTCTCGTTATTTTCTGGGACTTTGACAATAATATTTAAACAATATTTTGCATCCTTTAAAAACATGTTTGTAAAAGTCTTATCGATCTAACCTGGTCTAGAAATACCACACAAGAAAAAAAAAAACTAGCATTTGTAAACATGTTCTGTCATATATTGCACAAAGATGCAAAAAACCCAAACCTTAACATTTTAAACAAATTACTAACTTCAGGGTCTTTCCAATATTGCACAAAGATATCAGAAAGAATAAATAATTGTAAAATTCTACTGAGGAAACTTCCAAGTTCTATGACAGAAGCACCAGTCTGCTCATAGCATCTGGCTTCAGAGCAGCGCAGTTAAAGGTTACAACATTTTCTCCGGTGCTGAAAGCCCTCTCAGAAGGGCTGCTTGTGACAGTAATGCACAGGTACTTTTATGCAACTTCCCCCATTTTGGGGAAATATACTTGTGTTTTCCACCACTCAGTTGGATTTATATCACTGTTAACTTCAAGTATTATCACGTAGCTCTTGATATCTTTTTCAATGGCAATGTGCAGAGACTTGCCTTCTCTGAATTCGTTTTTTTTTTTTTAATGGTTGATAAAAGACTCTTTTTCTTTCTTGGTCTCTCCCTTGTGTCATCACCTGCTCCAACAGCTGCAGCCATAGGAGCAGATGGAGTGGGGTGAGGAGGCAAGGATCTGTGCAAGTGTTTTAAGTAATGAAAAAAAGTGCTTTGGCCTCAAGGACACCCGACCAAGATGGCTTGTGAAGTAAAATGTGTTATAGGCATATGCTTCTTAGGAAAATTAAAATAATCCCATTTGAATGAATTACAAAATTTGTTGTTTAAAAACAGATATTGTAATCTTTGTCACAATGAAACACTGAAATTGATTTTTTTTAAATATAACACTGAAATTTAATTATATCTAAGCAATACTTCTCTTCTATTTTTAGTTCTTCATGATAACAAGTTAACCCACACAGATTTAAAACCTGAAAATATTCTGTTTGTGAATTCCGACTATACAATAAGTTATAATGCTGAAAAGGTAAGTAATAACATGGCAAAAGAAATAAACCATTAATCATCAAAGAAGGTGGTTTTAGAAACTGCAAGCTTTTGTATTAATAAAATGGTTTCCATAGACTGAGTGCAAATTATTGTAATTGGCCTTGCACACATTTACAGTTTTCAGTTTTTTTGGTTTTTTTTTTTTATATATATATATATATATATAAGTTGGAGCCTATGCAGGATTTAATAACTTTATCAAGGTCACACTGTTGGTTATTGGTATAAATAGAACCACTGGCCTTGTCATTTTTAGGCACTTTGTCATAATACTTGCTACCTCTTTGCAGTCTTTTTGCATTTTCTTTTAAGGAGGGGCCATTGTGGCTAGCTCCTGCTTTCAGAATAAGTCAGTGGAACCCATAGGCATCTACAATTGATAGCTTTATGAATACCTTAAGTGAAGGGTGAGCATGGGTTGGCACCCCTTACCAAATATACAAATACACTGTTTTCAATTATTGGCTGCTTGTGAGACTTTAATTTTGTAAAGTCCTTTATTTGCTCTCCTTGTCGGCAAAGGGTAAGGTATAAGTAACAGGGTTTTATTTATAGTCTTTTACCATAAGACCCTTTCTGATGCAATTTGTACTTTGAAATTGAGTCCTCCTTTGTAAAATGTTTAACTGTTCCTTCATCTGGTAATAAACTACATGGTCATTGGTCAAAGTAATAGAATGCTTTCATTAAAGTTTAGTTTTTTTTATTTTTTACATGTTGTGGTTAAGTGTTTAATCTTAATTTCTGGCATATAAAGAATCTAACAAAGTTCATGTCCTTTGAATATGAATATATATATATGATATTTTTTTTTACCAGTTGAATTGAAATTGCCAATGTCTCCTCCTTTTGTTGAAATTTGTTGGCAGATATAGAACTTAAAAATATATCTGGGTTTAATCAGCTGAACCAATCTAACGTACTAATAAATAACCAAAACAGGTTAGGAAGTTTCCCCAAGTAGTAATTTAAATTTTAAAGGTGAGTTGTTAATGGGTAGATTTTTTTTTTCTTAAAACAACAACATACATTACAAAATTGTACTAAATTTAATGTATGTTATGGTCAACAGAGCGAGATCTGGGTTTTTTTTTTTTTTTTAATTGCTTCTATCCTGCCCTTCACATTTGAGACAGATATTTACATATATGTGTTTGTGGTCATTTTATAGACCCATTACTGAATCTGGAAGTGTAATTAAATGGTATAAAACTATTGGAAGATGTTATCAAATTATAAAGCATATTGTTTTGTTATTGGTAGAAACGTGATGAACGTACAGTGAAGAACACATCAGTGCGGGTAGTGGATTTTGGAAGTGCTACCTTTGACCATGAACACCACAGCACCATTGTTTCAACTAGACATTACAGGGCACCTGAGGTGATCTTGGGTAGGTTATCCTAGAAAAAAAAATATTTTAAGTAATTGCGTAATGTTTGCCTTTGCATGCCTCTGAAATTTCATTTAAGACAGTGAATAGTAAAATGTTTGAAGGTTTTGTTCAACTTCAGTATTTTTTTTTTCCTTTTTGTTTTTTGTCCTACCTGATGCTAGGCTTAATAGAAATATTTTCAGTTTCACATTAAACCCCTACAATTTTTGTAACCATTTCTATAATTCTTGCTTTTCTGTGCAGAATTGGGATGGCACCAGGCTTGTGATGTTTGGAGCATTGGGTGCATAATATTTGAATATTACCTTGGCTTCACATTGTTTCAGGTAAGCTGTATTAGTGTTAATGGAGTTCTGATTTTTGTATACATTTGTGATAAGTAACCACATGCTTAGTCAACCAACAGTTGTTGAGCTGTATAATAGAGCAAAAGTCCTATTGCACAGTCTCTTTGGACGATTAATAGATTTCGTAAAACTTGCATGTTTGTGTAGATTGTGTTATCCAGATGAGTTAGATTAAGTACTAATTATTGTCCTTGCCTGCGGTGGGTTGGCACCCTGCCCAGGATTGGTTCCCTGCCTTGTGCCCTGTGTTGGCTGGGATTGGCTCCAGCAGACCCCCGTGACCCTGTGTTCGGATTCAGCAGGTTGGAAAATGGATGGATGGATGGATATTGTCCTTGCACAAAATATTTGTGTTCATTATGTAAGTGAATTATGCCCAATTTATTGTGCAGTGATCGCAATGAACATCTAGGAATGTAAATCAAATCAGCCTCTGTTTCTAAGGACCTTGTAAAACCTTCTGAAGAGATTTAATATTTTGCTGTATTGGTTGACATGAATTTATTATCTACAGACGCATGACAACAGAGAACACTTAGCAATGATGGAGAGAATTTTAGGTCCAGTTCCTTCTAGAATGATTCGAAAAACCCGGTAAGTCTGTTCCCATCCCCAAAAAACCTTTTGTGAGAATAGCCACTTGACAATGACGTGTCCCGTATTGATTCCAGAGTTGTGCATCTTTAAATGTCTTGGATGTGTAAAGTAAAATCCAGTTTTTTGGGAGACAAATTCCTAAAATGCCTTTTAGTAGACATTAATGTAAAATGCAGGTTTGTATCCATATACTTTCTTTTAAAAAATAGTGAGTGTTACTCACTGTATTTACACACAATTTGCATCGCCTTTATTACATAATCAGAATAGCGGTTTATTTTTGGGTTTGTGGTTTAGTCACACAAGTGCCAAAAAACCCCTTGAGGCATAAGGTTTAAGGTAGTTATTGGGAAAGTGAATATGCAGCCTAATACTCCACCCTGGATTAAAAAGATTACCGTATTTTTTGCTCCATAAGACGCACCTGACCATTAGACGCACCTAGGTTTAGAGGAGGAAAACAAGAAAAAAAATATTCTGAACCAAATGGTGTACTAATATGTTTAATAAAATATAGCAGAATAATATTTCAACCATGTAAATTCAACAGCGGTATTAAGAAACATCATCACTGTCATTAACAAATAAGGAGATACTTTAAGGTTCAAGCACTCTTCTAGTTTTATGGAAACCCCAAGAACTCCTCATCGCTAGTGTCAGAATTTATGAAGCTCAGTTGCTCACAATCACTTTGCAGGAGCACGTACCTATCATCACGCACGTTTGGACCAATGCTCCCTGAAGTTGTATCGCCAGCCTAGTCCCATCTATATTTGTAATGCCACAAAGCCCTTAATCTCGTGTTTTGTTGTGGGTTTCCAGTTTGAAAAACGAGAATGCGGTGCAAGCACAGCCCTCGATTCAAAAAATTGCTCTGCATACCTGTTTGTCTCGTCTGACAGTAGCTGAAAGGCAGCTTCAGGAAAGAACAGCCTGAAGTAGTCTAGCGGCTGGTAATCTGTCGAGTCCAACAGCAAGCCATACTGTCTTGTGAAGTCTGGTAGCTAGTTTGGCTCCCACGGATCAATGTCTAGGTATTCCTCCCACACGAACCTTGCCATAGGTGCACGAATGCGCTCAGCTGGGGCGGCATCGGCTGGTGTCCCGATCAGCTGATGCCAGTTCCTCACTCTCTTGTTCAATCTCCTGATCACTCTCAACAAAAGTTCGACTCAGTGATAATGCGCAAAACATTTGTTTTCTGCACTCGCTTCGCTCCCTCGTGAGATGTCGATGCCATCTTGCCATTGTTTACATTTCGCAACTCACCCACACGCAAGGATTAGATGCCGAGTCAATGAGTCTAACATTCCTCCAAGCACAGAGGGAATGCCTGTAACGTATCAGTGAGTTTTGTCGCCCTCTACCCCTGGATGTCGACTTTTGTCAGGTAATACACATCATGGTCTGTGATGCAATATTCGCTCCATAAGACGCACAGACATTTCCAACCTTCTTTTGGGGGAAAAAAAAGTGCGTCTTATGGTGCGAAAAATACGGTAAATAACCCATGCAGTTTTTAAAGCTCAGAAGTTAAAGCATTATTTTGATGCCCTTTATAGAAGAAAATGTATTTCTATTGCATCTTCAGAGATCGCTTAATAGACTGCATGTATAGACTCTTATTGAAGTGGATTTTTTGTGCGATTCACTTGATGTAGGATGCTTTTGATGCATGGGCCTTTCTCACAGACATTTTACATACATCCATCTGGACCTGTTTGAGCATCTGATGATATACTTGTGCATATTTGCCAACTGTAAACGATATTCAGTTTTCCTAAGCACATTATTTTTTTGGTTCATGTATATTTTTATCTTTAATTGGCTGAGGGTAGGTAGGTAGTGTGTTCTGAAACCTGTAGTTTGAACTGGCATGATTAATTTTGGCTGCAGTTAGATAAAGGTGTAGTTATTGGGTGGAACCTGACCAATTGGAAGCGATTTTGACAATGAGAATGATTTCACACCAACTATTAGAAAGTGGTGGGTATGATGGTGGTTCCTACCAATAGCAATATTTTTTCAGAAATGTTTTTTATGAAAGATGTTAATTTATTACTCAAATTATGCATACATCTAGCTAACAAATGGCTGAAAATGAATGGGCTATTTGTGCTTGATGATTTTTAATGGAATGATGCCTTTCAAAGCAGTCCATTGCAGGCATTGGAAGGTCATATGGTTTGCAATATGCATATTCCAAACTACAGTACATAGTCTGGATTTATAGTACTTGTTTTTATCAATGGGCTGGAAATAACATTAAAATAGTGACCAATATTTGATGCTGTGCTGTAATGAAATGGATGCCTAAAGTGTGTAAGCTTTTTATTTCATACAAGTTGCTTCCATTTGATAGCAGATAAAACCAAATAATGCATTGTAGATGACTTTAGGTGATACTTAGAAACCATTTCATCATTGATGTTGACCATAGCACTCTTTACCTGAGTGTCTTTCCAGTTTCTTTTGTTTACATTACACTCACAAGACCGACTTTATCTTCTTAATCCATAACAAAAAGTCAAGAGATTCCGGGTCTAATAAAAAATATGATGTTAAGGTGCTTGATTAAAACAACTTTCTCTAAACATAACTGTTTCCCCTTTCTCTGTTAAGTAAGCAAAAGTATTTCTACCATGGAAGACTTGATTGGGATGAAAGCTCTTCAGCTGGGCGATATGTCAGAGAGAACTGTAAACCACTCCGGGTGAGTGTTTACTGTGAATATACTTGGACACCACTGCATTCTTAATGAAAAACTGTTTTCATCTTCTATGTTTACTTACGTAATGTATAAATTGTGTGTTGTGCATCCAGCCCATGATTGAATCTTGTCATTGTAGACATATAAAACATGAATAACACCACTGCCAGAACCCACAAAAAGTGTAAATTGAGTACATTTTAGAATGTATACTGTAAGGTTATAGTCTCCTTTGGGATCATTTGTCATACAGAAAGACCTACAGTATGTAGCCACCTGAAATTTTTAAACTGTATTTCAAAGAATACCTTTTACTCATATGAAATAACTGCTACTATTCCATAATGCATTCTTCCATTTCCTGAATGCATTGTATCCATTACAGCCAATTCTTCTGCTCTACATCATGCTATCAGGAACAAGCCCTTGACAAGCATACATCTCAAGTCACTCCCAGCAAGACATGTTAGGGCTGCCATTGAAAATATCACCTTTGAACAAAGGGGTAAACTGGCAGACTCTAAACAGTGACTAGGCCAGGACGAGAGATTAGGTCCTCTGAACTGTGAGAGAGCAGAGCTAAACCATTATACCACAATTAAGCCCATATAATGGTTAATGTTTTGTTTTTTGTTTTTTTTTTTTTATATCGTGGTATTGTGTAAAATGTACATTTAAAAACATTTTTTGCATGTAATGGAACAAACACACTCTAAAGTCAAAATAGAGCATACAATTCAGTAATTAAAACAAAAAAGTGTATTTAGTATTTGTTGGGTGCCATATTAAGGCCGACTTTATATACTACTCAAAAAACTTAAAGGAACACTTTTTAATTAGAGTATTGCATGTGAAAGTTCTGGAATATTGTTCTGGTCAGTTAAGTAGCAAGAGAGGGTTGTTAATTTCGTTAACACCAAAGCAGCTGAAAATGATTAACAGGTGCTCTAGAGGGCTAACAATGAAATGACCCCCAAAACAGGAATGGTTTAACAGGTGGAGGCCACTGACATTTTTCCCTCCTAATCTTTTTCTGACTGTTTGTTTTTTTTCACTAGTTTTGCATTTGGCTACGGTCAAAGTGTTCCTTTAATTTTTTTTGATCAGTTTATTTGAATGAATTATTTACATATGTATTCAAACCTCCAATTTCTTAACATAGGTTTTCTTTTTGTGTTACAGAGGTATATGCTTTGTGAGGCAGAGGAGCATCATCAGCTGTTTGATGTAATCGAGAGCATGCTAGAGTATGAGCCATCAAAGCGTGTAACTTTGAGCGAATGCCTGAAGCACTCCTATTTTATGCCACTGCGAAACAGCTCAGAGCAGCAAGGGTGCTCTAGTGGGAAGAACTGGGAAGGCAACCGTGACATCAGCCGGTGACCTTTAACCTAAAGAGAATCTGGAGTAGCCAGATGCATTAAAAACTTCTCTGATCACTTCTGGCTTTAAAAAGAATTACATTATGTGGTTCATCTTTCAAGAGCTACAAGGATTGTTGACTTGTGGGCAAGATTTGCTCACATTGCACCGTGGCAAAAATTACCTGCATTTGTTTCTGGGTGGAGGAAAATTTGAGGAGTTATGGTTCCTCCTCTTTCTTGTTTGAACTGTTCATGGATTTTGTACTCGGATGCTGCTGCCAAAGGCTACTGGAGTATTCTAGTGGTGAAGTTTGAGTGTGAGAATTAAGAAACCTTCAGGTTACATGTGATCTACCAATAAGGCTTAGAGATGAACCATTGCTGCAAAATTGCTGCTCCTTTTTTGCTCTGTTTTGTGTAAAACAGGGCCAGCACATTTAGGAAGCAGTGTTCCATAGCACGACTGCTTTTAATGCAGTCTATCCTCTCCTTTACATGTATCTGCCTTATTCATTCCTTCCATGACAGTATCCCTTATTAAAGGAGTGGTTAAGAATAAATTGTAGTTTTGTGGGGTTAATTATTCTTCAATGTTCCATGGGTTTTAAACAAATTTTGTGAGGGCACTGTTCAATGCTGCACATCTAGGGTTGGACTTCACTTTCGTGTATGGTTTAAAGGTTGAGTTAGCACACAAAGCATAGAATATAACAACTTTACTGCCAATGTTAAGTGACCCAGGCTTTGAAATTGGAAAAAAAATGAACGGCACTTGGCTTAATTTCTAGAAGGAAAAAAATTGCAGAAATCTGCACAATAAGGTTGTCCTTTTGTTGTAATCTTAAATGTACTGTTTTTCAGTAAGGTTTTCAAGACTAGTAAGCAGTGAGTCTGGAACCTAAACCGAAATTGACATGCTAGTAATTTGCTGAAACCTGAAATACTTTTCCACTAGGTTCCTTTGTATGTTTAATCTTTCTTTGGTATGAAACAATCGTGACACATGCAATAAAATATTACAGTACAAAACTGAAATAACACCTCCTTTTGAAAATGTTTTTGTAAACAATACATACTGAATAGGAAATGTTTTTAAAGTGTTTATTTTATGCATTTAAAATAATTTAGATGTGGGGACTGTTAAGTGTAGCATTTCTATTTATTTGTATAGAGGCGATAAAAGCAAATGTAGACTGCCCCTCTTCAGCCTCGGTTCATTTGATGCCACTCCATCATTCCTCCGAGGATATGTGTTCTCCCTTACCAGCTCTTCCTATGGTTAGACCAGCATCTACATGTCAGTTTGGGAAAACTTCCTTCAAATGTGAAAATGTGTATATTCATCAAAACTTGTAAATAAGGAGCGTTGTAAATGTTTGCAATTTTGTTTATATTTGTGTATAAAGTTATAATTTGGAGATAAATATGTCCTGTAAAATCATTTTTCTTTTTCTTCTGTGTTTTCTTTGTCTTTCAGATAGTTGTTTGACCTAATCCTCTGACTATGCCTTTGTGATATGCCCCAGCTGCTCTTTACTTGGGTTCAATATTAGCAGGTATTTAAGAGTGTCAGAGATGAAAGTGACAGATGCAGGTTACACAGTGTCCATTCACATAGGTGTTATGTTCTGTTGTCAGTGTTTTATAATAAAGAAACTTTGTATATAAACAGAGGAACGTCCGGTGCCTCATTCTGCTCCATATAATTTAATTTTGCTCAATCCTAGTTTCGCAGATTAACAAACAAATGATTTATGAAAGAGTTTCTATTTTTATTTGATAGGATTAGTAGTAATTTAGATCTTGCAGTGTATTATGCTATTTGAATTAAATGGGGATAAAAGGCAAGGCTTCATTTCAGAATATTGTGACTTGCAGTGCAATTGTAGTTTAATTTTTCTTTTACCTTGATGGTTCGTGATATGTAAGGCCAAGAGTTCTTTTTCTGTTCTTTTAGATTGGATTTAGTATATGACACATTTATTAGGATAGTAATCCTTTTTAATGTAGCTATACTTGTTTTACCTTAAATCACTATCATT
The DNA here is from genome assembly GCF_900747795.2 of Erpetoichthys calabaricus. Taxonomy (NCBI): domain Eukaryota; kingdom Metazoa; phylum Chordata; class Cladistia; order Polypteriformes; family Polypteridae; genus Erpetoichthys; species Erpetoichthys calabaricus. The sequence continues at coordinate 209,013,735 of NC_041395.2, forward strand.
GACAATGCACACGGCTCGATGATGATGCACTTCCTGCCAATACGATGAAAAGTCGCCTTTGTCCTTGGTGTTTTGCAGCTTTGAGAGATGATCCGAGTAATGTCGGATCCGCTTGTATGAAATCATCCCAGTGAGTTCATGGTCTGCCTGGTTTCCTCCCGTGCTTCGGCTTCCACTGCATTAGTTGCCATGGTATTGTGTTATCCATCCACAGTAACTTGCCCAGCCACTGTAACCGCTTCTCCCTTATAAATCCACTTGCTGCTGGTTGAGCTGTTCTTGCGTGCACCTCCAGTATTCATAATTTTCATTTTCCAAATCCTGAGAATGAGCTGCAGACATCACTGGTCAAATGCATGTTTGGTATTCCATGACGTTTGTGAGTGCCCATGATTGGCAGCCATAAGTCAGTACTGAGATTACAAGTGCATTTTAGAACCATATTTTGTGATGAACAGCTGTGTCTCATGGTTTCCAGACTTTGTCCATCAAACCAAAGACAGCGATGGCGCTATCTAGTCTGGTAGACACTTTAGTACTGAACCATTGACTGTCACTTATGAACATATTTGAAGTTCCTTACAATCTCAACAATTATTGCCAGCATGTAGGAGTAAGCTGCAGTGTGCCACAGTTGGCCGATCAGCATTGTTTTGGTTTTGTCATAGCTGATCTTAAACCCAACTGCAGCTCCAACATCCAAAGGGAGTGTCCAGTGTGCACCGCAACATGGTGGAGTGGTGAACAGCCATTTTTGGGGAGTGTCTTCTGGGACTAGCACTGAAGAAGACTTCAGCTGAAGTATCACCTTGGGTCCTACGCAAGGTGGACAGACCCAGAAGGTGGCAGACTGCATTAGACTTGTAACCTCAACAACCTACTTTCATTGCTCTGGATCCAACACGAGAAAACTTAGCAGTAATAAAGGATAGTCATGCCGCATTTATGATGCCTACCAGTGGAGCCAATAGGCGGATAGAAAGGAATCCAAGTGTTGTGCTTAACACCACCAAATAAGTTCTGACTGCATAAGTTGGAATGTACAAACACTGCATCAGATTGGCAGACTAGATTAATAATTACACAATGCTGCTAAATACAGTCTTGACATATTGGCCAGGCTTGGATAGCTGTGTCTCCTGCACTGCCAAAGTGGGAGATTGGGAAATTATCAACTTGGCGACGTAAAGATGGGCAGCATACTGAAGGAGCTGGCCCACTGTTATCACGCTGACCCAGGAAGGTATTAAGAAACGTAGAACAAGTTGATGAACATATGTTAAAAGCCAGTTTTAATGGCCAGTTAATTAACATTTCTGCTACGCAAGCAGTGTACTGCTTGTACTTGGTGTGTGTACTTAATGTAAATCTGGAAGATTCCACCAGGTGGCAGTGTGAGATATCATCATGGTGAGAAAGCATTTCGCTTCACTGTGTTTTGAATTGCCCAAAACATCCATTAAATTCCGAGGACACTTTGCCACAGTATCTCTGAAAGGGATGAATGTTTGGTGATTACATCCATCAATCCAAGGATGCGCAGGAAGAAGCCCTAGAAGCATATAGTGATTAACAACTGGGTCGGTTTTAAGACAACATTTACAATGTTTTACTTTAATGAGAAACTACAAGATTAAAGCAGGAATTTCCACAAAATAGACCTTTTCACTGTGTCCCAAATTTTTTTTCTCGGTGGCTTAAATACACTGAAGTACATTCTGATGCTGTTGTGAAGGTGCAAAAACAAAAAAAAAAGACCGCACAGGAGATGGTATGTGAGACCTTTAAAATTTATCGCGTCATTGCAATTAGGAATATGCAATGCATGAATATAAAAGCATCCATTTGTCGGCATTTTGCTTCACCACATCGAAGCACATGGGTTGATCCTGTAGGATCTGTAAAGCAGCTTTCTGTCACTTGTTGATACTAAACAGAGACTCTGATGTCACGTTCCAACTTGAACACACTGCACCCCCTGATTTTTTTGTTGGTACTGCATTTTGTGCATGTGTCACAATTATTTCTGAGGATGTGTCAAATGAATGCTGGGAATACGTGGCAGCCATGATGCGTGTGTGTTCACACTCTGAGAGCGAACATTAAACTGGCCCTAATTGTCACCTGCACACCTAAAGAAGACAAAAGTGAGGTGACCAAAGAGGAATACTACATGGAACTTGAGAGCATCTGCCAATTTGTACAGAAGAAGGACGTGCTAGTGGTCAACAGCGACCTGAATGCAAAAGTCTGTTTAAGTTCCAAATCATGGAGGACAATTTACTGTCCCTATGGTATGCTTGGAGCCCTCAATTGTAACAGTGAGCAACTCCTAGTGTGTGGAACTCACTAATAGATGGAGTTACTTACTTCCCACACAAACTTTTTTTGGGATCAAATTTTTATTAACAAAGTATAAATCATAAACAATTGCAACAGCTCACAGAAAGGTACATTATACCAATGAAATATCAACCCCTGGCCTTATATGAACAAATATATCCCTGGAGTGGAAGGCACAATGAAAAAAAAAATTAAATAACCTAAGTGAGAAGTCAGGGAAAATGACACCTTTTATTGGCTAACTAGGAAGATTACAAAGCTTTCAAGGCAACTCAGGCCCCTTCTGACATCTTGCCAGAAGAAGGGGCCTGAGTCGCCTCAAAAGCTTGCATATTGTAATCTTTTTAGTTAGCCAATAAAAGGTGTCATTTTGCTTGACTTCTCACTATATGCATAATGGCTAACACAATACAACACCCTAACATAAAAAACCAAAAGTCAATTTTGGTATGCAGTTTCCCTCTATATGACTTGGGACAAGTTGTGAGGCTGACTGCCACTTTAAAATACAGGTCCTGGGTGAACTATTATTCCATGCTGCAGGTAACTGAAGTAAAATATGATTAAAAAAAGACTTTTTCCATAAATCAAAAGATTATAAACTAGGGGATTTCCAGCACGAGGCTGAGACTAATTTTGCAACAATCGTGCCTAGAGAGAATAACCTTTGCTGGAAAGAAGAAAGAGACAGCAGAAAAGTCCAGAAGAAGAAATAATTGAGGCAATAAAGGAATTTTTTGAGAGAAATTTTGACACATTACCCCAAGAACCCTAACTGTGGGACACTCCTAGAACATGTGTGGAAAGGTACCTAGGGACTTACATGTACAAAGGGAGTACAGAGGGTCAGCTGATAAACCCGTTAGATACAAATGACATACAAATTTGAATTGAGTATGTTGGTAATTGGGGTTCTTAGATGCTAAGGTAATGTTCTTAAAAATTATATTCCAGTCAAGAATAGTAAGAGAGGGAAGATCACATTCCCAAACCAAAGTAACTGGTAATGTTTTAAGAGTGGCTTTCCGCAAAGTTGTATAAAACATAGAGACCGAATAAAGGAAAGCAAAGGATGAAAGGGTAATGAAGACAACGAAACATAGTAAGACTTAAGAACAGGCCTGATTTGAAGATAAAAGAAAAGGGAAGAAGATGGAATAGAGAACTCAGATCTTAGTGACTGGAACTTTTGGAGCCCTGAGCTGTCAAAAATACTGCCAAGCATGGAAATCCTACACTTCCTCGAGGTTGGGAAAGCAATACTGTTCCTGCCAATGAGCAAGGCTGGATTTGGGGAAAATGGTAGAGAGGGAATGTAATTTAGACTAATGGCTTAAAACGTTTCTCCACCTTACGCCATATACTGTAGTGAGAGTATAAGAAATTAGACAGCCCAAATTTGCTTCCCACACAAATTAATCCATCAATAAACTTGTACATTGCCTGATAGATTGAACAAAAACCTTAATAGTCCATATCATCTTCATTCACTGCAAATGGAAGAGATTGTTGCTTAACATCAGAACTTTCTGAGGAGTTGACATTGGCTCAGAACATGAACTTGTGGTCGTGGATGTCAGATTCAGGCTTAGCAGTCAAGGAAAGCACCATAATTAGCCAGTCCTTATGCAAGCTGAGTGATGACACTGCTATACGGGAGGCCTTCAACATACGACCAGGAGGGAGATCTGCAGCCACCTCTTACACCCTGAGCGGCTTGAGCAATTGTTTGAAAATTTTTTGAAACTTCATACAGGTGAACTATGCCACACACTGACACAAACAGTACCTCATTTGCAAGCAAAGGGTGTTGACTCCTAGTAATCAAATTGTTAGAATATTTACGGTTCACTTTTAATCTGGTATGAAATCATACATGTGGTGTTTCATAAATTGTCACAAAAAATGTTTAAAAAAAATCAGAATTATTCTGTACCAGTAACAGCGCACTATATGATACCGTGCTGTGAATACACTTGACTTGACCATTCATAGTATTCATCCTCTTTCTCTGTACGTTTGGCATCCGTTTGCTCAGAGGTTGATGCGCTTGCTGCTTCCTAAGCAGCTCTTCTTTTCTCCACCCTAGCCCCCCGCTTCTTCTCTTCTTTCATCAGCATCTTTTCATGTTAAAACTGATTAAGTCAGTGTTTGTGTTGCAATTACTTAGTATGTTTTCCTTAATTTTTGACTTATGCTGGCACTTAAGTCTTCAATCTGCCTCAAGAATGATTTAAGATATGAAGAGGTAGGGGAAGTGACAGCGAAGGTGGTAGGGATAACAGCGCCTGTATGCACCACGCGGCCGCATTGCTGGCCGCTGCTGAGAGTTGATGCTACAATAAAATAAATAAAAATAAAAAGAGGAATAACCTTGGAGGTCAATCATCACCCCAAAAGTGGATAGTAGACGTCACGTAGTATATGTGTATCAAATGTCAGGTCAATATTTCGAACAGTTTGCGAGCTACAGGTGATTTAAAATCTTGGACAGACAAATGGACAGCCACAGTAGCGCATTATATAAGGAGATAAGAAATACCCAAGTGTTATGAATCAATCAAAATGTACCGACAAAAAGATTTTAACCAATGTGATGCACCCTCTAACTGACTGAACAAACATGAGCACGTTGAAAACCAGAAACCACGTAACACTGCTCTTCTGATTTTTTTATGTGCTCTCGCATATTACTTCACTAATCAACAGCAAATATCTACAAGTGACATATCAGTACTTACTGTAGGTTCTCCTGATCAAAATAAGTCCAAGCACATTATTGTAAAATGCATCAATCATGTGATATCCACCAGATAAGTGGAATCGCAAGGCCACTTTTGACAAATACCATTTCACATTTCCAGGTCATTAACTTGATTCAATGGGTCACACGTTCACAAACCTCATACTATTGGATGGCAGCGACTGTGACGTCTCCAACAATATGTAGATGTCCATTTACAGTATGAACATGATGACACACAGATGAGGGCCTGCGTAAATGAACTATAGGTCTCACAAAGACACGTGGTGGATCAGCACACAAAGAGTAGCAGATCATCGAAGACCATCACTGAGCATCATGTGTGCTTATTTTCTGGAAAAAATGGCTTCAAGTCAACCAAAACACACTTTTTGGAGACTATCACCGAAGACAGCGATAAAGGCATTGCTGATTTTGAATCAGGCAGAGACAGCAGTTCAGAAGAAGAGTTTCCTGAGTAAACTGCATCCGTTAAATAGCAATATGATGCACATTTCAAGCTTCACAGCACTTCTCTTTAAAATGTCTAGGAACACTCAGCTTCTGTAATCGGCTTCATAGTTAGAACTCCACACTTAATTGAGAGGAGTAAACTTGCTAAACTATTACTCTGTGTAATTTGTATTTAGTTTCGTCTTGATCGGTGTAGATCGTTGTTACCTGAAAGTATTATATGTAATGTTATTTTGACAATGGCAGCATCAAGCAGCCATACTGTACATTTTATAATGTACATATTATATGTCACATGTATGTATATTACAATGCATATCTCTTCATTTCCATTTATTGGTGTTGCATGAAAGTGTCTACACAAAGCTTACATGAAACTGTTTTGTGTTTATACATCTGTATTAGTGTATATGTGCACAATACTGTTTTTATTTATATGTGTACGTGTATAAGCAAAACTGTTTTTATTTATATACAGTATTGTCACACACGTGTGCAATGGGAGGCAGCTAAAGAGCTTGAATGAGAGTAATTCCGAGCCAGACCGGGAGGTGGCGGAGTGCACTGACTCTTTCTCTTGTTTTTCTATAGACCGTTCATGGGAACTTCCACCTGGCCTTGATGACATCATTCCTGGTTCCGGCCCCTTTGACATCACTCTTAGGTGTGAGCCTATGGATGAAAACCCTTCCGGTTCCTGCCCCTTTGATGTCACTTCCTTTACTGACCTTTAAAACTGCCAATTTCCTCCATCCCCTCAGTTTTGTTCTGGACTCCAATCAGTACAAACCTTTAAACCATTTTGCAGCCAGGGAATAATATATGGGTGGCTGCCCCAAACCTTTCTGTGGCTTCTTTGATTTTGTGACAATATACGTGAGTGTATGTGAGTATAGTTGTTGACACTGTGTTGTCTTAGTGTCATTGTCCTTTTACAGTTTCTTCCATTTTGGAAATATGTTTATAAAATTGATGGCTGCACAGAGACCAGATTGATGAGGACAAAGAGCCTCCACAGAAAAAATGCTTAGCACTACCCTCCCTCACATCTGGCCATGGTGATAGACCATCAACATCTGGCAAAACAAGAACCAGCTGTGAACGCATCACACTCAGCCAGAAGCACAGACCCAGCTCTTGCCCCAACTCTAAGGTCCAGCAACTTACCAACAAACTCACAACCCAGGAAGGCCAAAAAAATTATCTGCAGCACTGTTGGTCAACCTGAAGAAGTTTGGACAGGAGAGGGGGACCCATGGTGTCAAATGCTGTAACTATTTATTTCTTCGTTATCGGCGTAAAACATTAGACAGTTACAGTTGGCATGTCTGGGAATACCTCAGAGGTGTAAAAATGACCCTGGCATTACTTGTACATAACATAAACTGTAACAAAAATTTGAAAATATTACCATGAGTGCCCATTTTGTTCCTAATTTAGCAGCAGTTTCTCAGTAAAGGATTGTTTAAAGTTGACATAAACACACATTCTATAACATTTGACAAGTTATCTGTCAGGTTTTAGTGAAATGTTGACTACCCTGCCTTAATTTTTTGAATAATAAGGCTTTATTTTGGGGTAGGGTGGAGATTGCTGGAAAATACCCTCAGGGTGTAAGAGATATTAATTGATGTCGAACAGAAGCAACGTGGATTATGGGAGTCATTCAAAACAGCTGTGCATAGCACTACAGATGAGGTGTTAGGAAAAAAATGCTCTACCTAAGAAGAAATACTGTGTTTCATCCAAAGTGTCGAGAAAGTGGCAAGAATGTATGGTGAAAAGGGACTGAACATGTGAGTGCTGTCAGGCATTGTGTGGCCAATTGAATAAAGAAGTTAAACAAAGCTAGTGCAAGGATAAACAGCAATGGGTCAATGAGCGAGTGTGCGAAATGCAAAAAACGGCAATGGTTGGCGATCAGAGGAGGATCTTTCGAATTGCCGAAGACTTATCTGGCGGATGTACGAGGCACGCAAAATCAACAGCTAACCTCAGAGACAAGAATGGTGTGTTTTTGATAACTGATGAAGAACAACTCGACAGATGAACAGGGCATTTCCGTGAACTGCTTAACGCTGAACCACCAAGCACTGAAGCAGAGCTCGAACTATGGAAACTGGGTTCTCTGGAAGATAATAATGGAGTGTACTCATTGCATGAGATACGAGTAACAAAAGCTGACCAAGAATTAAAAGCGAAGAAAGTGCCAGGCATTGATGGCATTCTGGCTTGGCTGCAAAAAGTTATTGTCAGAGTATGGGAGAGTGAAGTTATCTCATCAAATTATAAACGTGGAAAAGCAACTTAAGCCACTTGGCTTGCTCAATATAGCTGGTAAAATTTTTGCTAAGGTGGTACTCAATAGATTTAGAACCGCCTTGGATCGGAGGCTGTGAGACCAAAGCAGACTTCAGACCAGGCCGTTCCTGCCAAGATCAAATATTCAGCCTGAATCAAATCATTGAAAAGTGCAGCGAGTTTCAACTCCCGTGTACAATCAACATGTTTGATTTCAGGGCCACATTTGATTCGGTACGTAGGGCTTCTCTATGCGCAGCATTTCAATTGTATGGATTGCTGGAGAAACTCAGCACTCTAATGAAAAACACGTGAAATGTTGTGTTCAAGCTGAAAATGGGCTGTCTGGGTGGTTCAAAATAGTTGCTGGTGTGCAGCAAGGATGCATTTGGTCTCCTCTGCAGTTTGCCATCTTAATCGATTGGATGTTAAAGGTACCCTAAGACATCAACAAGCAGTAGATAACCAGTATGGTTGCTGTCAGAGCTGGATTTTATTAAATCACTATAACAACCCTCTGATAGTAATTGCAAACGGATTGATTTTGGTGGCCTTTTTTAGTATATTTTTTTATGGTTCAGCTTAGTCCGTTTCATCTTCACTAGTCCTCTTTGTTATATGATGGTAATCTGAGTGAAAGTGAGAGGAGAGCTAATTGTGCGGCTATGTTGGTCATTGGTTGCAAAATGAGGGAATTCATCCTAAGAATTTGCAAAGACTCTGAACAACTTGATGTTTTTAGCATACTAAATGAATAGCAATTAATTGCTTTCCTGAGATCTGTTTTTTGGTGGAATTTTGGCCAAGGAACTTGACATGTACAGAGAGCCTGCAAATCTTTCAGAAATGTGACATATTGATCTGACAGTCTTGAAATCCCCTTGAAAAAGAAATGCTCAAAAGCTGATGTGAGCCTTGGTTAGAGCCAAATGTAGTTGAGTATTGGAATACCCATTTACCTTCCACAAGCGTTAATTTTGCTTCACCAATAATCAATCACTGTAATTATTTCCAAAAGGAAAACAGTGATGCCTGCTGGTAGACAGTAGTGCAGCCTGGGAGTGTAGGCCTGTTGCAGCAGTCTAGCAGTCTTGGGCTTGGGTCTGCACGCAGTAACACAATATGGCTGAATCTGAATATCCACAGATTCATCATATATTGAAGTAATTTATGAAACCGTTTCTTGAGATTGAGAGATGTAAAAACAGCTGCATTACAGATTCCTGTCCTTTCTCATAATTCTGCATCCTTTTTTTCTGTCACTGGAGAGATGGTGGGTTTATTTTTGGGAAGTTGTTCAGCATGTGTGTCGTTGTGCCGGCTGATTGATTCAGTTCAGTGAATCTGCAGCTCCTTTAAGTCAGAGTGGTTAATAGGCAGTAGACAATCCATGACTTGACAGTGAAGTCCTTCAGGAATCCATGATAGGGATATTGTTCTAGTATACGCTCACTGATTTACAGAGTAATCCAACTTGGTCAATTTGACAATAAATGCTACAAAAAAGCACCAGATGTGAAAAAAAAACCCTGGTAACACAAAAAGGAATTCTTGAGTTCTGAAAGGCTAAGGTAGTTCAAGGCCTATAAAACGGAAGAATGGTTATATTGGGATGTTTAGCTTTTTGTTAATGGTTGTCTGAATATAATGAAAGATGCTTAGAAAAAGGGTGGATGTGCATGTTAGAACATCTCAAAGGAACGGGGCAACACATGAAAAGTAACTTTGAAAATGCCTTCAGGATAAAGACACACAAGGGTATGTGGATGTAAAGACAATTTCATATACTAGTGGTCAAGACAGAAAAGTATACAGATTACATTAAAATCAATCTAGAAAAAAACACAATAGAAATAAAAAAACAAAGCCTAACAACAAGAATTCAACCCTCATCTGAGAGAAAGAGAGGAGAGCCGAAAGCAGAAAAAATCCCAAAGGATATGAATGCATATTCTATTTTTTTTGAAGTTTATGACAGATCTTCTAAGCGATAATTAGGTGTTTTCCAGTTTCAAATAATATATAGCATTACTTACCCACTGACATGCACAATTCTTCCAGTTACGCAGGGTAAGTTTACATGCTAGTACTATGGTATCGTCAATTACAATCAATTGGTCCTTCTCTACTTTAACTCTTTTAGGGCTAATTGTTGTTTTTTTTTTCCTTTTCTCCCAGGGCTGAAAATTTTTTTTGAAAAAACTCAGCTTTCTAAAAACCACACAAAGCAATGGTTTCACACATAAATCAACATAAAATACTCTGTTTTTTGTTCCATGAGCCTCTATAGTATGTAAATTCACATACTTATTATATACCTGTTTGCCTTATCACTCAAAGGCTCTTTCTGGAGAAAAAAGAAATATTTGCCTGTCTTTCATTTTCAATTCCCAGAACACTTCAGTCAAAATTAAAGTTTGATAAGTCAGAATCTGATTCAGCAAAAATAGTCAAAAAAATAAATAATGCGCACAGAGTATTTTGCTTTGCAGATTTGCTTCACTCTCTTGCCCGATGTTGATGCCATTCAAGACGTTGTTTATTCTGAGTTACTCACATTCTTGCAGGGATTTGCTATTAAGTCAACGAGTCTAACAGTCTTTCTAGCAAAGAGAGTCTCCCTATAATGTAACAGTGAGTTTTGTCAACGTTTTGTAACTGATTATGGCCCACAATCCTTGCTGTCGACAAAAGTCGACATCCGCCCAAAAAGAATTAAAGCCATCTGGGAGTACACCAAACACAGCTGTTCATGGGTTAAGAGTGATTGTGACACTAAGGCTGTCTGATAAGTTCATTGTCCAAAATGATTAATTCGGCACACTCCCAGAACATGGCCCAGTGAGACTGGATCTAGATGGCAACGCTCGCAAGTTGGATCTTGCCCTGTGTACATTTTGGATAATTTTAAATGAGGGAAGTGTGATCTATGAAAGATTTTAAGTTGATTTATTGAGTGCTTGATGTATAACACTAGAGTGTATTCTACGAGTGTATGGCTGACTTCCACTTCTTTTCTGAGTTGTTAATAGAAAGGTCCTTTTCCCAACGTACCCTAGGATTGTTGAAGGGAAGATTCTTTGAGAGATTTTTATATATTGTTGCAATGCTGTCTGGGTCTTCAAGACATTTTAAAGAAATGGGGGGAAGGTGTGGAAAATTGGGTAAGTTTTTTAATCAAAATTTCTAATTTGAAAATAGTGGAAAAAATGTGTTGCTAGAAAGTAAAATTTGAAGTATAATTGTTCAAAACACGCAAGATTATTATATACCAGTGATGGCAAACCTATGACATGCATGTCAAAGTTGACACGTCACGACATTTTGGGTGACACACCAGCATTCACCAACTCCTGAGTTACGAAAGAAACTGAGCAAACAAAAATATAAGAAATATGAGACCCAGCACCACCCAGGGATTACAATACAATACAATACAATTTATTTTTGTATAACCCAAAATCACACAAGAAGTGCCGCAATGGGCTTTGACAGGCCCCCAGCCTTGACTCTCTAAGAAGACAAGGAAAAACTCCCAAAAAAACTCTTGTAGGGAAAAAAATGGAAGAAACCTTGGGAAAGGCAGTTCAAAAAGAGACCCCTTTCCAGGTGGGTTGGGCTATGCAGTGGGTGTCAAAAAGAAGGGGGTCAATACAATACAGTACACAGAACAGGACAAATCCTCAATACAGTATAAAAATAAAAATTTTACAAGTACGGAGCAGAATTTAACAGTAGATGATATCACATTAATATGATTTGGATTTGTTTAGAGTCCTGGAGACCTCAGCCATCAAGCTGCCTCCCCCATTTGGCCATTCCACAGCTGAAACAGCGCTGGGCCAGCCAATCCAATGAAAGGACCCCTCTACCCCACGATTCCTGTGGTCCTCCATCAGGGATGACTTTACCTTAGGCAGGCAAAGCAACTTGGCAGGTGGGCCGTGGCACCAAGTGCCACATTTGAGTACCGAGAAGAGAAACAGAATAGGTGAAGGTTAGTAACAAATTATAACTATCATGTTACTTATGTTTTAGTGCTAATGACTAACAACAGAGATGCAGTCTGTACAGTTAATCAGCAGCTCTAGTCAGGATATGCTAAACTGAAGTAGTGAGTCTTCAGCCAGGATTTAAAAGCTGAGACCGAAGGGGCATCTCTTATAGTAGCAGGCAGACCATTTCACAGTTTAAGGGCCCTGTAACTTAAAAACTCGACCTCCCACTGTTATTTTATTAATCTTTGGAATCATAAGCAGACCGGCATCTTGAGACCTTAATGTGCGCTCTGGTTTGTAAGTCATGATAAGTTCAGACAAGTAAGCCGGACCTCGACCATTTAATGCTTTATATGTTAAAAGGAGGATTTTGAAAATTGCCCTAAACTTAACCGGGAGCCAGTGTAAGGATTTAAGAACTGGAGTTATGTGTTCGTATTTTCCTGTTCTTGTAATAATTCTTGCAGCAGCATTTTGGATTAACTGGAGGCTGTATAAAGAACAGTTTGAACATCCAGTGAACACCGCATTGCAGTAGTCAATCCTACTAGAAATAAATGCATGAATTAATTTCTCAGAATCCTGTTTATTTAAAAAGCGCCTTAATTTCCTAACATTTTTAAGATGGAAGAAACATGATTTGGACAACTTTGTAATATGCGCTTTAAATGACATGTAGAATCAAAGATAACTCCTAGATTGCGGGCTGATTCAGTAAAGTTAATGGTGATTCCAACTGAGTTAAATGATGACAAAATATTGTTGCGATCAGCGTCATTCCCTCCAACAATTAACATCTCAGTTTATCTGTATTTAAAGACAAGTAGCTCTCATCCATCCACTCCTTTAATTCACTTACACAACTAATTAAAGACAACATTGGAGAAACTTCATTTGATCTAAAAGAAAGGTATAACTTGGTGTCATCTGCATACGAGTGAAAATTAACATTATGTTTCCTAATGAGAGATCCCATTGGAAGCATGTAAAGTGAAAACAGTAAAGGATTCTCACCATCTGTATCAGCACATAATCTGTCATCATGGCAGTCGCACAGTTCAGTTGACTTCTAACCACTGCACCGGAAGCTCATTGTCAAGGCACAAGAGCAATATCCCCAACGGCTATCTCCAAAATGAGTGCACCATCAGCGTTTACGTGAAATCAGCTTTTTTATTCGTTGCTCTTGTAAAGTGCATTGAATTATTTGGTGCCAGGAGCAACACTGCAGCAGAGGTAAGAAGTTATTAACCTCAAAGACTATTTCGGTATACTGTCTCAACAGAGTCTGCAAAGGGCAGTGCTGACATTGTTTTCTCTCCACTTCCGCAAAGAACAAGTGGTCTGCATTTCTAAGCATGTATCTTCACCAGCCCATCACATATTCGTACAGTTAAAACATTTACAATTAAGCCCACTATAAGAGACATTTTCTCTGCAGATCACAGGTGAGATATTTACACATAAAATTTACATCCGTGTTTCTGCGGCCTCTGACGGTTTGAAGATCAAGACAGCCCTGTTGAGCACCATTTGTAATTTCTTCTTAAGTATTTTTTCCATGTATAGATCTTAATGTAAAAAATTGCTCTTATATAATATGGATTTTGATATTAAATGGTAATGATAAGTCTGAACCATGATGTTAATGATAAATGCTGTTTATTAATGGTAAACGTCAGGTTCAGATTTGCCATTTAAAGTCTGAACTATTAAATGGCAAATATAAATGTTAAATGAAACATACACACTGCAGTTGTCAGTTCTATGGAAGAGTACATATTTATTTATGGAAATAACAACATGGTGATCTGTTTATACTAGCTGCTAGGAATGCAAGGAGGATCTTCAAAAATGTTACAGAAGACAGCATATTTTTATGTATCTTTATGTTAATAATATGGCAAAGGAATTAACCCCACAAATACACTGTGGCCTGTTGGAGGTCCTCCACCTCCCCAAACACCTGACGCAAAGTCTCAAGACACAAGTATATACAATATACTTCCCCAGGAAGTGTTTGCCACAGCACAAGCACACTGCAGTTCTTTGTCTTTGTCTTCTTTCTTTCTCCCTCTCTCTCAATGCCTCTTACACTCTTCACACCAAGTGTTACACTCCACTTCCTGACTCTGTCTCCCCAAATGAAGGCTTCTTTTATGTTGCACCCAAGATATTTCTGGTGTTCTGTTAGCATGATATGGGAGCACTTCTAGGTGAGGCAGAAGCCCAACAAAATAGGGCTCTGCAGTGGCCGTAGCATCTGCAAACTCCAACTCTCAGTGTGCCCTGTGGGAACAGGAGGCACTGCTACAACCCAGGGGGGCTGCCATCTAGCAATCCAGGGGAGATAATGCCCTGTTCACACTCTCTTCACAGCCGGGGCTCTTACCTTGCCGTCTGCCACAACACACACATATGTAAAATATTGTGCAGCATAGACACTTGTAAAGGAGGATCTCTAGATGCTTTTGAAAATAATCAAAAAAGGTTCTAAATAAAGATTAAGTAAACAATTTAACAATAAAAATTAAGCCAGTACTTGGTTTGACCACCTTTGGCCTTTAAAACTGTACCAGTCCTCTTAGGTCCACTTTGGTACAGTTTTATAAGTGGCTGCCAGGTTGTTTCAGTCATCTTGGAGAGCTTGTCTTGCTTGCTTCTATTTCTCCAGGGAATCCCAGACAGGGTCTTGTGGAGTTTATGCCACCTTTCACAGAGTTCCTTGTTCTTTCTGCTAAAGATTGTTCTTTATGAATTCAGCCATGTTTTTAGGATTACTGGCCATAGGCAGGAAAAAGTAACTACCAATCAGACAGCTTCCTAATGGTAGTGTATGATGGATGAGGATCAGCTTGTAACTCTCCCTATTGAGAATTCCATGAATTCTGACTAGTCCACCATTTCCATTTTTTGAAATGCTGCCTGAACTTGCAGGGAGCCTCCACTGTGCTTCAAGCTTAGCTGCATGCATTCTACCATGTAACACTTTCCATGTAAAACTTCCACTTGCTTGACGCAAAAAATTGAAATGTTGTTGCCTCTGTTCAGAGCACCTGCTGCCCTTGTTCACCCCCCAGTTCTTGTGTTTTCATGCATGGGGGAATGAGTCTCTTGGCTTTGTTTCCACTTGGGAGGCATGACTTTTTGGCAGCAATTCTTCCATTAAGACTACTTCTGAAAGGACATCCCTGGACAGTAGAGTAGTGGAAATTGGGTTTCATTAGTTTCTGTCAGTCCAGAGCTGGATGTCTCCCAGTTTTGAAGGGACATCAGTTTGATGTCTTCTGCTGAACTTGGTTTCCGTAGCTGTCCACTGCATTTCTAATTGTCAACCATGACCATGTCCTTCTGCTTCTTCAGAATAGCTTGGAAAGCACATATTGTAATTCCTACCTGTCATAAAATTTCTACTGGAAGATAAGCAACTTATGTCGATATGATCACTTTGGTCATGATGTAAGATCTGCAAGTTAAGTTGTCACATCTGCTATACCTTCACTGTCAGTTTCATTGTCCTTCAGCTAGTTTGATTCCTTCTACACTTGTTTCTGTTCAAGTTTATCAGTTTGATCTAATCAGCTCTTTATGTCATTGCTCATTAAAACCAGTTTGTTGTCTTTGTTTAAATGTGCAATGGACTATTAGGGGAGCAATGTTATTAAGTGTTTATCTGAAAAGTGGTCTGTTACTTAAGGGGTTACTTTCATTTAGAAAATACAAAAAAATCTCTAACATTAATGGTTTGACATTTGAAATTTGCTCTTTTCTACTAATGCAGAAGACAAAACATTTGGAGTGCTTAAGATTTTCCCACAGTACCATATACAGTATATATTGACTACTGGTATAAGACAAGTTGAAATATAAGCAAACAACTTACACCTCAGCATTAACATTTGCAGTGCACCATGTATATCTCTGTTATATACTATTTGGTATGGGATTAATAAAAACAGTGTTAATGTTTATGATGCACCATCTATTGGAATGACAGTGATATACTAACAGAATGGACACACAGAAAGACAAACAAACATTTATTCTTTTATTTAGGTGGCTATATTATGCCCAGCAGAAGGCACTCTTGAGTAGACACTCACACTTGGAATGACCCACAAACACATCAAAAGTCCAGTAACAGCAAATTTATTATAAAGGGAGGATCTCAGGGGGATACAGAGCACAGGATTACATAAATGAAACAATAAACGCTAAGCCCCTCTGCTTCCCGACTCCACAATATTCCATCCCCTGCCTTCCTTTCTTCTTCCTGTCTCACTAATAACATTGACATTTCTTTCTCTTCTTTCTTCACACCTTTTGCAAGGTAAGCCCTTGCCTCCACTTTGCTCCCATCTCCAAGCTCACTTGACTAATGGTAGGAGGGTTTCTTTTTAAAGGGAATTGATTAACCCTTCTAAATAGGCGGCCTAAGGTTATGGTTCATCCCTGGCCCCTCAGGAGGCATGCAGCAGTCTTCTTAAAAGGATAGATGTACCCTTATTTGGCTGGGACATAGCAGCCACTTCCTACATCTCACAAGTGACCTGGAGGACTAACTGGTGGTCTCTTGATCTACTCAGTCCATCTATATCACCCCATCCCAAATGCCACATCCAACTCTTGCATGGCTTTGTGGTGTCCCATCCAGGTTTGACTTAGACTGTGATATGGATTAAAACTTGTACTTTTTGCAGTTTGTTGAATATGATTTGTAATATTTGAATTGTGTGTTTTTATTTGTGTGTATTTTAATTTTTGAGTTATTCAAACATATAGCATTTAAACAAATGAAGTGTGCACCCAGAGCTCATAACAGTAAGCTAGCATTGTGTTCTGTAACAGAAGTTGCAGGTAGGTGCAATGAACTCATAAAATACAGAGGGGCAAATGACTTATGACACATAGAAAGTTTTTTATGAAGTTTTTGGTAATAATGAAAGTGAGTCTTAAAGGAGTATTGAATTCAGGGATGTATGAAAACAGAATAAGAATTCTTGGGTAGAAGTAAATGTTAAAGGAGTATTATTTATTATCAGAATGTATATGTTTATGCATAGATAAACCAACCAGTGTGTATATGCTTGTAAGATGATGTGAAATAGGGGCTTGGGAATTTTGCAGTTAACGTTATCTGTCAAAATAAGCTAAAAGTAAGTCAACTGACAAATAGCCTGGCCATAAGAATTTATCAGTTGTCTGATTTTCAACTAATGTAGCCTTACTAAAAATGGCCATCACTTAACGGTATAAAGGAAGGCACTTCTATTGGCTTGACACAGACGCTATACAGCTTTTGAGAGAGGCAGATGATATATGGCTTTTAATATGGGGGATGTGAAATAGGGTTAGTACGAGACAGGGATGAGGTAGGCAGTTCTGAAGACACAGCAACACATCATGCTGTCAGCAGATGAAAGTGCAACACCAACTACAAAATAAAAATGCGCCTCAACGGAGAAGCGGAGAAAGGCTATGCAATGGCATGTATTTTTAAAGAGCAGCATAGTGAAGGTATGAAGAAAGAAGTTTCTATTTATATGGACATTGTCCGAGGTGGCTGGGTGTGGTCGGCATTCGGCTGCCTATAAAAGGGTCTGCCTCCCGACAATCAAGGCTGGAGTCAGGTGAGGAGGTGGACGAGGTCGGAGAAGGAGGTGGGCGAAGAGAGGCCTGAAGAGTGTAAAAGAGAAAGAGAGATGGCTGTTGGTGAAGCCGGGACTGTTGAGAGACTGTGGGGGGTGTTTGGTGGTGGTGCACATAGGACATTGTAAATAATAGTTGTAGAAATAAATGTGTGGTGATGGCTAAGAACGTGCCCTCCTGTCTGTGTCCGGGCTGTACTCTTTCACAACATCTCTTTTGTTTTTACTGATGCAAAGCTTCCTGCATGAACATTGACTTGGATCATTCAGGTTATATGTTTTCTTCTAGTCTGACTTCCTTGTTTACTCCCTTGTTTACTGCACTCTCTTTTTCACATCTCTTTCACAATCCCTGTTACTCTGTACTGTTGATCCCAAGTATTTAAACTCATCCACCTTCGCCAACTATACTCCCTGCATCCTCACCATTCCTCTGACCTCCCTCTCATTTACACACATGTATTCTGTCTTGTTCCTATTGACCTTTATTCCTCTCCCCTTTAGAGCATATCTCCACCTCTTCAGGGTCTCCTCAACTTGCTCCCTACTTTCGCTACAATGTCATCTACAAACATCATAGTCCATGGGGACTTCTATCTAATCTCCTCTGCCAACCTGTCCATCAACATTGCAAATAAGAAAGGGCTCAGAGCTGATCCCTGATGTAATCCCACCTCCATGTTGAATGTATCTGTCACTCCTACTGCAGACTTGACCACTGTCACACTTCCCTTGTACATATCTTGTACAACTCTTACATACTTCTCTGCCACTCCCGACTTCCTCAGACAATACCACAACTCCTCTCAAGGCACACTGACATCTGCTTTCTCCAAGTCCACAAAGACACAATGAAACTCCTTCTGGCCTTCTCTATACTTCTCCATCAACATCCTCAGAGCAAACATTGCATCTGTGGTACTCTTTCTTAGCATGAAACCATACTGCTGCTCACTAATCATCACCTCCCTTCTTAACCTAACTTCCTCTACTCTTTCTCATAACTTCATGCTGTGGCTCATCAATTTTATCCCCCTGTAGTTACTGCAGTCCTGCACATCTCCCTTATTCTGAAATATTGGTACCAGTACACTTCTTCTCCACTCCTCAGGCATCCTCTCACTTTCCAAGATTGCATTAAACATTCTGGTTAAAAACTCCACTGCCATCTCTCCTAAACACCTCCATGCTTGCACAGGTATGTCATCTGGACCAACAGCCTCCCCATTCTTCATCCTTTTCATAGCTGTCCTTACTTCCTCCTTGCTAATCTGTTGCACTTCCTGATTAACTATCGCCACATCACCTAACCTTCTCTCTCTCTCATTCTCTTCATTCATCAGCCTCTCAAAGTACTTGCTCTTAATTTACCAACTATACTTTTAATATACCTACCATTGCTATGTCCCACACAGTATGGTGCCATGAAATGGGGGCACAATGTATTAAAAGTGTTGTCATTTCTACACAGTGTGACTGAAATGTATGCAAATACCCTTAAATGAAAGCCTGCAATGTGCTCTTTAAAAATTGTATGATTTCTAATTTTAAACTGTGGGACAGAGGGGTAAATCAAGGAAAATGTGCCTTTGTTCCAAGGTTTATGGAGGGCACTGTATGTTCTGGGCAAAACAGTCATGGGTGTGTCCTCCAGTGTGTGGCTCTGTCTGTCTAGATTGAGTTGTTATTTGAGAAGAACAAGAATCGGGCATTCCAAGTATTTAGCTTTAATGGAGGCTAAAGCAACTGCAAGTAAATGTAAATGTGTCACACGGACGTTGATCTGTAGGTTGGAATCAATGTCATTAAAATGTCACTGAAACAGATTGAGGTCATTATCAAATTGCATTTAATTGTTGCTTTTTACTCTGCTGTCCTTTTAATAACATTTTGTTCTGTCTTGGGCTGAGTGACCCTGACAGGCTATTTTGATGTTCCCAACATGAAACATTGCCTCAAGTGTTCTCCTGAGTCTGTCCTTGGTCCATTCTATTTACTTCTTTAAAGACTGCTTTGTTTGTCACTTCATTTTTCTTACCTGACCTTTGTAGAAACCTTTGTGTATTCTCTAGGATATCCATTTTAAAAAGAGGCATGAAACCTAAATAGCACTTGACAGCCAGTCAGAATCAGATTTGCCTCAAAGATTATATAGAAGGTGACAGTAGTGGACCCTTGTAATCTGTGACAAGAGGCAGTGCTGACTTCATATGGCTTTGCCTTTCTCACACTTTCTTAAGTCTTCATCTTTATTTGAATGTTGGCAGTGGCTGCGAAGAAAACTGGCCAGAAGAGTTCTATTAGCTTTTGTAATACTTCAATAGCACAAGTGCAGCCCTCTGCCCCTATTGTAGCATTAAGTGACAATATTTGAAAAGGAACTGAAAATTTCAAATAATCTAAACTTGTCAGATTGCAACACTATGTTTGACCTCTTCTGTTGTTGTTGTACATTCTAAGGCATTTATCACAGAAATTATTTGTTTTTACCAGCACAGAGTAACGCATGGGAACACTGGTAATACTTTAGCCTCACATCTTCAGAACCCCCTGCCTTCAAATTGTGGCCCAGGCACAACCTCCATGGAGTTTGCACCCTCTCCCCATTATCAATATGGCTTTTTCTGGATGCTCTCATTTTCTTTCCACACCCCATTGATGTACATACAGTGATACCTTGACTTACGAGTGTCCCAACTAGCGAGTTTTTTGAGATATGAGCAGTCTCTTGGCCGATTTTTTGCTTTGAGTTGAGAGCTAAAATTTGGGTTACGAGCCAGCTTCAGATACCCCACCCCACCGCTAGTTCGTGCAGCTCACCACAGTGAACGCTGCAATATGTCGTGTCTCACTCTTTCACTTTAAGCAGTTAGCTTGCAGTGGAGGCTTCAGTGTTGTGCTCGCAGTTATTTTGCAAAACTTCGTTTTTCCAACTATGGGTCCAAAGAAAGTGAGTGCGAAGGACAGTGCAGAGAAGAAGTGGATAATGTGCATTGAATTAAAGGAAGAAATTATAGAAAACATGAGCAAGGTGTGCGTGTAGTCGATTTGACGAAGCAGTACAAGCGTAGCACTTCTACAATCTGCACCATACTGAAGCAGAAGGAGTCGATAAAGGCAATAACGCCAGCCAAGGGAGTTAAAATCATTTCTAAACAGCGGACATCTATGCATGAAAATATGGAGAAGCTGCTGATTGTGTGGTTGACGGAGAAGCAGCTCGCAGGAGATACCGTGACGGAGGCTATAATCTGTGAGAAGGCACGAGCGATTTACGCTGATTTGCAGCAGCAGACCCCAGGCACTTTGACAGACTTGGCATCGGGCGAGCCATTTAAAGCCAGTCGGGGCTGGTTCGAGAATTTTAAAAAGAGGACTGGCATTCACTCCGTTGTCAGGCATGGTGAGGCAGCGAGCCAGGATATGAAGGCAGCTGAGGATTACCTCAAAACTTTTGCAGGAATAATAGCGGCCGAAGGATACATCCCCCAGCAAGCCTGGACATGGATGAAGGTGACATCAATGAGCTCATCGAGGAGCATTCTAAGGAACTGACAACGGAGGAGCTAAAGGAGCTACAGACGTAGCAGCACACGGAGGTTTTGCAGGAAATAAGTGATGCGGAGGAGGTGGAGGAAGTTATCTCTACAAGTGAGATAAAGGAAATGTTGGGAATGTGGGAGAAACTTTCAGACTTTATTCAAAAGAAACACCCAGAAAAAGTTTCAACTGGGCACACAACTGCGCTATTTAATGACACTTGCATGACGCATTTTAGAAACATTCTGAAAAGGAGGATGAAACAGACCTCATTGGACAGGTTTTTTTCG
Organism: Erpetoichthys calabaricus; assembly: GCF_900747795.2. Classification (NCBI taxonomy): domain Eukaryota; kingdom Metazoa; phylum Chordata; class Cladistia; order Polypteriformes; family Polypteridae; genus Erpetoichthys; species Erpetoichthys calabaricus. The sequence continues at coordinate 209,035,072 of NC_041395.2, forward strand.
AAAACCCCTGCAGATGAAAGTGAGGAAGGTGCGGCGAAAAGGGCAAAAATCAGTGAATAACATTCAATTATTCAGTTCAGCCTTTCTCCACCACCTCTGTCAGCATCTTCATCTCGTCTGATCTCTAAGGTAAATGCTGTACATTATACTGTACTGTACTTAATAAAACCAGTTTATTGCAGTACATTCTATTGTATTGTGTTTTTATACAATATTCGTTATTTATAAGTACATTTTTCTTATTTAAAAACATGTAACAAAAAAATTGCAGTGTTTTTTGGGGGTCCGGAACAGATTAATGGCATTTCAATTCATTCAATGGGGAAAATGAATTTGAGATAAGAGCATTTTGATTTATGAGCTCGGTCACGGAACGAATTAAACTCGTATCTCAAGGCATCACTGTATTAGGTTAATTGGGCCAGAGTGAGTAAAATGACTGGCACCCTGTGACGATGCGGGTTCCGCTTCATGCTCCCATGTTGCTTCTGGGAGCTCTGGAACCCAACACTGTCACATTTGATGGCAGAGGTGGGATAAGCTGGCAGTGGGGACAGAAGAAGAGACAGAGCAGCAAGCAGATTTTTTAAGAACCCACAGACCCAAGCCAGAGGAGGACATTTTAAAGGACGGAGCTTTTTAATGGACATTTATTTATTGTTTAGTTTTATTGTCATTTTAAAAGTTATTATTCTTTTAATGTCTTGTTTTTACAAGGGGGGCTTGGGCTGGTTTTAGTGCAGGGTTGTTTTAGTGCTTTTATTGATTTTAGTGCAGTGGTAGTGTGACCGAGCTGTGGACCTGGGCCGCCAGTTGCACAGGGTTGGCAGTGGCATTCAGCCTTCCCGTGCGGCTGGGGCTTTGGGGTGGAATGTGGTGTAGCGGGTCCAAAGCTAACGTCAAAAAGGCCACTTTTTAAATATATAATCGCTGCCTTCACGGCTTAGAAAGGGGGCGTGGTAGTGGGGTGGATCAGTTCCCGGGGAATTCGTGATGTGCCCGATCCTCGCTTAAGTGCACAAGTGAGGAGTTGTCCGCATCCGTAATTGTTCCCGGGAGCGGCTAATTGCCACATCTGATCCACGTCCCCGTGATAAATAGAAGCTAGGAGAAGAAGGAGAAGAAAAGAAAGAAACGGAGGTTGCAGGAGAAGAGGGCGGCAGGAAGCAGGGAGAGGGAAGCCAGTGCAAGAGATAGAGAAGAACGAGCGAGCACAGGCTCGTGGGCAGCTGAGCAGTAAGCCTGGGTGTTTGGCCTGCACCCGAGGAGCAGTCGATTGTGGTCGTTCCTGCTGAGCATTTTGTGAAGAGCGGGAGTGACTGGAAAGAGGATGGCTCGCCGCGTAAGGCCAAGAAGGCAGCAGGAGTCGGGACTTGTGAAGTGGATTCCCCAGTGTGAGTGCCCTGGTCGCTGGGGTACCCAGGTCACGGATCTGGTTAAGCCCAATGGAGCCAGGGATTGTTGAGGCAAACAGACCTGCAGGAGAAGGCAGAAAGAAGGTCAGCTGCAGGTAGGGTGGCTCCCCTGGTGCATAGCCTGGATGGGAGAAGCAGGGGAGTCACCAGTAGAAAGGCACCAGGCTTTGTGTTAAAGGACAGCTTCTAGCCGTTGTTTTAACCTCGGGTTTTAAAAGATTTTGTTTCTATTGGATTTTAACCTCCACGATTTCACCTTGTTTTTATTGGATCATTTATTTGAAGGTTTTGATGCACTGCACTTTTTATTTGAACACTGTTTTGTTTTGTTGATTTTTAAATAAAAAGCACATTGCACTTTTTGCACCATCCCCTTGCTTCATTGTTGTGCCTCACCTCACTGAATAGCTCATTGGTGACATTACCGACGGTGTCGGGTTCCAGAGCTCCCAGAAGCAAGATGGGAGCATGGAGTGGAACCCGCATTGTCACACACCCTGTTTAGGAGAGGTTTTCACTTTGTGCTCAGTGTTACTAATATAGGCTTCATACACTCACAACTGTGAACTACGTAAGTAGGTTAGAAAATAAATGGAAAAATTAATGCACACCACACTATGTCATGTGGCAATACATGCTTAGTGCCCTCTATGAACAGATAATAGTTCAGAAGTACTGACATTGGGGTTGGGGGTGGGAATGCCCATAGAAGACATTAGGTGGCTTTCTCTCAGATGACTTTCTAGTATCTGAAGAAAGGACCTAGACATATGAATGGCCTTGGAACTTTGTTTCATTTAATATCCGTTAGTTGTTCTCCTTTTCCCTGACTTTACAGACGGTTTCTCAAGCTGTTGAAAGCATTCTGTATTGTCCCAATACCACAGAGAGGGCATTCTAGTGATTCTAAGAATTTGAGACCAGTTGCTCATATTTCATACATCATGAAGACCTTTGAGAGGCTGGTCCTAAAACAGCTATGACCCCTGGTTTCAGAACACCCAGACCCTCTGCAGTTTGCCTATCATTCACACATAGGTGTGGAGAATTCTCTTACTGTATAGACTTCACAGAGTCTACTCCTACTCTGCCAGGATAATGTTCTTTGATTTTGCCAGTGCCTTTAGGTGTATTCTGCCTCAATGACTTGGGAAAAAAGCTCAGTGTTTTGAAATTTGATGCCCTCACAATCTCATGGATCATGGACTACCTGACCAACAGACAGCAGTTTGTGAGATTGAGGGACTGTGTGTCAGAAATGGTGGCGTATAATACTGGAGCACCTCAAGGAACTGTCCTGTCTCCTTTCCTGTCTACCCTCTACACATTAGACTTCCAGTACAATACTTGTACTTGCCATCTACAGAAATTTTCAGATGACCCTTCCACCGTAGGCTGCAAGGTAAATGGAGACAAGTCAGAATACAGGAGGCTTGTGGAAGACTTTGTTTTGTGGGCATTGTACCACCTGCAACTCAACATTAGTCAGTCATTAGTCATTAATGGTGGCAGACTGTTGGCGTGCCAAACAGCCTCTGACACCAGTCACCATCTCTGAAGAGGGTGGGGAAGTGGTGCAGAGCTACAAATACCTGGGAGTTCACATAAACAACAAATTGGACTTCTCTGGCAACACAGTGGCACTGTACAAGAAAGGCCAGAGCAGATTACACTTCCTAAGGAGACTCGTGTGTCCTGTTATATGCAGCAAGCTACTGGAAATGTCCTCTTATTTCATGGTAGCCAATGTGTTGTTCTATGTTGTGAACTTCTTGGGTAGAAACTTGAGCTTAAAAGCTGTACAATGCCCTGAAAAAACTTTGTAACAACCGCACAAACCTCAGATGTGGCAAGTTACATTCTGGCTGTGTTGGAGCGAAATCTGGACTTGGCCATGCCAAACCTTACTTACCCTCCCTCTACTTCAGCTCCCCAGTCAATGAACAAAAACAGCTAAACTACTCAAAGATAAAGGTAGGTGTAAAATGAATACATTAGAAGAGAATGAAATATAATACACATACCCCAAATTTCCTGATTCAGATGCAGATGCAAATACAGTATTTACAGTGACAGAAAAAAATATGAAACAGACCCTACCTCCCTTGTCTTATCTATGAAACATATATAAGTTACAAAATGAAAAATAAATATCCTTAAACACAGAAAGTCCAATGTGAACACATGGTAACTGCAAAGACTGAGAAACAGATGAAAGCCAGCAAATTCCCAAATGATGAAATGACAGCAAAACACAGTTCATTTGGGGTTATACCAAAATGAGAACCAAAACAGTCTCAACAGTGAGTTTAGATAGCAGTCCGATTACCGTAGGTAGTGGATGATGTAAATCCAAAACACCTTACTGCCATGTGCAACTGGATTAAAGTAATGATTTGTTGTTCCTTTTGATGAAATAATAGCAGCATTTGTTAGATCTCGTTTTTTTTCGTTGCTTCCTTTTCTCTCCTCTTGAAATGCGCCATTCTAACTTTTAATATATGCAACCTGGAACTAAAAGAAAACCTTCACCTCCAAAAAGATTGAGCACTGAGATTAGTGACATCCTTGAAGATGCAGAGGGATAACTCTCTATAGGTATATATATATATATATATACTGTATATATATATATATATATATATATATATATATATATATATATATATACTGCTCAAAAAAATTAAAGGAACACTTTTTAATCAGAGTAGAGCATCAACTCAGTGAAACTTCTGGGCTATTGATCTGGTCAGTATGGAACTAGCCAAGGACACAGACAGGCAGACATGTTTAAATCACCACCACAGTTTTATTTACACTACTATTTACAGTCTTACGTGCCAACAACCCCAGTCTCCCCCAAAGTCCAGGTCAAACCACACTGCCTTTTCGCTCTTCAGGCCGCCTCCTTGTCTCCTCCAGAGACCTTGTCCCGCTTCTCTCCCGACTCCAGCCTCCCTGTGAAGGGAGGCGGCCCCTTTTATGAGCACCCGGATGTGCTCCAGGTGTGTTCCGGCAATCTCCCACCGACACGGCCCAGTGTGGCGGAAGTGCCGGCTGCGTATCCGGAAGCACTCCGGGTGTCCCCACTTGTCTTCCCCCCAGCACTTCCTGATGTGATGGAAGTGCTGGGGTCCAGGGTTCCCCAGGCATGGGGGCGCCCCCTGGTGGTGACCACGGGCCCCTACAGGGTTGAGCTTCCCAGCTCTGTACCCGTGGCCCCCAAAGGAACCAGGGCGGTCGCCCCCTCGTGGTCTGGAGGAGGAATGAGCTCTCTTCCTGTCTTCCTGGGTGTCCTGGCTGGGTGCCACCCCCAGTCGCGTGTCACATCAGTTATGTAGCAGAGGGGGTTGTTAATCAGTTTCAGCTGCTTTGGTGTTAATGAAATTAAAAGGTGCACTTAGAGGGGCAACAATGAGACGACCTCCAAAACAGGAATGGTTTAACTGGTGGAGGCCAATGACATTTTTCCTTCCTCATTTTTTCTGACTGTTTTTTCAGTAGTTTTGCATTTGGCTACAGTCAGTGTCACTACTGGTAGCATGAGGAGATACCTGAACTCTACAGAGGATGCTCAGGTAGTCCAACTTCTCCAGGATGATACTTCCCCTTTGAGATCTGATGTGTTTTCAAAGTGTTCCTTTAATTTTTTAGCAGTTTATGTATATATATTTATGTATAATACACATATATATATAAAAGGTCACACAAACACAATACTCATAAACATTAAACAAACACAATTTACTTTTTACGTAGCCCCACTACCATTTGTTAGAAAAGCCAGCGCCATCACAGGCCAAACCCTGGACACACTGGAAACTGTTGTGGAAAAGAGGATGGTGGCAAAATTGGATGCTATCATGAAAAATCCCCTCTATCCTCTCCCTTGGAGCACTTTTAGCCACAGGCTCATTTCACCAAGGTGTGCTAAGAAGTGCCAATGGGGGTGTATATTGTTCACTGCTATCAGGCACCTCAATGCTTTCTTTCAATGTACTTGTTAAATTTGTTTTGAAATATCTGCAAAATATACATTTATTTATTTTTTATTTATTGATCAATTGGCTGTATTTCTTGTCCTGTGTGTCGGTATCCCTTTCTTTTTATGTTTTTGCTGCTGTATGCACCTGATTTTCCCCTTAGGATTAATAAAGTTGGGCAGCACGGTGGCGCAGTGGTAGCGCTGTTGCCTCGCAGTTAGGAGACCCGGGTTCGCTTCCCGGGTCCACCCTGCGTGGAGTTTGCATGTTCTCCCCGTGTCTGCATGGGTTTCCTCCGGGTGCTCCGGTTTCCTCCCACAGTCCAAAGACATGCAGGTTAGGTGGATTGGCGATTCTGAATTGGCCCTAGTGTGTGCTTGGTGTGTGGGTGTGTTTGTGTGTGTCCTGCGGTGGGTTGGCACCCTGCCCGGGATTGGTTCCCTGCCTTGTGCCCTGTGTTGGCTGGGATTGGCTCCAGCAGACCCCCGTGGCCCTGTGTTCGGATTCAGCGGGTTGGAAAATGGATGGATGGATTAATAAAGTTTATCTAATCTAATCTAAAAGTTTGAATTAACTACAATTACCATATATTACTTTCCATTGACAACAAATGCGATCTTTAAAGGTAACCATTTAGTGTTAACATGTTTTTTCTTTGCCTTTACGTATCTACATATTGAGGTAGACTGGTCTAATATAGGGCAGCTAAACATTTTGGCTGACTTCTTGCTCTTATGTACCCTTAAATTGTATGTGTGAAGCTTCTAAAAACTGAGCTTAGGAAAGATGAAGTTGGGCTGTCCAAGGGAACAACATAAGATTCTTCTTTACTCTTGTTCTCACTTTTAGACCATTATCTTACAATGCTTGGCTTAATAGCTTTTTCTTGAGGACTTGTTATTTGAACCATGTAGAACCATTTTATATTCATTTTCTGCTTTCATGTTAATTTGAAATGTATTTTATTTGAATTACAGTAGTTTGAAATTCATTTTATTTTGCCATCATATTTTAGAAATACCGCAACCCCAGAAGTGTCATTTCATCCTGTTAAAAATTAGATTTCAACATAAAGCTACATTCTAAAGTCAAGTTTTGTTATTTTTAAAAATGTCTGCTCTTGCAGTTTACATTGCTGCCAAAAGGTACACAGGTCCAAACATAAAAAAACCGTTTAAACGTTTCTAATACACCATTCGTTTAGGCCAAGAATGTTATCAGGTAACATTTCAGTTTGCTAATAAATGACATTTCCATTGTTAATATTCTATGGCTCTGTATTTCAGCCCTCTTCACTTGCAGCTGCAGTTAAATGATTCACCTTAACTCTGTTTGGAACTGCAGTTGGCTTTAATAACGGCCGATCAGGAACGTTTTCTTTTCCTCTTCAGCTGCCAGTAATCATTCAAGTTGAAATGCTAGAAACACACGCTTTCAGTAGGTCTTCCATTCAAGTGTTCACATCCAACTTAAGAGCTACACGCCGTAACTTTAAGGTGTTGTGGTTACCGTACAGTTTTTCAAACTGTGAAACTGAGAACGCATTGTTGTTTTTTCATTTTAATGAATTGGTTTTGTTTCCTGTCTATGTTTACAACCTGGATATGAGCATTTTTAAACCACTTTCTCAAAAGACAAAATTGCTCTACACAGCTTCAGTCATGAGTTTGTTTACATCCTGAAATCCACCTCTGTCCAACAGGGGGCGCTAGCTCTCTTGTTGGAATAAGTTCTTTTGTAATTGCGGCGTGTTACATAACCCGAAACTATATAGATATGATATTAAAAGGCGATATCCCCCCCCTTAGTGATACGGTGGTAAGAAATCACATAGGAGAAATAACTTAGCTTTCTTTAATAACGGTTTATGAGGAAGCCATGACAAGACCATTACCGAAGTGGGAGCTTGGTGTATACAGTCTGCCATTTTCGTCGCTGCGCTAGAAGGATTTTCAGGATCGGATGACATTATCTCCCATCTGTCTGTCGGCTTCTAAGGTGTTCCAGGCAATGTTCCAAGGTTTTATATCCTTTCTTCATGTGCAGGCCCCCTCTTAGGTAAATCATGCCATTCCAAACAAGGAAAAGAAGATCCAAGATCACTGTCATAATCTTCTTTATTTATTTATCTGGTTTGTACAATGCTATATACTGTATACCCTACCGTTCTTTCTTATATTCTGTAAGTGCCTTGAGCATGGGAAAGGCGCTATATAAATAAAATGTATTATTATCATTAAATGTATTAATGTCACACGGAAATAGTACAATGCCCATTTCACAGTTGTCCATTTTTTGTCTTCTAATGCTTGCCTAGCAGTAATAAATGATGAGCCCCTGTGTGCTAAATCTGGTTTTGTGTTAGCTGTACATGTGAGAAGAAAAAAAAAGCAGGTTTAAAATATTTGCACAGAGCACAGTGACATATTAAACTTATATTCTGATTACACCACCCATGACAGCAACTGTGAGCAGACAAGCGAGCAGAAATATCTTCTTACCTGAAGAAAAATAATTCCAAGAATCTGTGATAAAATAATTATTTAAGTTTTCTTCCATTATCACAAGGATGCCTCATAAATGTGGAATGCATATTTTCTTAAATCAAAACCTTTGCTACATTAAAGTGAACATAATTTTATGTTTCAAGGCTTTTACATTTAACTATGTACCCTTTAGCTCCATTATAAACTGCAAGAACAGATAAGGTTGTATTTTTTTAATGTATACAAAATTCTTCACTTTAGGACACAATTTTATTTGGCAAATTCATACATACTATGAAGAAATATCTTTGACTTGAAAACCACTGAACATCCTTCAGCGCATGATCCATAGCAAGTTTCTTGAGCTTCCAGCAGGCTTCGAGAGTAGTCCTTCCATCATTTCTTTGGGCCACCCCGAGGGTAGATGGATGGAAGGAAGAGCCTGCTTGTTGATATCAGTGGTAGTGAGGGTACACAACGCTCAATCACACAGCTTAATTTCCTGTCAGGAATCCACATGACAAGCAGTGTGCATGATGATGAGGGACAGCAGAAAATTTCACCATTTTGGGTGGACCCTTGGTGGGTGGTTGAGTCAGTCTAAGTAGGGACTTCACCTCTGTCTTTGCCGCCATGGGTGGCCCTACCAGGAGTATACAACTTCCACAGGAATCACTCAGGGGAACATTGATCACACAAAACACTGCCACATTAAGGCGCTGGCTTAGTGGAGGGGGCTCTAGCTAGTGAGATACAAAATGGCACTGAATTGACTTATCCAAGATGGGGGTGACAATGGTAAAAACAAAATAATGACAACAAAAGTAAATTATTATTTTAAGATAATTGATCTACAGTACTAATTAGAGTGCAAGAATACTCCCAAAGAATGAGGGAAACAAAAAAGGTCAATGTACAGTGGGGCAAAAAAGTATTTAGTCAGCTACCAATTGTGCAAGTTCTCCCACTTAAAAAGATGAGAGAGGCCGGCCTGTAATTTTCATCATAGGTATACCTCAACTATGAGAGACAAAATGAGAAAAAAAATCCAGAAAATCACATTGTCTGATTTTTAAAGAATTTATTTGCAAATTATGGTGGAAAATAAGTAATCTTGCCTACAAACAAGCAAGATTTCTGGCTCTCACAGACCTGTAATGTCTTCTGTAAGAGGCTCCTCTGTCCTCCACTTGTTACCTTTATTAATGGCACCTGTTTGAACTCGTTATCAATATAAAAGACACCTGTCCACAACCTCAAACAGTCGCACACCAAACTCCACTATGGCCAAGACCAAAGAGCTCTCAAAGGACACCAGAAACAAAATTGTAGACCTGCACCAGGCTGGGAAGACTGAATCTGCAATAGGTAAGCAGCTTGGTGTGAAGAAATCAACTGTGGGAGCAATTATTAGAAAATGGAAGACATACAAGACCACTGATAATCTCCCTCGATCTGGGGCTCCACGCAAGATCTCACCCCGTGGGGTCAAAATGATCACAAGAATGGTGAGCAAAAATCCCAGAACCACACAGGGGGAATGACCTGCAGAGAGCTGGGACCAAAGTAACAAAGGCTACCATCAGTAACATACTGCGCCCCCAGGGACTCAAATCCTGTGGTGCCAGACATGTCCCCCTGCTTAAGCCAGTACATGTGCAGGCCCGTCTGAAGTTTGCTAGAGAGCACAAAAGAGGATTGGGAGAATGTCATATGGTCAGATGAAACCAAAATAGAACTTTTTGGTAAAAACTCTACTCGTCGTGTTTGGAGGAGAAAGAATGCCGAGTTGCATCCAAAGAACACCATACCTAGTATAAAGCATGGGGGTGGAAACATCATGCTTTGGGGCTGTTTTTCTGCAAAGGGACCAGGACGACTGATCCGTTTAAAGGAAAGAATGAATGGGGCCATGTATCGTCAGATTTTGAGTGAAAACCTCCTTAAGTTAGACCTCTTATATCATCGAAAGATGCAGAGAAATTAGTTCATGCGTTTGTTTTCAGTCGGCTAGATTACTGTAACGCACTCCTCTCAGGACTACCCAAAAAAGACATCAATCGTTTGCAACTAGTGCAGAATGCAGCTGCTAGAATCCTTACCAGGAAAAGAAAATCCGAACACATTTCTCCAGTTTTGATGTCACTACACTGGTTACCTGTGTCATTCAGAATTGACTTTAAAATTCTGCTTATGGTTTATAAAGCTTTAAATAATCTCGCCCCGGCTTATATATCGGAATGTCTGACACCTTATATTCCAAATCGTAACCTCAGATCCTCAACTGAGTGTCTCCTTAGAATTCCAAGAGCAAAACTTAAAAGAAGTGGTGAGGCGGCCTTCTGCTGCTATGCACCTAAAATCTGGAATAGCCTGCCAGTAGGAATTCGCCAGGCTAATACAGTGGAGCACTTTAAAAAACTGCTGAAAACACATTATTTTAACATGGCCTTCTCATAACTTCACTGTAATTTAATCCTGATACTCTGTATATCCAATTCATTATAATAACTATTCATTCAAAATCTGTACTAACCCCTACTCTCTCTTCTGTTTCCTTTTCCGGTGTCCTGTTGGTGGTGGCGTGCGCCACCACCATCTACCCAAAGCACCATTATGTTCCAACAATGATGGATGGATTAAAAGCCAGAAGTCTGTATGACCATCAGTATCAAGTGACTCCGTGAAAAACCCGAACTACAAAGAGGACTATTTCATTTATGTTAGGTAGAATGCCCAGAGGGGACTGAGCGGTCTCGTGGCCTGGAACCCCTACAGATTTTATTTTTTTCTCCAGCCTTCTGGAGTTTTTTTTTGTTTTTTCTGTCCACCCTGGCCATCGGACCTTACTCCTTTCTATGTTAACTAATGTTGTCTTATTTTAATTTCTTATTTTGTCTTTTATTTTTCTTTTCTTCATTATGTAAAGCACTTTGAGCTACTTTTTGTATGAAAATGTGCTATATAAATAAATGTTGTTGTTGTTGTTCCATCAGCAAGGGCATTGAAGATGAAACGTGGCTGGGTCTTCAGCATGACAATGACCCCAAACACACCGCCCGGGTAACGAAGAAGTGGCTTCGTAAGAAGCATTTCAAGGTCCTGGAGTGGTCTAGCCAGTCTCCAGATCTCAACCCCATAGAAAATCTTTGGAGGGAGTTGAAAGTCCGTGTTGCCCAGCGACAGCCCCAAAACATCACTGCTCTAGAGGAGATCTGCATGGAGGAGTGGGCCAAAATACCAGCAACAGTGTGTGAAAACCTTGTGAAGACTTACAGAAAACGTTTGACCTCTGTCATTGCCAACAAAGGGTATATAACAAAGTATTGAGATGAACTTTTGTTATTGACCAAATACTTTTTTTCCACCATAATTTGCAAATAAATTCTTCAAAAATCAGATAATGTGATTTTCTGGATTTTTTTTCTCATTTTGTCTCTCATAGTTGAGGTATACCTATGATGAAAATTACAGGCCTCTCTCATCTTTTTAAGTGGGAGAACTTGCACAATTGGTGGCTGACTAAATACTTTTTTGCTCCACTGTAATAATACCAAAAAAGGCAGAGAGGATTATTTGAATGAAAATGCTTATTTATAAACAAAAAGACTAACAAAAGGGTGCCCAAAATCCAAAGATGAAACAAGCATTCAAAATCCAAAGACAGAAGCAAAAAGATAAAAACACAAAGTAAAAACAAAGAAAAGGCAATTCTCACAAGCAACTCCAAGATAATTTCAATAAAACCCTACTGAGGGTTCATGTCAGGAAGAATATAAAGCCAGTGAGGAGGTCTCAGCAGCTGTGATGTCAGGGTGGTCCTGCCTCTTGGGGAGCCACCCACAAAGTCCATCAAATGTTAGGTCGTTTAAAGTGACAGTATGTAAATTTCAAATCATAAACAAGCGTAACAGTAATGACATTAAAAAAATGAAAATAATAATTAAAAAAATAAGAAATAAATACAAACCAGAGAAAAAAAAACTCCAACTGAAACACAACACTTTGATCATCATTTGCATTTATCTGATAGTTTACGGTTTATTCTTAAGAATTCTAATTATCATCCAATGTAGGAGTGCACATCAGGAAGTCAAAGACATGAAGAGCAGGTGAAAGTAACTGTTTCATTAAACTCCACAGTCCAGAGTTTAGTTCAAAACAAACTGGCAGAAGGTAATCAATAAAGACACTAAACAAAACAGGATTCAAACTACTGATTAAAGGTCCAAAAGTTACAAAACAAGACAAGGCCTTGAGTAGGGGTCAGCGAAGCAATATAACACAATAATTGAGCACCCCTCTTGCTCCTGCTTTCTTGTGTTCAACCTGGTTAGTGTTACACAGCAAGACAGACTGGCACCAGGGGTGAAGCACCAACCCAATGTAAAATCCTTCTTCCCAGTCCTACCAGTTTTTTTTTTCAGCCAGTTCTTCTGTGCCCTCTGCATGTTACTCATCCACATCTAGTGCAGAATGTTTACATCAGTGTTCTCCTTTGCATCGCCTCTCAGACCAACTTCATCCCAAGGCATTCTGTTTGGCTGCGACCAAATCCAAGGCTTGGCTTTAGTATTGTAGGTGAATTGCAGGTTAAGGCAAGGAGTTTCATTTTTAGCAAGTGAGGCTTATAGTTCTTTTCAGGAGATATCAAAGAGTATAAAGATTTTATTAGAAGATTGTTACGAAAGTAATACTAATTTTCTTTTTTTGGTTTAGTTCTAGAACATTATTACTTTATATTTTCATATTTTATATTGTAACCACTGGGCTGAAATGGAGTTTGGCGGATTACATGCCCAAGCCAGAGGCCTGAGCGAAACCATGTTAAGTACACTTTCCTCATAACAACTTGTATTACCTACAAATATTTACCTAACTTATAGCATATAAAGTAAGTGACAGAGAAATAAAAATTAAATATGATCATATTTGCTATGTGGGCTTCGGGACAAGAAACAACCTGAGGACTTCTTAGCTGTTTTATTATATTTGTGAACTTGGAGAGGAGTCAGCTAACTCTTAAGAATTACCCAGGGCAGAGGATATTGACCAACCTTGTGCTTGCTGCCTCATTGGCTTTCGCAAGAAGAGACACTGGTGATACCATATCACAGCCACATCACTGTCTTTGTCTTGAGAAAATACCTCCAGATAGACAATTTTTTAGTGAAAACTTCAAGCCTTGCCTTCTGTTGCTGAGGCGTTTCACTTGTATGTTGTTGAGCTGTGCCATTTGCTTCATTTCGACATTTGTTTCATTGTGTCATTATTGCATGGTGGCATTTGCTGCACACAGGTCTTTCATAGTGAGAAATGAGGTGCAAGCAAGTGCCGAAAAAATGAAAAAGTGCATGCATGCGCCATCTAGTGGCTGCAGTTGAGTGTGAGCAGAGTGGACTGCTCCATACATACACAGGTATTTTGTTTATATATATCTATACTAATAAAAGGCAAAGCCCTCACTGACTGACTCATCACTAATTCTCCAACTTGTAGGTAGAAGGCTGAAATTTGGCAGGCTCATTCCTTACAGCTTACTTACAAAAATTAGGCAGGTTTCATTTCGAAATTCTACATGTAATGGTCATAACTGGAACCTGTTTTTTGTCCATATACTCTAATGGAGGAGGCGGAGTCACGTATAGCGTCATCACGCCTCCTACGTAATCACTTGAACTAAAAATAAGGAAGAGATTTACAGCACGAGTCAAACGCGGGAATGAAGGTAAATGACGTTAATTTTTGAGTGTCTTTTAATACTGTGTAAGCATACATATTAAAACATGTGCAATTAAACGTGTGCATTTACGGGGTGATTTTTCAGGCTTAAAAGCTCGCCTTTTATTAAAAAGGTAAATGCTAACTGTTTTCATTCTGAAGGGCACAAACCACGTTGGATTTTGTAATGATAGTTGATTAGTAAGGTCTATTAAGGGATACTTACAGAATGATTAGTATTGCCTGTGAATGCCGATGCAAGTAGGAGAATGGGTGTGAACTAAAGAACCATTAGTAACTTGTACAGTAAATGTCTCTAAAGTCTGTCTATTAAAAAGTTATTATATCTTTCAATCCTGTGTATTGATTAAACTACGAACCTAACAAGATCACTACATGGTGTCAGAAGTGGCGGATTGGAAGAGGAATCTGAAGAAGAGGTTCAGCTTTTGAACGAGTCGCGTGCCTGTGAGTAACCCGAAAATGTGATCAGAAAGCGCTAAGACGTTCTAGCAAAAGAGAAAAAAAAATATGGAAGGATTACAGCCCCCACCAAATCTCCAGTTAGAGGGAAATGTAGCTGAAAATTGGAAAAGATTTAAACAGAGATTCGAGTTGTATCTTGCTGCGATTGAAGCAGATAGGAAAAGTGAAAAAATGAAAGCGTCTATGCTTCTACATGTAATTGGCGAAAAGGTGCTAGAGGTGTATAACAATTTTCAGTTTGAAGAAGATGGAGACAATATGAAATTGAACAAAATAGTTGAAAAATTCGAAACGTATTGCAACCCAAAGCGCAATGTGACGTTTGAGCGGCACAAGTTTTTTTACATGTTTCCAGAAAAGCGGAGAAACAATAGACCAGTATGTGACGGAATTGCGTAATAGGAGCTGTTCTAAGAAGAAACCGTCAAGACATCAAAGGACCAATAACCTCTAATCAGAACATTAACACCAGCGAAACAAATGTTAACAAGAAAACAAGTATAAATCAGGAAAGAACATCTCAACTGCAAACACAATTAACCAGAATATCAAAATGTCAAGTAAAACCACCAGAACAACTCATTGAGACATGTTGAGGATTAAAGGAACATTTTCAATTAAGAAATGCTGAATTCCTTTAAAGGTTGTGCTTTTTATACATAGTTTGAATGCTGGATGTATGCCTGAAATGTTCTGGATAGTTCAGTTGTTTGAAGTGATAAAGAATTAAACGTGTGCATTTACGGAGTGATTTCTCAGGCTTAAAAGCTCGCTTTTTATTAAAAAGTTAAATGCAAACTGTTTTCATTCTGAAGGGCACAAACCACGTTAGATTTCAGCCGTTAAATGCGAAAAAATGTCGGTACACGAGATAAATAAGCGCAACATATTATCAGTTGTATTGTATGCTTACAATACATATAGAAATGTGTTAATCATTAACTAATAGTATGGGATGGTGTTTTTCGACTCGCGCCTTGATTTAAACGATTGCATGTCTTGGTGGGTTTCCATAGCTTATTGTCAATATCTTTATCTTTAGTAAAAATAAAAGGTATATATTTCTGTTTTATTTAAACCTTTTAAGTTCGTATGCATAGCCCCATTTGGCTGTTTTAGGTTTTTTTTTCTTTCTTCAGTAATATTTAATCTCCTTAAAGAAAAACAACATATGCATTTTACTTTTTTTGTATCTCTTTAGTAATATTTTAGTGTAAAAGGATAAAGAGTATTTAAACCTTTTATGTTACTTTATAGTTATTATACATATTGTTGAAAAATGAATAAGAAAGCTACATATTTTGGCAGCTGCTGCTTTAATTTTCAATGAAATGAAAAAAGCTCTCAAAGAGAAAACCTCAATGAAGAAGAAACAGTTTGCACTATCTAAAAAGGAGAAACCCTCATTTATAAAGGTTTGCTGCAGATGACTTAACTGAAAATAAATGAATACTTCCTATGTGTATAATACATATTTATCTATTTGACTTATGCCTTTATTCCAGCAACTTGCAACATCTAAGGTACAATTTGTTACATTACTTTGGTTTTTTGCAGCACAGGCAGGTGAAGTGACTTCCTCAGGGTCACACAGTGGTGTCAGTACCAGGATTTGAACTGACAAGCTCCGGGTTTGCTGAAATATTACTGAAGAATTAAAAAAAAAACGAAAACAGGCAAATAGGGCTATGCATACAAATGTCCATCCATCCATTATCCAACCCGCTATATCCTAAATACATGAGCCAATCCCTGCCAACACAGGGCACAAGGCAGGAAACAAACCCCGGGCAAGGTGCCAGCCCACTGCAGGGCGCACACACCCACACACACCCACACACCAGGGACAATTTAGAATCGCCAATGCACCTAACCTGCATGTCTTTGGACTGTGGGAGGAAACTGGAGTACCCGGAGGAAAACCAGACAGACACGGGGAGAACATTCAAACTCCATGCAGGGAAGCGAACCCGGGTCTCCTAACTGGCACCTTTCACTGCGCCACCATGCCACCCGCATACAAACTTAAAAGGTTTAAATAAAACAGAAATATATACCTTTATTTTTACTTCCTTAACTTGTGGAGGGTGTATCCTGTAGCAAAGCCCCAAGTTTTTTCATGAAAGCCCCTTTCAGTCAATAAGCCTTAAAAACAGGTGTAAAGCTAAACTTGCAGCACCGCTATTCAATTACACTTGCCTAACGCCTCTCCTAAGGGGACATACTGTGGGATTTGGGCATCCGTCGAAGCACCAATCACAGGCCCAATTAGAAAGCGGGAAGCTGTGATTTGTCGTCTCCCTCCCATGTAACAATCACAGCCCGTGTTACAACGCACTATGTATGTATGTATATATGTATATATGTGTATGTGTGTGTATGTATGTGTATATATATGTTGATATGTGTATATATGTATGTATATATATGTGGATGTGTATATGTATATATATATATATATGTATATGTAGATATGTGTATATGTAGATATGTATATATATGTATATATGTATATGTATATATATGTTTACATAACCTCTTTAACACACTACTTCTCCGCTGCGAAGCGCGGGTATTTTGCTAGTGTCTAATATATTGCAAATAAAGTGGAAAAATTCAAACTGTACACTGCCCTTTCCTCAGTGTTCAATGTTCCTTATTTACAGTACACCAAAGAACACTTTCCTTTGTCACTTTACGTAAAATGCAATAAAAGGTACAACAAATATACACATCAAAAATACAAGTGTGCTGTATTGAAAGGTATCTGAAATGGATGGGAAATGAAGAAATTTAGGCAAGTTAACTAAAGCAAATGAAACAGTTCAAACATTGCTATCCCAGTAAATAAAGCCAATCTCACCCAAACATCCACATGGATACACAGACAGTTGAAGAAGAATGAATTCAAAGGAGTCCTGGAAACAATCACCTTACTACCCCATGAGTGTCCAGATGAAATGTAAAGATTAATTACTGACAAGAATTAAATTAGTAGTGGAAAAGGAGAGTATGAGTAGTTTGTTGTAAATGTTAAACCCGAGCATGAGATGTTAAGTCCTTTATTAAATTGATGTGACCATGAACCATGACATCCGAGCAGCTTTATGCAGTAGGAGCGTGGTAAAAAGGCAAAATAATTGCAAAAAAGTTGAGGATAAGAAAGCCATCTATTTCCTAAGCACTGTTCACTTCTGGTCCATTTCAACTCCCTGTCCCTTCCCCTTAAAACACCTGCCATCTCCATCTATGACAGTGGAATGCGATATCATCATTTTGACAGTATGAAGGTCAGCATTTCAAATTTTATGGCATTCAGAATTGTTGATGTTGTGGTGAATCTTCTTGGTGAATAGTTACAAAAAAAATCTTTGAAGGGAGTTACAAAATTGCTTATTTTTTTGACTTTTGGGGTTAGTGTATTTGGTTTTGGTGTTCTGCTTATTTGACTTGGTAACAACTTTAATAGGTTTTGTGATAATGATTTTTCACCCTTTATTTCCTGGTCCACTTTTCTTTCTTCTTGCCTTTTTTAATAATTGCTGAAACACTAAAGGAATAAGCAAAACCAAAATATAAAGTCAAAAATAAAGAGCCAAAGTTCCTAGTACTATCTAGTTATCCAACCTCTTGTTTTAGCTGTCTGTGTTCCAAAGCTTGGAAGCCAGACTGTGTGTGCTGCCATCTTTTATGCTGTAATGGCTGTGTGATGACCTTAACCATATCACTGGCAATGGAAGTTGTAACTATGGCAGCACTCATGAAACAAACATAGAAATCAGCACCACCAGTGAAAACAATTACAATCAAAATAGAGAGATGATAACACCACAAACATAACATTAAAAATAAAGTAAAAAAAAAACAAGAATAACACTGGAAAAACTGAATGCAGATCAGGAAGAAAGAAATAACCTGCTTGACACAGTATGGTTTGTTGAAAAAATGTTCACTCGTCAATACAATCAGATACAATACAATACAGTTTATTTTTGTGTAGCCCAAAATCACACAGGAAGTGCCGCAATGGGCTTTAACAGGCCTTGCCTCTTGACAGCCCCCCAGCCTTGACTCTCTAAGAAGACAAGGAAAAACTCCCAAAAAAACCTAGTAGGGAAAATGGAAGAAACCTTGGGAAAGGCAGTTCAAAGAGAGACCCCTTTCCAGGTAGGTTGGGCGTGCAGTGGGTGTCTAAAGAAGGGGGTCAATACAATACAATACAATACACAGAACAGAATAAATCCTCAATACAGTATAAAAATAAACATTTTACAAGTACGGAGCAGAATTTAATAGTAGATGATATCACATAAGAAGATTTGGATATATTTAGAGTCCTGGAGACCTTATCCATCAAGCTGCCTCCCCCATTTGGCCATTCCATGGCTGAAACAGCGCTGGGCCAGCCAGTCCGATGAAAGGACCCCTCCTTCCCACAATTCCTGCGATCCTCCATCAGGGAGGACTTTACCTTAGGCAGGCAAAACAACTTGACAGGTGGGCCGTGGCAACAAGTGCCACATTTGAGTACCGAGAAGAGAAACAGAATAGGTGAGGGTTAGTATCCAATTATAACTATCATGTTACTTATGTTTTAGTGCTAATGACTAACAACAGAGATGCAGTCTGTACAGTTAATCAGCAGCTCTAGTCAGGATATGCTAAACTGAAGTAGTGAGTCTTCAGCCGGGATTTAAAAGCTGAGACCGAAGGGGCATCTCTTATAGTAGCAGGCAGACCATTCCACAGTTTAGAGGCCCTGTAACTAAAAGCTTGACCTCCCACTGCTATTTTATTAATCCTTGGAATCATAAGCAGACCGGCATCTTCAGATCTTAATGTGCGCTCTGGTTTGTAAGTCATGATAAGTTTAGACAAGTAAGCTGGACCTTGGCCATTTAATGCTTTATATGTTAAAAGGAGAAATTTGAAATCTGCCCCAAACTTAACCGGGAGCCAGTGTAAGGATTTAAGAACTGGAGTTATGTGTTCGTATTTTCTTGTTCTTGTAATAATTCTTGCAGCCGCATTTTGGATTAACTGGAGGCTGTATAGAGAACTGATTCACACCAGCACTCTTAAAATTAAAAATTCTTTATTTGCATTTTACTGGACTTTATGGTTCCTGGTAGAGTTTTTGTTTGACAGAGAAAGGGTCTTTTACATAAACTAATGCCCTCTGCACATCTCATGTTTTTTTTATCAAAATGACACACAAAAACTCTTGAGCTTGCGCAATACAGACATGTTTTTGTGTGCCTATGTCTGACTTCTATCTGTTACAAGGCTTGATTTTGTAATTTCTAAAACCAGGGCTGTAACAATGCGTCATGCGCAATATGTGTCAACAACTAGTTGTTGGCCTGATGAGTAGTCAGTAGGGCACCAAAACATAACATTAGTTTGACATGTTTTACTTTCTCAAGGCTGCTCTGTTGACAGCACCCTTTCTGTTGGCCCTGAGATGTAATGTACTGCTTGACATTTGAGCAAAGCTTGTTGTTGTGCAAATCTCCAGTATCATCCACTGAGAAAAACACTAGTGGCTCAGTTTGCCCATGGTGTCCCTCAGCATGATGTCCATGTGGTTGGCAGGGATGTGGCAGACATTCAGATACATTTTCTTGACATGAATTGGTGCACACATTGATGATAGTTTTTGGCAAAAAAGATTAATTTATGACATATTTAATTTTTTCATTCCTGTATTATTGTGAGAGGGGGTGACACAATTGTTAGCACTAAGTGTATAAACGGACATTTTCAGAAACAAAATACATTAGCAAAACACAATAACATCCCTACCTGACTCAGAGAGCTATATGTCAAAATAGCCCATCTAAAGTAGTTCTTCATATAACAAAATAACAAGTAAAATGAAAAGGCTCAGCATAGGCTCAGTGTGTATACTTGACAATTATATTAATGAATTCTTATGGAATTCTGAAAAATGTATGTACTGATTAACATGAACAGAATTACATTTTTTCCAACTTGAGGTAACGCCGGACAGTCCCATTGATTTATAGAAGGTGGATTAGGATTCTTTCAGTTGAGCACGGTCAATCTTCATGCAAGTTGTGTGGTGTAGATTATCACAGAGCACAATGTTTTCCCATCTGGAATTACTACAAATACTGCTGTTAGTCAATCAGATCAATGGCTATCTGAGAAATAGACAAATAGACAAAAATTATTGTCCAAACTGCTTTGATTGTAGAGCTTTTCCAAAACAGGTGACCTAGCAAAGTCATGTTTAGTGCTTTGAGATCAGAAAAGCATAATTTTATTGAAATGTGTTGATACATTCAGGGGATGCTGTTTGCATCATCATCCAGGTTAGCTAATATAACCTACGGAGTAGATACTGATGACAGACAAGAGAAGTTTAGTAAGTTGCATTTGACAGAGTTTCTAATTTGTCACTGGAAGCTTACACTTGCAGCAAAATAATTCAAAGATTGCAAGCACAGTATTATCAATACAAAGGTTTCTAAATGCCATGATACCTAATGACTTCCAAAGACTGAGTGCCTTACAGATTAAGGAAGTTTGAAATGAATCATTATCATGTATACAGTATATATGGGCAGAAAATAAGAGCTTTCCCCTTTTACATGTGCAATACGTGACCCAATGGATTGCAGGGAAATCGACAATAAATTGTGTTGACTGTAGTATCGAACAAAGCATACAAAAAGGATTTTGAACAAAATTTCCTTTACATGGATAATTAACCAGGTGTGGTTTTGTGAGCTGCCCCTTTCCAGCCTTGTATTGATGTCCAATAAACAAAGTGAAAGCTGGGTAGTGGCAAAGCTCCTATGCCTCTTTCAGAAAATCTCTCTTAATATATTAACAAATCCTTCTTTAAAAAGTTACATTCATTATGATAATATTAAGTAAGATGAAGGGAGGAACACCTATGGACAGCTTGTGTATTATTTCCCATCATATTAACAAAATTATATTTCAATAAATCTATTTTGTTTTCATGATAGTCATCTACCAAACTTAATACTAATGGAAGAATTGAGTAGCATGAAATATCATAAATATGAAATATGAAATATCATCAACATAAAGGAACATTTTTCGCTCAGCTCCTTCACTTATGATCCTTTTGATCTCTATCTATTTCTGGAAATGTATGGGCAAGTGGTTCACTAGCAATTGCAAAAAACATTGGTAATAATGAACACCCTTGTCTGGTTTCATGTTCTAATTTGAAACAGTCTATATTTATATTATCTATACAGACAGAGGCTTCTGCGCTAGGGCAGAGCAATTTATTCCACACAGATATATTGGGAAAAAAACTAAATTTGAGCAAAATAGTAAAAACTCATCCTCATTCATCTCTGTCAAAAGTCTTGTCTACATTCAAAAACTGTAACACCTCTGGAAAAATCAGCATCTGTAGAAAAATATCAGGAATTAAACTAGCATTACAGATTAAATGCTAGGCATGTGTCTTACATAAATCTGGTTTAATCTTTGGATATTAAAAGGGAGCAGTTTTCCAATCTTTTAGGTAAAACATTCACCAAGATCTTCATATCATTATTGAGAAGTGAAATTGTTCGATATAGTGCAGCTGGTAAAGTCTTTATTTTTCTTTAGAAAGTTAATAAATGACAATTGGTGTACAGTAATCCCTCGCTACTTCGCGGTTCACTTTTCGCGGATTCACGACTTTGCAGATTTTATATGTAAGCATATCTAAATTCATAACGCGGATTTTTCGTTGCTTCGCGGGTTTCTGCGGACAATGGGTCTTTTTACTTGCTTCCTCAGTTGGTTTACCCAGTTGATTTCATACAAGAGATGCTATTGGCGGATGGCTGAGAAGCTACCCAATCAGAGCACGCAGTTAAGTTCCTGTGTGCTGCTGATTGGCTCAGCGACGGAGTGTTACATTAACCAGGAAGTCTCATCTCACTCATTCATCATTAACGTGCTAATGCTTCAGGGGCCGTGTCCAAGCAACAACAGAAGATGCAAATGACTGCAGAAAAGGTAAAAGTTTTGGATATGTTGAAGGAAGGGAACAGCTACACCGCTGCAGGACATCGATTCTTTTTATTTAAAAAGGAGGAAAAGCATATAAGATCTACGGCCGCAGTGTCCTTTAACCAGGGTGCAAAACGAGTTGCAAGTGGACGTGATAAGGCAGTACAAGTCTGGATGGAATCTGCTTTAGGAATCTTTGCAACAAGGTCGACGACGTCATGACCACCTACAAGCTGCTACGTGTACTTCGCTATACAGTAAGTGTAAACTTATCTACCGATTTCATATTGCTTAGCAGTTGTCCCTGTTTTTAATAGAGTAAATGGTGGGTTGTAAACAATACAGGGAGGGTTTAAAAATATCCAAATACACGTTAAATAATTAAATAAATATAGTGTCCCTACTTCGCGGAAATTCAGTTATCGCGGTCGGCCTTGGAACCTATCTCCCGCAATAAGTGAGGGATTACTGTAATGGTTTTGGCAGGACATTGTTTCCTTGAGCTTTAGTAAACACTGCTAACAAAAATGGTGCTTTTCGAAAATGCCACTGGATAACCACCTGGGCCCACAGCTCATCAACTTTGTATCGAGTTTATGGTGTCTTGAATTTCAGAAAGCCTCAAAGGATTATCACGTACAGAGAGTATCGAGCTGTGATATTTGTATTTAATCAAGAAATTTTATGGCTTAAACCTCACCTATTTTCTTTCTCATTTATAGAATTTCTTAAAAATATTTCAGAATTTGTTCCTGCTGCAATGTTAATCTCAATAACTGTGCTGTGTGCCTGTTTATATAATTGTTGTGCTAAACCCTTACTGGTATTTTCTCATTGTTCATAATGATAATGAGGTGACTTTAAAATAAATTCCTCTGTATCTTTTGTTTTGAAAAGACTGAATTCAATTTTCAAACTAAACAATTTCTAATAGAGTATCTATCATTTAGCAATTTTAGATATTCCTGATCCATGAACAATAGAATATTATCAATAAATCCAATAAGTCTTAATTGGCTATAGTATAAGGTAGTGTTTAGAAAAAGAGTATTCTCTTGAGTTTGGATATAGAGATTTCCATGGGTCAGAAATATTGTGATCCTTAATCTTCTTCTTCTTCTTTGGACTGCTCCCGTTAGGGGTTGCCACAGCGGATCATCTTCTTCCATATCTTTCTGTCCTCTGCATCTTGTTCTGTTACACCCATCACCTGCATGTTCTCTCTCACCACATCCATAAACCTTCGCTAAGGCCTTCCTCTTTTCCTCTTGCCTGGCAGCTCTATCCTTAGCATCCTTCTCCCAATATACCCAGCATCTCTCCTCTGCACATGTCCAAACCAACGCAATCTCGCCTCTCTGACTTTGCCTCCCAACCGTCCAACTTGAGCTGACCCTCTAATGTACTCATTTCTAATCCTATCCATCCTCATCACACCCTGTGCAAATCTTAGCATCCTTAACTCTGCCACCTCCAGCTCTGTCTCCTGCTTTCTGGTCAGTGCCACCGTCTCCAACCCATATAACATAGCTGGTCTCATTACCGTCCTGTAGAACTTCCCTTTCACTTTTGCTGATACCTGTCACAAATTACTCCTGACACTCTTCTCCACCAATTCCACCCTACCTGCACTCTCTTTTTCACCTCTCTTCCACAATCCCCATTGCTCTGTACTGTTGATCCCAAGTATTTAAACTCATCCACCTTCGCCAACTCTATTCCCTGCATCCTCACCATTCCATTGACCTCCCTCTCATTTACACACATGTACTCTGTCTTGTTCCTACTGACCTTCATTCCTCTCCTCTCTAGAGCATATCTCCACCTCTACAGGGTCTCCTCAACCTGCTCCCTACTATCGCTACAGATCACAATGTTATCAGCAAACATCATAGTCCACAGGGACTCCTGTCTAATCTCGTCTGTCAACTTGTCCATCACCATTGCGAATAAGAAAGGGCTCAGTGCCAATCCCTGATATAATCCCACCTCCACGTTGAATGCATCCGTCACTCCTACCACAGACCTCACAACTGTCACACTTCCCTCGTACATATCCTGTACAACTCTTACGTACTTCTCTGCCACTCCAGATTTCCACATACAATACCACAGCTCCTCTCGAGGCCCCCTGTCATAAGCTTTCTCCAGGTTCACAAAGACACAATGCAACTCCTTTCTGGCCTTCTCTAAACTTCTCCATCAACATCCTCATAGCAAACATTGCATCTGGGGATACTCTTTCTTGGCATGAAACCATACTGCTGCTCTCTAATCATCACCTCACTCCTTAACCTAACTTCCACTACTCTTTCCCATAACTTCATGCTGTGGCTCATCAATTTTATCCCCCTGTAGTTACTGCAGTCCTGTACATCCCCCTTATTCTTAAATATCGACACCAGTACACTTCTTCTCCACTCTTCAGTATCCTAAATATATTGTGAAATTACTGCAGTAGTTTAGAAGTTAGAGTTGCAGTTGCCAAAGGCCTATCTAAATGTGAATTTAGTGCACAGTTCAAATCTCTGGTCATTTTAAGCTTATGAGTAATTAAATATGGAAGTAAGTCAAGAACATTAAGCATAATTCTTGACTGCATTAACTACTATAAAGTTTAAAAAACAAAGTATGACTAAACCATCACCAATATTCTAGAAACAACAAAAGAAAAAAAACAGGAAAGGATTATGAGAAGAAAAAAAAGTTACAAAAACAAGAAAAATATAGGTATCTCTTATATATATTTCTCTTCTGGTTCATCCTGCTTCCACTTCAAAACCGGTCCTGCCCACACGCAGCCAACACTGCATTTCTCGATTCCTATTCGTTCTCTTCCAAACCCTTCCCCATGCTGCCTGCGGCTCCTGTGTCTTTACAACAGCTTCTTACACAGCAAACATCAGAAGCTAAAAATTATCGTGAACACATTCAAGAATACAACTCTTCTCTAGCGTTTCCTTCCATGGGTGCACAGATAACTCAACCTCCTGGCCACGGACCATACTGTTTTAAAATACATGGGCAAATTTATCACCAAATCTCTTTGGGCAAATTTATCACCAAATCTCTCCACTATATGCTAACACTTCTACCTCTCCAGGATATGGACAGTTGTATGTTTTTGACACAGCGCAAGCTACTGAAGTACGCTCACAAAATAAAGCAAACTCTGCATGAAATCACTCAGTCCAATCCAACAGCATCTGTACGGTTGGTTTTCAAGGAAAACCCTGGGCAGGATCTACGATGATACAATGCCCTGACATGTCACACCGATGTTGCAACGATTTTCGTCAGAGAAGATAGCGAACTCCTGCTGAAAGGGACATTTGTATCTATTCCATAGGCAACTCCTGTAAACAGATTTCCAGCTCAATATGAATTGCGATCCTATGGTTTACCCACTTTTATTCCCTTACAGAGACATTGGCTGGCACAAAGATTTACAACATGTTCCCGATAAAAGAACCGCTAAGCTAATAAGACTTACTCAATGCCAATTTTACGCGTACAGATTAGCAATGAGGAATACATTTATTTTTTTGCACTCCAGCGACAAACTATTCCAATTGTATGTCGTAGATGCGTATGTTAAAACAGAGGGCGCGCGTCTGAACTATCTCAGATTACATCAACAAGATCTGTGCGTGGAACAATACAAAGGACTGTCAGGCGCACTGCAAGCAAACACTGAAAATAACAACATACGTGTAGGCAAAATGATCATATTACCGTCCACATTTCCAGGAAGTCCAAGATACATCCAACAAAACTATCAGGATGCCATGGTCATAGTACGTAAATTCGGAAAGCCTGATTTATTTATCACTTTCACATGTAATCCTGCTTGGCCGGAAATTCTACATGCACTGTTGGATACCCAAAGACCAGAGCACAGACCTGATACCAGTCTTCAGCCACGGTCTGTTGTACGTGACTTTTTCTAGGGTTAGATCTTTTGACTCATTATCTGTCTTCTCCACCAAAACACCTACTTGTATGCACAACTGCGTCTTTCAAGAAGTATTTATTTCTTCTTGATTTCTGAATTCCTTTCTCACCGTTTTCCGTTCCTATTCTTACACCACCATATGCTACAGCGGGCATCGGCTAGTTGTTGAATATTCTTGCAAAATCTAGTAAAATTACAGAGGTGAGTATTACAAAAGGGATCTAAGATATGGATCTCTAACAGTTCATATACAGTAATCCCTCCTCCATCGCGGGGGTTGCGTTCCAGAGCCACCCGCGAAATAAGAAAATCCGCGAAGTAGAAGCCATATGTTTATATGGTTATTTTTATATTGTCATGCTTGGGTCACAGATTTGCGCAGAAACACAGGAGGTTGTAGAGAGACAGGAACGTTATTCAAACACTGCAAACAAACATTTGTCTCTTTTTCAAAAGTTTAAACTGTGCTCCATGACAAGACAGAGATGACAGTTCTGTCTCACAATTAAAAGAATGCAAACATATCTTCCTTTTCAAAGGAGTGCAAAGCAAGCAGTCAAAAAAAAAATCAATACGGCTTTTTGGCTTTTAAGTATGCGAAGCACCGCCGGTACAAAGCTGTTGAAGGCGGCAGCTCACACCCCCTCTATCAGGAGCAGGAAGAGAGAGAGAGCCACTGAAAAACAAATAAAGTCAAAAATCAATACGTGCCCTTTGAGCTTTTAAGTATGCGAAGCACCGTGCAGCATGTCCTTCAGGAAGCAGCTGCACACAGCCCCCCTGCTCACACCCCCCTACGTCAGCGCGAGAGAGAGAGAGAGAGAAAGTAAGTTGGGTAGCTTCTCAGCCATCTGCCAATAGCGTCCCTTGTATGAAATCAACTGGGCAACCAACTGAGGAAGCATGTACCGGAAATTAAAAGACCCATTGTCCGCAGAAACCCGCGAAGCAGCGAAAAATCCGCGATATATATTTAAATATGCTTACATATAAAATCCGCGATGGAGTGAAGCCGCGAAAGGCGAAGCGCGATATAGCGAGGGATCACTGTATAATAATTATATTATCCATCTTACTAACCGAAGGTTGTAAACCGGATATGGACGCAGGGCGCTGGGCACAGAGTGCATCGAGGCGCACGCGCACTGCCGCACTACAGCGCATCGTTGGCGCACGCGCACTGTCGCACTGCAACGAGCCCGTCACAGAGAAAACACAAAAGGTTGTAAACCAGATATGGACACAGGGCGCTGGGCGCAGGGTGCATCGAGGCGCACTCGCACTGCCGCACTGCAACGAGCCCGCCACAGAGAAAACAAAACCGAGAGGATTCAGCGCATATGTGAATCACATTATAGTATTACAGTACGGAATCCCCAGACGTCCAAACTACACGGCGTAAACCGGATATGGATGCAGGGCGCAGGGCTGAACTTGCTGTGCTCCACTCTGCCAGCAGTCGGTGTCAGCAAAGGCAACGGAATCACGTCTCCACAAAACGAGACCGCTTTACTACAGATATGCGTATGTAATTAAATGACATTTCCCCAGACGCACCCACCCTCCATGATATGTCATCCATCCAGATATCGGACGGAACAGAAACTGATTGCCAATCTTGGATATCCGATTTGCTGGCGAATCGCTGGCTTATTAGTTAAGAATAGAAAACAGAAGTAAATGCTTATTATTATTATTAAAATAACATATATCCTGTCAGTTAAATTAGCAAAATTAATCCTCTTTCTCTTTCTATATATATATATATATATATATATATATATATATATATATATATATATATTGTGACAGATAGGGGGCGCTCTCACTCCCTTGAACCCTCAGACAATACGCCAGACACCAGATAAAAGTCCAAAATATTGACTTTATTATAATAATAGTGCCTCCACTCTACAATACTCAATAAACAATAAACAATACTCAATCCTCCACTCCCAGACGCTTAGCCACCCTGCCTCCCAACTCAGCTCGTCCGTCTGGTATTTCCCAGAGTCCTTTATAGTCCTTGACCAGGAAGTGCTTCTGAACCCTCAGTCCATGTGACTTCCTAGTACTTCCGGGTCAGATCAAAAACTCTTCTTTTTCATCCCAGAAGCACGTAATTACTTCTGTCCATGTGACTGGGACGGGTGTAGGGAAAATAATCCTTACTCCTCCCTGCAGCGTCCTCTGGTGGTCCCCATGGTATCCAGCAGGGTTGTGAATAAACACTCCATTGTCCATAATTTCCTGCTGGCACTTCCATGCTACAGGGAGGGCTCCACCTGGCGGCCTGGGGGTATTGGCCAGGATGAATGGCCGGCCATATCCCACAGTACTCTCCCCCCACAGTGAAGAATCATGATTCGGAGCGGCCAGCCCCTTGAGGGATGTCTTCCTCCAGGAGGAGCTGTTGGTTGGGCCTTGGCGATGTCTCGAATATTCCCGAAAGAATCTAGGGCAGGGGTCGGGAACCTTTTTGGCTGAGAGAGCCATGAACGCCACATATTTTAAAATGTAATTCCGTGAGAGCCATACAATATGTTTAAAACTAAATACAAGTAAATGTGTGCATTTTATGTAAGACCAACACTTTTAAAGTACAATAAGTCTTTGAATTCTTTTTAATAACGATGTTATGCTGTTATTAACCAATGATGAATAAAGTACTTCTTACCATTAATGCGACTTCTGGTGCTGCATGGTTTTGCTGATGGCTTTGTAGTCTGGTTGATACGTGGTGAGGTTAAGCTTCATGCAGGCGTTGAGACTTCCATCCGTTAAACGTCTGTTGACTCATCCAAAGCGAGAGAAAAGAATGGTGCTGCATTTATGTCCTTCACTTGTGTTGCCTCAGTTTGATTTGCCATCATGATGGTACGATCGTGAACAGTTCTTGCCGACAGAGGCATTTCTTTTATTCGTTTGATTATCTTGTCTTTATCCGAAAAGTCGTCAAAAAGTTCATTGGCAACATCAAGCATGAATGTTTTGGCATACTCCCCATCTGTGAATGGCTTTCCATTTCTCACAATTGATAAAGCACCAGCAAAGCTAGCCGAATTCCAGTCACCTTGTTGGGTCCAAACACGGAGTTGCTGCTGACTAGCTTGCACTCTGCACAGTAGCTGTTGACATGCTTTCTTCCTGCTGTCCCCCGCAGGATATTTCGATGCAAATGTAGTATGGCGTGTGTCGAAGTGCAGCTTTATATTTGACCGTTTCATCGATGCAATTTTATCATTGCATATTAGACACACTGCAGAACCTGCTCTCTCCACAAAGGCGAATTCCTCCATCCATTCCTGCTGAAAAGTACGATATTCCTCATCCTTTTTTCTTTTAGCCATCTTCTTTGATAAAAGGGTTTCTGCAATTAGCTAGCTGACTACTTGATTAAAAGGAGGGAAGTTTACTTCCTGACCTCACAACGACCCGTGTACGTTACGCATTATCCAATAAAAATTTGGTGTTGTCCCGGAGGACAGCTGTGATTGGCTCCAGCCACCCGCAACCATGAACATGAGCGGTAGGAAATGAATAGATTGAAATACATGAGAATGTTTTATATTTTTAACGTTATTATTTTTTTTATTAAAGATTTGTCTACGAGCCAGATGCAGCCATCAAAAGAGCCACATCTGGCTCGCGAACCATAGGTTCCCGACCCCTGATCTAGGGGGAACATTATATAAATAGAGCAGTTTATCTCTTGTCCTCCGAGGACAACTTTGCTATCCATGGCCCGGCCGGCGGCACCCATAACACAGCCACCGTTCTCCTACTGGTCTCCCTCTGGTCTCCCTCTGCGAGACTGGAAACAGTCAGGAAACTTCCGCTCCGTCCCTTTGTCCACTGAGGAGGGTTCCACAGCGCACCTGAGCTTTCAGTTCTCTGCTCTACTTTGTCAGGAGACCCCCGTTTCTCATTTGGGATCTCCTTTTTAATCTGGGGTTTTCCCACAGTCTGAGTCTCTCTATTAGTCAGAGAGAGACCCTTCCCTGTTTGAACCCCTTTTTATTTATAATTGACCTGGGGCGGCATCTTCAGCACCGCGTTGCTCTGGGAGACAGCACTTTTCTGTTGCTCCGGCTTCCCCCATCCCTTCTGTCATCACTCCATACTCTCGTGTAGGGCTTGCAGTGATTTGGCACCCGCTACTAATTAATTGCGGGCCCAGTTCACATTGCGTCCCTCTATGATTTACGGTACAGGTCTCACTTACCTGTACCACCGAATTAATTAATACAGGCGGCTCCTGAGAAGATCGCTACAGGTATTCGTCAACCCTTTTCAAAGGCGCTTCGGCCGTCTGTCTCCTCCTGGGAGCTTCGTCCTGCTCCCACTCCCAACTCAAGCTCCCAGACTGTAGGAAGGCGGTGCCTTTTATTCCCTCCGGATGTGCTCCAGGTGGCTGGTGACGACCTTCCGGCAGCACTTCCTGGTGTGGCGGAAGTGTTGCCCTTTGCACTCTGGGCGTCCATGGCAGGTTCATCCGCCATCTTGCCTGCTGTGGCGGAAGTGACAATTCTCCAGGTCCTACAAGGCTTAAGTCGCCCCCTGGTGGTGGCCACGGGTCCCAATGAGTTGGAAAGTCTCTCCTTCTCTCCCGTGGTCCTTTCCTAGTCCAGGGCGGTTTCCCCCTCATGACCCGGAAGACTTCATCTGTCACAGTATATATATTCATAAAATATATATACTGTATATATATATATATATATATATATATATATATATATATATATATATATATATATATATAAAAAATAATATGTATTTACTTCTAATATAAATAATATGTATTTATTTCTACATGCAGATAGATTGACGATGCTAAGTTGGCCCGTTTGTGTGTGCATGTGTGTGTGGTTGCACCTGTGTCTGTGTGTTCACCCTGCAATGGACTGATGCCCTGTCCAAGAATTTTTACTGACTTGTGCCCTATGCCTACTGGGATAGGTTCCAGCTTCCTTGCAACCTTGTGCAGCGTAAAATAAGTTTCAATAATTGATGGATATACACAGTACATATAATGTACACATGCATACAGTATATACTGTATATGGTGTAGAAATAAAGCACAAAACAGCATAAAGGTTTGGGGTTTTCCGGCCCTGTATACTGTACAGTTTTGAAAAAATTGCGTCAGGTATTTTTCCATATACAACAGACAGTCAAGATGGCGAAGTGGGGAACATTTATGGAGTGGGACCGGAATTGACAGAGAGGAATGCTGGGAAGGAACCAAGGTGGATGATGGGAGTCACAACATCATCAGAGATAGACAGAAGGAAGGGAAAGAACATGGAAGTGGCAGTACGTGGTCAGGGAGTCTGATTAGATTCATGGTGGTGCTGGTTCTTTCTTTCTGTAGGAACAAAGAGAGAGAGAGGTTAGTACCCCGCTTTTCCCTTTTGGCATGAGTTTTCGTGCCGCAGTTCGGGTCTTTACGCGGCTCCCTATGCATGCGTGTGTGACAATGGTCATGCTGTAATGTGAGCTAGACTTGTGGAGAAACCTTAATTCTCTCCTGGCGTAAGAGTAACTTCGAATCTCCAGTGTGAGCTGTTTCCAGAGAAATCCCCAAAACCACTAAGTCCCAAAAAGACCTGTTGCCTTCTCCTCAGAGCTCCCTCTAGCAGAACTTGGTCTCTCCTGGGCTTTAATATTAATAGGACCAGAAAACCTTAGCCATTCTGATTCCAACTGCTTTCAAAATGGAACACAGGAATCCCCTATCCTTTGAGTAACCCATGTACACTGAACTGGTGGTTTGGGCAGATCCTTCCTTTCCATAGCCCATCTCCAGTAACTTCTCTAGCAATTTATTGTCATTTAAAGACAATACTCTAGTGGTGTTGCCAATAGTCACAGACTTTCCTTTGTTGGGTCAGAGTTCAAACACTTTCCTGTGCACACTGCCATCTTTTATAGCATAGTCATGCTAGTTTAATGTGTCAAAACCATGTGCATTGCTTTAAATGATAAAATTATTAGCATGTGAAGACACAATAAAAACATTACAAAATAATTACATATGTGTGGATGAATTGCTCAAAGTCTAACAAGAAACACAATGTAAGAGCAACATAGAAACTCTAAAACCCTGAATGACCACCTCTTTCCTTGTCTGGAGCTCCTGTGAGCTGGCTCAAAAGCCTGAGGCACATTTAATTTTAAGTATCAAGCCTGTGTAAGACAAGTGGGTGAATATGTACTAATGGGAATACATAGTCAGAAATTGACTCACTCAACCTTACTACACACATGTGCAGTCTGCCAACTATTAATCAAAGTATATATGAGGGCAAATCAAAAAGTAACAGCAACCTACCATTTAACACCAGTAACAGTGAGCAGATGAACATAACAATTAAATCGCCTCTCCACATAGACTCCCTGTAGGTTTATGCACTTCCTTGTATCATTCTACTAACTTTTTATTCCTTGGCAGAAGAAGCTTTTGGACTGCTCACGAATCCAGGTCTGCACCGCTTCCTTAATGTCATCATCAGAGATGACCTTGCAATTGTGTAGAGCCAAATCATGATTTTGTGGGTGGAGAGATGTCGTTTGAATTGCTTCTTTACTGGAGAAGATGCTGTTGCTTGTGCAGATCAGTTAGCTGCTTGGCCACATTGCACAAATGAAGGTCCTGTTTACTGATGCTTTGTGTCATTAAAACCAAAAAAAGCCTTTGTTTCCACAGCATGCTTTGTCTTTTGCTTTCCAGCTCATAGTGATGGACCCCATCTCATCATCGGTGACAATCCATTGCAAAACATTTGTATCTTCTTCATATATTTCAGGAATTGGGTCACAACCTCCATGCGCTTTTGCTTGTGCAGATCAGTTAGCTGCTTGGGTACCCATATTGTGCAAGCTTTACGGTACCCCAAGTCATCATGCACTACAGCATGTGCAGATCCATAGCGGATATCCAAATGTGGAGCAAAAGCAGATAACGTAATCCATCTGATGAAGACATTCACCATGTCAATGTGGGCTTGTGTGTGCAATATTAATAGTCGACCAGACCCTGCTTTAAAAACTTTCTACCCAATCATAAACTTTTCATTGAGTCATGCTGTTTTCACTTCCATACTGCGACAACATTCTTCTGTGAATTTCAGCAGGTTTCACGTCCTCTGCCAAAAGAAATCTCACTATGACACATTGATCAACATTGATGCAATCCTACAGCGGAGTGTTCGTGTTCATTTGACTTTGGCTTCAATACACACATACCTTTCTTTTGTGTACCATATAATTTTATGACCTGCATGACCTCTATCTGTTCTCCCTTTTTTGAACCCACCACTCTTGACATGAAAGAAGTGGAGCATATCATTGGCAGTACTGGCTGCAAGAAAAATGAACTTTTATGGTGCCAGTCTGTCAGTAAACACCCACACTCAGACCAATTTACAGTCATGAGTACTTGGGCAAATGAATGTAGAGACAGAGAACATGAGATTCCACACAGACAGAAACTAACCACTGTGCCACCATGCTGCCTGTCTGAATGACACTTTTCAATTATCATTGTCAAGCTACATATTTAATTTTAAAATGTTTGTTAACACTTTGGTTATGGTATTGCACAAATGCAAAATCTGTTATGTAACAAGACCTGAACAAAGGCTTCTTTTGGTGTTAATGACACTTAGAAAGTATCAACAAAGTGGTTCTTCCTCTCTGTGCAGTGTGGAAATTGATATGCTAGTAAAATTTGATGCGGTGGGTTGGCACCCTGCCCGGGATTGGTTCCTGCCTTGTGCCCTGTGTTGGCTGGGATTGGCTCCAGCAGACCCCCATGACCCTGTGTTCGGATTCAGCGGGTTGGAAAATAGATGGATGAATGGATAATAAAATTTGAAGGATTCACATGCCATATATTAAAGTATGTAATATCATGAGAAGTATGTCTGATTAAACCCACTTCTGAGTGTTTCAAAGTGAAATTATTCTATAGGCCACATTGCACAGATGAAGAACCTGTTTACTGATGCTTTGATAGATAGATAGATAGATAGATAGATAGATAGATAGATAGATAGATAGATAGATAGATAGATAGATAGATAGATAGATAGATAGATAGATAGATAGATAGATAGATAGATAGATACTTAATCCCAAGGGGAAATTCACATACTCCAGCAGCAGCATACTGATAAGGAAACAATATTAAATTAAAGAGTGATAAAAAATTCAGGTAAAACAGACAATAACTTTGTATAATGTTAATGTTTACCCCCCCAGGTGGAATTGAAGAGTCGCATAGTGTGGCAATTTGTGTCATTAAAACCAAAAAAAAAAGCCTTAAGGTCTTGCTACATATGTGTAAATGAGTAACAGATGCGTTTTTGCAGTACCTTAACTAAAGTATTACCACAAGTTGTTTAAAATATTATTATGCGCAAGGAGCAATTCACATAAATCCTTTGCTCACTTTGAACCCTGCAAAGTAACATTTTACACTAAAAGTCATGGAAATAAGTCTCTTGTTTAGGATACTCTCTGACATTTAAGCTGCAATCCATTTGAGCTAAAATCACCACTTTAGTAATGTTCCTCCTTTCAGTTTTCTACTTTCATAGCCCCTTTATAATACATTGAGTCTGCTTGTTACAGAACAATGTGTAACTGCATGTAATGCTGTGAGGAAGAACCTTTTTTGGTATAACAAATGCTAAGCAGGCACTTTGTAGCCCTGAAGCCAGTAGGGGGGTTCCACCCCACACAGAGAAAAGGGGGGCTCAAAACAAGGACAATACTTAGGGTCCCAAATAGGCTAGATCTGACCTTAACGTAATTTGATCCTGTTACAAAATAGCAGGCCCAACATTAAGACTCTGCTTTCATTGTGCAGCCTTTGTAGCCTACAGTTATGGTTCTGGACTTTGGAACACAAGTTATTTTTTTTTTTGTGATTATGTTTTTATTAATACAGAATAACCAAGACAAAAGAAAACAAGAAATAACAATAGCACATAAAGAAATAAATAATTTGTGCTTCTCATAGTTTAATGTCTGCTCTTATATACCCTGTGAAAGGCACTATATAGGCACCCGACCTGGCACAAAGAGACAGGGAGGCACGCGTAAAAATAAAACAAAGATTTATTGTTTTCACCTGTGGGGCACTTCTTCCCCGTGTCCCATAGGCATAGCACAGTCCCACAAAGCGCAAAACAACAACAAAAGGCACACTATTCTTCTTCCACCACTCCTCCCAGGCAACCTCGTCCTCCTCCTCCTGACTCTGGCTCCTTGAGTGGTGGCTGCTGGCCCCTTTTATCAGGCACCCGGAAGTGATCCAGGTGGTTGATTGCCGAGTTCCGGTGGCACTTCCGGATGTGGCGAAAAGACTGCCCACAAGGGCTCTGGAGTCCCAGCCACAGCACCCCCTGGCGGCGTCTGCAGGACCCAACAGGGCTGCACCAAACTCCAATTTCCATGGAACCCTGCGGGAAACCGAGGCACCTCTCCAACCCAGAGGGGCTGCCATCTAGTGTCCAGGGGGAGATATTACACAGTCCATGGCTGCTCCCCCTGAATATATAGTGAAGGGGCATCCATTCGCCACAATCTTTATCTAAGGTATCTATAGGCCTGCCCCAAACAATATTTCATTATATTATACAGTGACAATAAAGGTATCTTACAATCTTATCTTACTTCAGACACTGTGTGTGACTATTGCCTAACCTTCAAGTTCTCCAGTTATAAATTGTGACCACTACGGGGCAAACTAAAAGACTAATCCTTAACTCCAGTCATGCTGGATACTTCATTTACAATTTTTTATCAGCCTTCTTTGTATTCTTGTTCCAATCATAGGATTCTTCTCTCTGTCCTTGGTATCTGTCTCCATTTCTACTTGAACTGAACCCTCTCAGCAACTTGTTGCTCTTCCTGGGATGGATTAAATCCCAGATACTTCATGGAAGCATGACTTGGACTTGTTTACTTCCTTAAAGGGGCTCTGAGGCGTGTTGTGTTCTCAGCCCTTAATCTGGTGGTCTCCCACGTGCTGTCTGAAAGTCTAAATGGACAAGGCAAAGCAAAATTTGACATTATGAATAAACTAGGGGGCTTTGCCCCCTGCTCGCTTCGCTCACCAACCCCCCGTCTGCGCTACGCACCAGCAACTTCGCGTCTCTGCCACTTGCAAACAACAATGGGAATTGTAAGTTTGGAATTGCATCGTGACAACTTGTAGCACTTTCACCAAACAACCAATCTTTTAATTCTTGTGGATACGCCTCTTCATTGGGAAGGAACACCACCTTTCCCTGATGGCAACACGAATTAGACGATCAACAAGTCGCTGACTTAAAGTTTAAATCTGAAAAATATATTCGATCTCTTTTCGCTGTTATATTATTTCATCGAGTAATAATTTCCGTTTGTTTGTGCTAATGCGATCCTTACTATCATTTTTTTGAGACTTCCGAATTTTCGTATTTCCATTATCTCTAACCTGCTCTGCATGTGTATCACGCCAGCGTTTTTGAATTCTTTAAGGCATTCTACTTTGTCATCTACTCTGTCTTTTATTTCCAGCCCTGGGCTTGGTTAAATCTCTTGGCACAAAGCCTTGTCTCACAGGACGTGAAAGTGTCTCTCTTCAAAAGATCACGTCTCGTCGCAGGATATAAAGTTTCGTCTCCCAAGATTTTTTTATTATAAAAGAGAGATAAAAAGTCTTGTCTCCCGAGACTTTTTTATTATAATAGAGAGAAGTTAGTGTAGTTTAAATGTGTAGCGTCTGACAATAGCATAAACTTTAATCTCTTCAGTTAGAAAACATTGAGAAACCACTACATTAAATTTATCATTTGGTCCTATTGCTCAACACGTATTTGTCTAATGTTAATTAACTAGTAAAACACCCATCCAAAATGAAGGGCCAGAATGAAATACAATAACATATAAAATGATGGGAATTTTAACTTGCATGATGTGAATGTCGTCAGCTTCATGCTTTTTGCCTCTCATGAAGGTCACTTTACCAAGTGGCAAGTTGTGCCCATGCAGCACCTGACTGGCACACTGCAATTGTCAAAGTGGCCTCATTCTTCACCTTTTTTTAAGATGACACTCTTCTGCTTTTTCTGCCATCTCACTTGCGCGTCTTAGCTGGCACATTGTCCTCACTGAGCCTTTAACATCCGAGATGATGGGCAAGTGACATTTGTCTGCACTTATCTTCACTGACCCTAATCCTCAAGTACAATTGATATTCCTTTGACGTCAGTATTAGAGCTTTGCAGACATCCTGTTGTAATCTTTATGAAGATCTCTTCATTTTCACCAGTTCAGCAACAACCTTCTATCTTGGTAATGGATAGACACAAATGCCCAGATGTAACCATGTTAATGAAATTGCTTTAAGAGAGCATGACAACACAATGTTGCACAGATAGAGAATCTTTTATTCAAATCCAGGCCCACTGTTGGTGTGGATTTTCCCCAAGTATTTATAATATTCTTTCACAACCCAAAATTGTGTTGGTTTGGTGACACTTAACTGGCCTGCTATTTGAGTAGGTGTCAGATGTGGCCTGTGATGGATTGGCATTTCATTTGGGTTTACTTTCTGTCTTGTGCCCACTGCTGCACCAAATGTCCTGCTGCAATTTAATACTGGATCAAACTGGATTTAGAAACTGAATGAATTGCTTTATTAAAGCCATGTAAAAGTGATGACCAATATCAACAACATGAAGGAGAAATGTAAAAGATGACAAGCAGCTTTGGGTTCTTGGTAGGCAAATCTGTAAGAAAACTAAATATAAGTAAATTAGAATAGGGAATTGTTAAACAACTATATACCAATATCCAAATGTCTGTAATATGATTATTAAAAGATACCCTGTGATAGACTGGCACCCCATCTGTTGTGGATACCTGCTGCCACGATAGGCTTCAGCCTCTCAGAAATCTTCCTTAAATCATATTAAGGAGACTTTATACTGAAAGAAGGGCAATGAACTGGCAGCTGGTAGTTCACTGCAGTGAAACAGGACAATAAGACAAGAAAAGCCTTCAGATGCCTGCAGTTTTAATCAACGTACTCCTCACATTTTTCACATTTCTGCCACATGGATCCAAGGTTCTGGGTTTGAGTCCGTTGCTTGAATTCTGTCTATATAGAGTTTGTGTGTTCTCTTTGTATATGTGAGTGTTTTGCTCTTGGTGCGCTGGTGTTCCTTCTGCATGACAAGCCTTGCACTCCATGTCACTGACCCTGATCCTGAACTGGATTAACAACAATTATTTCTCAAGCTGTTAGGCATGGCAGACCATGCTATGAAATAACAATTAGATGACCACTGCACTTGTAGCAGCCAGCTGGAGGATAGCCTCAATCCATTTTGTTGTTCAAGTTTTCCTTCTCTTAAATGGCACCCATTCTATCATAATCTTCTGACTGAGTTAAGTATGATTTTAATGGTATTACAGAAAAGTGAACGTACTTGGGATGCTTATTTTCATCTTTCTTATTATTTAAATGTTGTAATTTTTTTCTTCGGTAATGATAAAAGTCTACTTAACTTAATTTCAGATTAAGACTCCTTGATTGATAAAGAACAGAGGCACATAAAATGGAGCTGCAGTAAAGAAAGACTACAGAGGCTCAAAGCAAAGCTGAGCTGAAAAGCAAAGCTGCCAGCTGTCCACCGCGTGCTCTGAGCCTAACGCAGTGGTGGCAGATCTCACTTAATCCTAGCTGGGGTGGCCAGCTGGATCTTTGTATATTTTCTAAATGGATAAAGGGAAGGTCAATTGCCTGAGTACCCCGCATTTGGCATGGTTCCATCTCACAGGACAGACTTGTTATGGCACTTGTTATTTTCCCTATAACATCACTGCTCTTTGCATACAATATCACTGAAGGTCAAACCACATTCTCTTGAAACCCTGAAGTTTCTGAAACATTTTTAAAACCATCATGGTGTTTTGCCACAAATGTTGTACCAATTTCTGTATGCATGGCTTTCATTGACAATCCAATAGTTTGTAATCAAAATTGAAGCAAGATGATTATGTGCATTTGACAACGTTGCTCTGTGAATAAACCAACAATGTTTTGGTTTTATAATGAATAGCTCATGAGGCTGAACTTCTGACATTAAAAGGCAAATCTGCACATTAAGGTGCCATACCTGTTTATGTGGATCTGAATTTTCACCTTTTAGGGTTGTCTAATCATGCCCTGGCTCTTTATAAGTAAAGAAGGATCATCAAATTGTTCCCATTTATTCTTTACAATTGGAGTACAAGCAGGTTAAGTGACCTGCTCAGAGTCATCTGGTGAGTCAGTCGCAGGGATTGACCCAGACCTGTCACCCAAACCAAATCTTAAGCCTGGCACTTGGATTTTGGTGAACAGACACTAGATAATATGAATTTCTACAGTAAAACAGAATTAATCCTGGTGTATTTTGATATAGGATTGCTGTCAAAAAATGTAAAGTAAATACAATCAAAAACAATGTATTTTTTGATTAGCACTCTTCACTGCAGGCACAGTGCACTGTAAACCATTCTCAGTTCAAATATAAGTATATACTAAATACTAAATACAGAACTGGTACACAAATAAATACAGTTTTGTTAAAACACACAAAGATCAAAGTAGAAGCTGAATGAATGTAAATGGAAACTGACAACATATGCCCATTAATTAACTGATGCACTGTGACCAGTTGACAATGGAGGAGATTAAAACTAGAAGAGAAAGTCAAAAATAAAGCCACAATCCTGGAGACCTCGGCCAACTGGCCACCTACCCACTCCTGGGTTTTCTACAGTGGAGTCTGTGTTGGCCCGCCAATCTGATGAGAAAATCTTTCCATCTGACGATTCCAGTCCTCCTTTATCTGAGATGACTTTTCTATTGGCAGGAGAGCAGCTGAGTAGTAGAGCAGTGGCACCAAGTGTCATATCATGAAACTGAAAAGAGAAACAGAATAGAGGAGGGTTAGTAACTTTATACATATTGAATAACATATTTTTGTACAAATGACTAACAAGGAGAAATGCAGCATACACAGCTAATCGGCAGCTCTAGTCAGGGTATGGTAGACTAAAGTAATGAGTCTTCAGCCGGGATTTAAAAGCCAAGTTTGAAGGGACATCTCTTACATAAGCAGACAAATCATTCCAAAGTGAAAAGTGGATCTGCTAGTCAATCAGGCTGTATGTAGATTGAAGAACTGGTTCAAAACAAGAGGATGGTGTAACTATGGGTAGATGTGCTACACTTCAATACTAAATTAGGTGAACTAACAACAACAGAGCAGACCTTTTGCTCTGAAACCAAATTAGAGTTAACCAAAGGAACATCATTAAGCCCAGGTAACCAAATGAAATTGAATGTCACAGTGAACACTGCAAGGACAACATAAGACCATTTTAATCAAAATATTATTTTAATTGAAATGCTCTAGGCTATATTAATCTACACCGGAATAGGACATCACCATGACAAACACCACATGTTGGTGGTACAGTATACACAATATAAAAACTGTAGCAGAAATAATAACTCACCAAATACAGAGTGCCATCAGTGAAGCTGAGTAAAGCATATCTTGTCTAAAAAGGCCCTTCTTGTTAAAATGTCCTTCTATAGCTTGCTTCCACTTATTATTTTCATTCTGTTGACATCAATATGGCGTTCTTTCATTGTAGTATCGATTGAAGGAAAGAGTTCTTTCCTAACCCATCTGTAATTAAAGTAGCACGAGCAATTTCAGTCATTTTCTTATATCCCAACTGTAATTAATTAAAAATTATGCTGTCTGTGTTGGATCAGACAACATCAACATTGATCAATATTGATCAAAGATCAACATTGATGACATCGATAATACAAATGTTATGATTCACAAACACAAAAATGGCAAAAAGGTGTGAGACCTCCAAAAAAGAGTGAAAAAAACAGACCACAATCCCTACCAGGTTTCCCAGGTAAGGGTTACACTAAGGTGGCCTGAGGGTCTAGGCAAATGAGAGGCTTCGGTCTTGTCAGGGCCTCAAAATCGAGAACAGGCTTTTAAAGTTCAGATATCACAAGAGATGCACAATATCTTAAAACGTTTCTCACAAGAAGGGGAACCATTGAAACTCCAGCTGGTTATAAGACAAGTCCTACAAGAACTTTAGAAAAGAGGTTATTTACTGTATTTACAAAAAAAGGAAAATACAAGAAAAGGCCTAAAACACTAAAACACATACTGTAGCTAAAAGGTGTGCTGCTGGTAAATCTCCTGTAAAGTGCGATACGTTTGGATGTATGGATTTGTACCTATTATTGGCTGTAGAATACCTGTTACGTCGGATCATTTAGCTCTTTCGATTCTATGTTGCATCGCTTCTCCGTGATCATAAAGATACACCTGACCAAATTGTGTTTTTTTTTAATTAAACTTGCCGTAGCTGCAATTGTTGCGGGAACACAGATTCTCATAGTGTATGGTCCATTATTGTGTAAATCAACGTATTGTGCATTGAATGATGCTAACGCGAAATGATTATTGTAGATGCGTATATTTTGCTTGTAGTGTTTGTGGATTTCACTTTCACCAAACAACAAATCTTTTAATTCTCACGGATACGCCTCTTCATTGGGAAGAGACACTACTTTTTCCTGATGGCAACACAAATTAGACGATCTACAAGTCTCCGACTTACACTTTAAAGCCTCCCAATATCTACATACTTCCGACATATCACCTATGTCCATATATTCAATCTCTTTTTGCTGTTCTGTTATTTCACCGAGTAATAACTTCCATTTGTTTGAGCGAATGCGATCTGTACTGTGTTGTCGTTGACACTTTCAAATTTTAGTACTGTCATATTTTTGAACTTGCTCTGTGTGTGTATCGTGACAAGGTTATTTGTGAGCCTTTCGAATTTCACTGCTGTCATAATCTGTAACCTGCTCTGCATGTGTATAGCGCCAACGTTTTTAAACGTCTTTATGAAGTTCTACTGTGTCTTTTACTCTTTGTCTTTTATTTCTGACCCCTTTTGGACCTGCAAGGTTTTCAGTTCCACTTGTTCCAGGGTGATTATTACTTTCCTTGCCTAGGCCAGCATCTCACGGGAACATGCTTCCAATGGATGTCAGTATGATGTGACTTGACCGTGTCAAGGGAAGTGAAAGTGTCTCTGCCTCTCTGAAATGTCTCTCTTCAGAACATCACGTCTTTTTTTTTGTATAATAGAGAGATGCATATGCATATGCTGTAGGTGCACATCATTTGATTTCGCCATTTGTCCTATTCATACCTACTGCCGAATACAAGATTTTGGGTGTTGTTCAAGCTCAAGCACTTTATTGTCATTGTGTAAAACAACAAAGTTAAGTTTATGACAACCCCAAAAGTGCATTTCCAGAATAGAATATAAGTAACAATGTAAAAACAGAATTTAAGTTAAAAAAGGAGAAAATAGAATAGTCGTATACACTGTCAACAAGAAACCAGAGTAAATTATTATTGCCCAATAGATAGCAGCTTGAATTACTGTACTTGTACCTATTAATGAATAGTATATTACATATTATATATTGTATTATATTAGTATGTTGCACATTACCAAAACGGCTTATTGCACATATTCAATTAAAAATTATTGCAGACTGAGGAGATTCAGAACTTAGAAAGTTTATGGCAGATGGGAAAAAGCTATTTTGTGCATATGCAGATCGATCTAAAGCATCTACCTGATGGGAAGAGCTCAAACAAAGAATTTCCAGGATGAGTATTATCCTTAATAATGTTTTCGGCCATTCTCACACATTGAGTCTTATACAAGAATTCGAGTGATAGCAGTTCAGTACCGATGATGACCGCTGCTGATTTTAAGACTTGCTGCAGGGCTTCTTTAGCAGCCTTGGTGCAGCTGTTGTACCAAACAATCATGCAGTTAATCAAGAAGCTCTCTATAGTGCATCTATAGAAATTAACCAGCAGCTTCTTGGGGAGGTTAAGTCTCCTTAGTTTCCTCAGAAAATACTGTAGAATAAAATTGTTGTGCTTTGCCTATTACAACCAAGGTGTTGTCAGCCCATGACAAGTCCTCTGAAACTTAAAGCTAGAAACTCTCCACAGCCTCTTCATTGATTGCTGTTGGGCTGTGAGTGATCTTTTTAGTGGCCCTAATGTCCAGAATAAGTTCTTTGGTCTTTTTGGTGTTTAAGACCAGGTTGTTGATGTCAAGTTCGGAACCTCTTCCCTATATGTATCTTCATCATTGTCTAATACAAGCTCATTCTGACCCTTACTGGGATATTCCTTCTATTTTCTGAACACACTTTTTCCAATGATTTCATAAAGAGCAAATGCTTATGAGGGAGCACCAGCTGGAAGACAAAAGTGAACTGTTGTGACCAATTTGTTTCATAAACAGTTGATTATTCTTTAAAAGCAAGCCAGAAAGAGATCTATCAGAGGGCAGAAACAGAGAGTTGTCAGGGCAAGCAGAGTTAGTTTACCAAAGGTAGAGATTGCTATGGAGTCATTTTAGAACAAAACAAGAGTGAAAGCCAAAAAGCAAAAACCTTAAAAAGAAATTGCCTGAGAAGTTATTTTCTCTCAGTAGAAAAATGTCTTCCCTTTATTAGGAGAAAAGCACAATTACCTTCTGAGCATATAGTGCTTTTCTTGATATAAAATGGTTGCCTTGACATCTGTCGTGCACCTCTGCCATTTTCATGCAGAGGTACAGGTGTGAAAAGGCATTATGGGGGATCGAACATCAGGCCAGCTTGGCAAGAGTGTCTGTGTTTGGACTGAGAGCCTAAAGGCCATCTACAAAGCAACTGAGGGATGAGTTGTATCCGAATTCTATTGGTCTAAAGTTGGCTGTTTGGGATTGGTTTTAAAAATCAGAGGCCATTCTGTACCACAACGCCCTATTGGTGTAAGGATTTGGACAGAGAATCTATAAATGTGGTTGCTTTACTCCCCTCTCTCTCTCACACACACACCATGGCCATAAAGACAACACACTGAGGAGCACAGCTCAACAGCCATATTTGAGACAGGTATGTGAAGAAAGCTTACTAGAAATAATGACTTAACTAGTGACATTTAAGTAACTACACGTCTGTGTGCCTCCTCAATCTACACATCTAGCATTTATGTATTTATGTTGTATGGTTGCCAGTATTAACAGGTACTTTGCTTCTTGTTATTATGTTATGAATATTATCAATAATACATTATTTAAAGTTGTAACTTAACTCCTGCTTGTCCTTTAACTCTATGTAATTGCCTGAGGTTATAGATTTAGAAGGGAAGGTGGGGAGAAGTTATTAAGTACAATACCTTATAAAAAGTGGTAAGTGTATGGGATTTGAGGCCTTCTGATAAGGGGAAAGTAGAGTAATATAGAACTCTACCAAGACAAAATCACATTGCCATGCAGGGATGACCAGAAGCTTATGACACCTTGTGTCACTGTCACAACAGTATAAAGGTCAGAGTTGTGCACTTTCCTGGATGTCACCATAAACGTGGAGATTTAAACAAACATTTTTGTGTGCTTTGTGATTGGATGGACTTCCAATAATGATTTAGTTTAGTTTTACGACTGGTCCATTATTCTTTAAGCCTGCCACGTTTATATCACTTGACAGAATACCTATAAGATGGATGTTTGCTATTTTGAAACATTACATA
The DNA here is from genome assembly GCF_900747795.2 of Erpetoichthys calabaricus. Lineage (NCBI taxonomy): Eukaryota > Metazoa > Chordata > Cladistia > Polypteriformes > Polypteridae > Erpetoichthys > Erpetoichthys calabaricus. Next base: position 209,079,841 of record NC_041395.2, read on the forward strand.
ATAATTATTATTATTTCAGGATGGTATTGAGATCATATGTGTCTCTATTAGCAAATACATTTTGAGTTTTACTTTGAAAGATGCTAAGTTTTACCACGTCTTAAAAGAATGCATTTGAAAATGACAATTTAACCCGTTTAACTTTCAGGTCATAAAGTGAGTTGTGTCAAGTGCCCATGGTCTGTACAATCGAACTTATAATAGCTACATTACTATGCTGGTTTATGTTACCTACACCTTCTTAATGACAGTTTATAAGTAAATTTACACATCATTATCTAAACAAACCAAAACAGCAAGTCTCATATGCCTTAAAATGTTTGCGTATGCACTGTACAAATCAGTTAGTGATGTAAAATGAAATATAATATGTGCCTACATGTAATTGGTGTGTGCACACAGCGTAAAATGGGGGTGTGCAGACCAGGTATTGATTTCAAATACACAGGATGGGATGTTTAATATCCACAGTGCCTGGGGACTATGCAAGGCAGGGACATCCTCTTCCCTGAGCCAAACTTACACCTGACCTGCCAGCATACCTAAAAGATGGAATCGCACTTTGTTTCCGATGTTTTGAGGAGGCTGGACCGCCACATCACTGGGGTTGTCAAGTGAGCTCCTACTTTCATCAACGTTTCAGTGACTAGGCCCACGACGTCTCCAGTAGCCGCAGCAGTGGTATCTGACGTCCCAGAACCACCCCCCCCCCCCTCTGCATTTGTCCAGCCTTCTTATTTGGGAGACCAGATAGGGTCTTTTCTTTTAATCCATAGCCACTGGCTGCTCCATCCTGCTACCCTAGATATTTCCTTAATGACATAGAGTAGGGCATGCCCACTAATGCCAAGGTCCCTCATCAGCCTTATAGTGAATGTTGCAACAAAGCCCCTGCATCCAACCTCCACTGGGTAGATTTTTACATTCCATCCTTGCTGTCCTGCCCCCGCTGCAAACTCGGAATATGTCAGTTTTTTCCTTTCAAAAGCTTCCTGCACTGCATCTTCCCAGGGAACTGTGAGCTCAACAAAGTATACCTTCTAATGTGTGCTTGACCACAAGACCAGGTCAGGCCTCAGGTTGGTGACTGCTATTTCTGGTGGGACTGTGAGTCGTTGGCTCACGTCCACCAGCATTTGCCAGTTCTGGTCTTCAGGTGAAAACTTGTGTTGTCTTTGGTCCCCTTCCCGAACAAACAACAAAGGCATATTTAAGTTGGTCTCTCTGGATGGCAGGCCATTGATGGCAGTTCTCTTGCTTTCCAGAGTAGCTGCAAGACATTTAAGCACTTGGCCGTATCTCCAGGTATATCGTCCTTGAGAGAGGCTTACTTTGCATCATGTGAGATGTTAAGCAGGGGGGGCATGATGGACCTTCACCTAGCCATTGGTTGAGGTTTTGAGGGGTAGGGAGGACATCATAGGTAGCTCGAATGAGGAAACTTATCCTACCCGCTTAGTCATAGCAACCCGTTCTCTGATGGTGACACTTGATGACGTCATCATCCTGTGGCTACATAACAGTTTAAATGAACAAAATGTTAAAATTTACAACATAACACTTGTGCACACCTTGGACAGGAATTCTTATTCATTTACATTTTTGTATTTGGCTGACACCCTTACCCAAGTCGAAATAAAAAACTGCAGGTAGAATTTGACACATTTCTTTATCTTATCAGAGCACAGGTAGGTGAAAAGACATGTGCATGGTCACACAGTGTCAGTTGTAGGATTTGAACCCACAACCGCAAGGACTGATATTCAAAGCCTTAATCACTACAACACACTGCCTGGCATGAAAGTGTGCCAGACTAACATAAAGTCTCCCATTCACATAACAGACATCTTTAGAAAATGAAACTCAAAAACCTACAATAGTGCAAACTCCACACAGATGGCATCGAAATACGAACTCAGGTGCCTAGGTCTGGTGGACAATACTGCTAACCGCTGTACCACAATTTAAGGAGAACAGCAGTCTGCTTATTTTTATAATGTGGAGCTTGACTGACAAATCCTATAAATGATAAAATGTTGTCACATTTTTTAATCATCGTATACAATCTGTTATCTGTTTTCTCAGTGGAATAGCATCCCACCCCAAGATGCTGCCTCCTATCAACCCTGTAATGGACAAAGCAAATTTACAAAATGGAAGGACTGATTATTCCTATTCTGACTATTCCTCTGTTACACCACACTCTTAGTATCACATCCACCCATTCCCACTGACCATCACCCACCCAATGTTCCATTATAATAAGCAGCACAAATCCAATCGCCAGTCTTTGCCTGTTGTCCAGTCATCAGAGATAAAGGGATTGTGCTGATCAGCCTAATCTACAGGATGTGCTGCAGCGTCAACAGGCCGCCTCCACCTCAGTCTCAGATCGCTGCTGTGCTTCTACAAAGCCAGACAGGAATAGTGAAAAGGAAAAGGCAAGCACCTGGAATTTGCTCTGCCTGGTTTCAGTTTTGTTCACCCATTAACTCTTGAAGACTGACAACAAGGCACCATTCACAGGTATGTACAATTTGAGGGGTTTTAGGGTTGGGGGAAATAAAAAGTGTGTGACACATCACACTAGAACTTCATCTTAAGCATAATCAGAAATATTTATAGCACTTCTTTACAGTTAGCTGTGATCCTGGCATCAGGTAGAGAGCATGGCAGCTCTCTAACACCATGTGTTGGGCGGACACATTCTGGAATGAATTGTCTTCTCATGATTTTTTACAGAGAAAGGGTGAGAGACAGACATTGACAATGCAGCATAGGAAAGTTGCTTCATGTTAGAAATGAAAATAACACTTCATCATCTTAGTTGAGCATGAACAGTTTGCAATCATAGTGCCATGCAATTGTGGAACACTGGGTTATTCTGTTAATCTGCTTAAAACCAATAATACTTGCTGATGACCTGGTGCCACTGTCGCCTTTCTTGCTTTGGCCGCTGCCTTTCTCTTTTTCAGCTATCTGCCCACCTTTCCAAAGTAAAAATGCTCCATATTTAGAAATTAAAAGCAAAACAAAACACTAATCGACACTAATGTCAACAGCGAGTACTTGTGATAACAGTGCAGACCGCCTGCCGTGTCTTCACAACCATAATGAGACGTACCAATATTGTAGTAAATGTGATAACTTGTATATGATAAATATTCATTAGAAATAATGAAAAACTGTTTTATCCATTTTTTTTCAAAAGGAAAAATATCAACTGTTCTGTTTGTCTGTCCATCCACCCATCTGCTGATCCATCCGTCCATCCACTTTGAACAGTTTGTCTTTAAATGAGCTTATACTGCCTGTGTACTCCTGATCTCTAGAGATGATTAAGAAGTTTGGATTGGATGGCCATAATTATTACTATCACCACCTCCCTGCTCTAGCTTTTAATCGTAGCCTGTACATTGTATGTGAGAGGTTTTCCCATTCTCCATGACCTGGGTGTCCTTTCACATCACAAAGATGTGCAGGTTAGACTGACTGGTCACTCTACATGAGACTTGTGTGCATGACACATGTGAACTAGACCCAACAATTCAGCTTCCTGTTTGTAACAGCATCTTGATGCCTACTGCAAATCACCTAAAGGATGCAGAACTTCTCATAATATCAATAAACTGTAGAAGAATGATATTCAAACAAAGCACCTATTGCTTCTCCAGCTTGAGAATTTAGTATTTCTCTTAGTTTCTTAATGTGCCTGAAGACTTGTGAAAAATGAGCCATCTTATATATAAATGTCTACGTGTGGAAGTGTGCGTGTCTGTCTGGCCCGGAAGTGAGAGGTGGAGTCGGGGTAAAGGCTCCATCTCCAAGGAAACAGGAAACTCTCTTAGCCACTAATAATACAAGCGGGGCCAGCACGTCAGCATAACGAAACCTCAGAAGAAAGACAAAGTCGCATAGCCACTAACATTGGCAAAATGGTATCCCTTTTACTTTTACTTTTCCTCCCGACACTAACGCACAAGCGATGTGAGCACGTCAGCAAAGCAAATCCTCCTAGGAGTAGTTCATTTCAATTACCTGACATCTCTACATTTCAATTTTTTTTTCTGACAATTTCAATAGTTTCTAGGACATCAGGTTATTTACAGCATGGGCTTACACAGCTAGTAGGTTATAAAATTCTTCTGGACTTTAAATGATTTTGCCTTGCAACTTTGTGGCCCCTTCTATTGGGTCCATCCATTTGAGATCAACAAGGCCTGTTTTGACTTTCATAACATTATAACCAGATGTATGTTTGAAGTATCACTGGAAACCCATTCTACCACAAAAGAGAGTTGCATCTTTTTTTTAGTACCATATGGCAGCAGTCCTGTCCACCACATCACTGAGTATAGACATGCTATAGTTAATTTTCATCACTTGCACACAAAGTTAAACATTTCTTTTTCCTACAGGGTGACATTTCCACAGATGACAAGTGGAACCCACTCCATTGCATGGTAGCATCTAGATCCTGACAGAAAGAGCGACAGCTTGAGCTAGAGCCAGGCTCGGCTGCTATATGTGTGAACAAGGAAACCAAGGCTTTCACCTTCCTGACGTGAGTGCGTGTGAACACATATTGCAAATTGCTCAAAATGGATTCCAAGGTGAAAACCATCCTGGTTTCCCCATTCAGACAATTCACATGTTGCATATCTGTGGACGGAAAAGAACAGGAGCAGCCCCAGAAGAAGGCACCCCATAAGCAACCATGCATGACTGCAGAAGAGTTGCAGAGGTACCAGAAGAGCATCGAACTAGAAAAGTGAGTAGGTTAAACTCCTCTGGCTTTGCTCATTGCCATTAGCAGCTAATGTTTTAATATTATTTTCTTCGTTTTGCTCATGCACAGTAAAAAGCGAGCAGCCTTTCACCAGCAGAGGAACGCAGAGCGTGCAGTCATGAGGACTCACTTTCGCCAGAAGTACCAGCTGTCTCAGGTAACTCCATCCATCAACAGACAAAATTTTAACTTATACTTAATGTATTGCTTACAAAGAGATGTTAAAATTTAGTTTGTGAGATTTTGCTTGTGAGACACAGCCTTTCAGCAATTTATCTTAATTTAATTAAAGTACTTATAGCGGCAGAGAGGCCTGTTGGTACAGTGGTCAGTAATGCTGTCTCACAACTTTAGTGTCCTGGGTTCAAAGCCAAGTTCGGTCAGTGTCTACATAACATGTGCACATTCACAACCCATTTGTGTGGATTATAGGAGATTGCTTACACATCCTTAAGAAATGAATGTTAAAGAAACTGGCAACTCTTAACTGGGTGAGGGACTGATGAGATGTGAGTGAGTGTATCGTGTGGTAGTCTGGCTTCCCTTCCAGGGTTGGGTCACTTTGTGCCCGATGATGCCATCCCAGTTTCAGACTTGCTGCATCTCAGGTATTGTATTGAGTGGGCTCTGCAAGGAGATGATTTCCATCTCTGAGCTGCTGAAAATGAAACATGTGCAGCACAAATTCCATTTATGGTAAATGCGGTTTAACTTCTAAAATGATGAGATCACCTGTCCTTTCTCTATGTTCCTCAATGAAGGATAGCTACAAGCAAAGGAAGCCTTTAACTTTTTAAAGTGGAATCATCAATCGCAATTAATACAGAGTAGATCTGAAATATGCTTGAGAAGAATTTTAGGGATTTTTTGGTGATTGTTCTTTAAACAAATCAAACTGTATTGGTTGTTTGGGTGTAAATGGCTAACTCAATCCTAATTTTATTATGGGTACAATAAAAATAAATATAGAAAATTGTCTTTCTGAAATCAGTTATCGCAGGATTCTCAGCTGTTTCAAATTTAAAGAATTAAAGAAAGTTTGTCTAGACCTGGGGTCTCATTTATAAGAACTTGGGTGGATTTGAAGATATATGGTCAGGGGACAAATTAGCCAAGGAGACCTCGCAAATAATTGGGGGACCAACCAGGCCACTCCGTTTAATGTTAAAAAAAAAATTAAAGAAAAAAGAACTTAACCAGGCACTCAGAAAAATGGCACAGTAAGGCCAATGTGCCTTTTCAACAGAAGAGGCTCTATCAAGCAGGAAATGCTGATATAAACTACAGTAATGAAAAAACAAACAATTCTTCAGTGTGGGGTCTGCAGAGGGTGCACCAGCTCCCCAGACAGACACAAACACAAGTTCAGCAACACACATGGATTTTATTTCTCTGTGGGAAACTCTTTCCTTCGTTTCCCACCTGTACAGCACAGTACGTCACAATAAATGAAGAACACAGCACTTTGTTTTCCATTTCCCTCTTCCTCTGTCCTTCTTCTCTATCTCTCCATCTGCCTCCAGCTTTGTCACCTTCCACCCGACTCTGGCTCCAGGAATAGTGCAGCAAGTTAATAGCATACCTTACACAAGTGCACATGCGTAGCATTGACCCCTTTAAAGGGAACTAAAGTATCTGTACATCACATTCATAACTTCTGAGGTGGATGGATGGATGGATGGATGGATGGATGGATGGATGGATGGATGGATGGATGGATGGATTAAACAAAAAACAAGCCACCAAAGGTGGAACTAAATCAAACTTTGCTAAACTCTGCATTCAGAGTTGGTACAAAATAATGAGCTACTGTAATCTAATTATATCTCCCAGGAACAAAGTAGTGCAAAAGATTAAAGTTTAAATTCTAGTAACCACATTAAAGTTTCGAACTTAACCAGAATTGTGTTGCTTGCCTTATACATTTTTTAATTAAGCAAGTGATATATACATCTATTTGTCTTCCAAACCTGCTTATACAGAGCAGGGTCGTGAGTCAGCTGGATCCTGTCCCAGCAAGCTTCGAACACAAAGGCAGAAACAATCCCTAGACAAGGTGCCAGTGCATATCCTAGGGTGAACACGCACACACAATGGGCCAATTTAGTACCACCAATCAACCTAATCTGCAAGGAGACGGTGTGGCCACCTATATCCTCTGCAGAGTTTGCCCTGGACATACACACTCTTCACACAGGTGTAGAGCACAGTGAATTATATGACATTGTCATATCTGTACCTAAGATGTATGTTGTTTGATGAGATGACATAATAGTGCATTACACTTTAGTACTGTATTGAGGTCAACTTTGTCTTTATTAAGAAATACAAGTTTTGAGTTTTACTTTGAAAGTTTTCAGTTTTACAACACAGTGAAGGAAGGACAGATAGACACAACCCCAAATCAGAAAAAGTTGGGATGGTAGGGAAAATATTAATAAAAAAAAAGAAACACGATGATTCTTAAATTTACTTTTATTTCATTGCAGACAGTATGAACCCAAGATATTTCATGTTTAGTCTGGTCAGCTTAATTTCATTGTTTAATATACATTGTGAAAGATACCCAGACAGAGACAGACACTGAGACAGCCAAACGTCCAAATACACGCTATTTATTTTCTTTTATATAACACACAGTGCATGAACCACCACAATAACTCAGCTCACAGTCCTTTTGCTTTTCTTCTGCCGCCTCCTCTCCTCTCTTGCAAGCTCTGTTCCCTATCACCTGACTCCGGCCCCCCGAGTGGAGCGAGGCAGCCTCCATTCTACTGCACCCGGAAGTGCTCCAGGTGCTTCCTAATTAACATCCTGCAGAACTTCCAGGTGTGGCGGAAGTGCTGTATGCCAGCAGGGTTGAGCTTCCCATCTCCGTATTTGTGGCCCTGATGCTATCCAGGGGTGCTGCCCTCTTGCATCCCAGGAAAGATATTGCCCCTCTCCTGGGGCCTCATGTATAACGCCGTGCCTAGAACTCACACTATAACATGGCATAAGCACAAAGCGGGAATGTGCGTACGCACAGAAAAATCCAGATGCAGGAATCTGTACGTACACAAACTTCCATGTTCTTCTGCTACATAAATCCTGATCAGCGTGAAAAGTAACGCTCGTGCACGCACCTGCTGTCCCGCCCCAACTCCTCCCAGAATTATGCCTCTTTGAATATACAAATCAATATAAATAGCCCTTAAGCTTAGCCTTCTGTGAAAAGACAATGGAAAAAGCATGGGGGAAAATATAAGAATTTCAGCGAATACCAAGTGGAGGCAAGGAAAAACGTACTATTTGTTGGTTTAAACAGTGGTATAAACAAGAAAAGGAAGTTGATTGAGTGACAGAGAGTGTTGGAGAAACTCGAAAGCTCAAGTTCACAAAGTCCCGAAATAAAAAAGTTGTCAGATATCAAAGTTGCCATGAAAAGCCGAGCCATAGCCCACCGTCTGAGTGTCATATGAAAGCTTATTAGGGTACAGAGAAACAAAATTAGGCACACAGTGGGAAAAAAGTACGAAATGTCAAATTCAATCTCGAAATTTCCACTTTAATCATGTAGTTTATTTTGTCATTAAAGTAGAACATCATAAACTTCATCTTAAAATCGTTTAATTTACTAGTTTCTCAAATCCCATCCTATCTAAAGTAGCACGTTAAATGCTTTGTTTTTTATTTGATCTTCTATGTGCTCTCTGTGCGTGAATCACTACGTGCTTCCGGGTTTTGTCTTCCCCCGACAGGACACCGAATCCATTACATTCGTAATATTACAGCTCTCTGAATAATTAAAATACTGAGATGAATACTTGATATAATTTTCATGATGATAGGAGTTAAAGCATGTTATTAAACATGGAAACACGGTGGCGCAGTGATTGTGCACGACCTTCAATGAATTTATTGCAGCAGTGCTGTCTCTTTCAAACGTACTAACCCCCAATTCCTGTCCTTACCTTTCTTTCTCCAAATACCCAATCGCCACACAAACAGCTCTGTAATAGACATTAAGCCATCTGTAAGCTTAGAAAGCCGATTCTTCAAAACTTTTAAGGAACACTAAAATATCTTCATAGTACTGTACATGTTTAATTATTCTATTCTTCACGCCAGTCCCAGTGAAGCATACAGTGCGAGGCAGGAATGAGCGCCAGATCCTTGCTAGCGTAGCAACACTGTGTCCTTTAATTATTAATAATATAGATTATTTAAATGAAGTTAAAGTTTTATCTGTGTAATATAATAAACATATTTTGCTGCATTTCATGTAAAAAATGATATCATCATCATATGTAAATACACACTTTATAAAGTGGCTCAGGTTGTGCAATATTATAACTGTAGTGCAAGTTTACAGTGAGGTGATTGTACTTATAAGTCCAAACAGTTCTACAAGGAGCACTTGATGGACTGATTGATTGTGTTTAGAGCTCTTGGGATGAAACTCTTTCTGAACCACAAGATCCATACAGGAAAGGTTTTGAAGCGTTTGCCATATGAGAAGCAGTTCAAATAGGAAACATGGCTGAGGCAGCGTGTGCTTGATGCTGTATACTGATAATTCTCTTTCCAATCAGCTGCTCGGAGTGGTGCAGTGAGAGAAATATAGAAAAAGATGATCCGCTGTGGCAACCCCTAACGGGAGAAGCTGAAAGAAGTAAAAGAAGGTGCATTGAGAGTAACAACGCTAAAGCAGTTATGGTATTTGGAATAGTTTGACCATTAAACTAATAAACAATATGCAGTTAATTTCAGTGTATTTAAAAAGCCACGTCAGGGATGTGAATCTGAAAAAGAAAGGGTAACCACACAGGAACAGTAGCACTGCTTTGACGCTGGGCGCCGCCAGTCTGCCAAACCAAGCGGAGAACTTGCGTATGCTAGGGTATGAGGTACCGTGGAAATGTGCGTGGTTTTATACATCGCAATTTGAGCGTGGAAACGTTCATACGCAACATTTCTGTGCGTACGCACCATTTATACATGAGGCCCCTGGTCCTTCTCTTCTCCAGGCATTATGTATGGATGGGTTATGTAATTTGCCCAACTACCAGGCGCTCGCTGGTGAATGCTACCTCCAGGCCTGACTCCAAATGTTGATCCCAGTAACCCTATCCTGGGCATAGAACACTGATATTTAATTTGTACTTTAATGAGGGTCAATGTGACCTTTCAGCCTAAACCTGTTCATCAAAGGAGACCCTACCAGGAGCATAAAGCTCCAGAAGACCTCGCTCTGAGCATCACTAAGATACATAAGCCCCATAATCACATCAAGGTGATGGTCCTGTGTGGTGTAGAGTGTTGGTGACAGAGTGAATCATTTCCGTTGCTGAGTGAAGTATAGACATTAATCAGTAATATATAACTTAGCAATTTAGGTAAATAATGTAGAGAATGTAATTGTAGTTTAAGGAAAGCAAAGAGAAGACAACCATGGTGTGTGTCTGAAATCTATAATTAAATATATGAATATTTTTATGTCTGCGGTTGGTTGGCACCCTGCCCAGGATTGGTTCCTGCCTTGTGCCCTGCATTGGATGGGATTGGCTCCAGCAGACCCCCGTGACCCTGTGTTCGGATTCAGCGGGTTGGAAAATGGATTGATGGATATTTTTATGTACAACCTCTGGATCAAAAAGCTCATAATATAAAACTCTCAGAGGCAAAAAAACAAAAACAAATGAAAACTCAGTAAGCACTGTTTTCTACAAATGTAGTGCCATATTTCAACATGCATTTCACTTTTTTCGTCACATCTTTTTACTGGGTTTAGTGAAAATGGAGGAATAGTATGTGTACAAGTAAGTTGTCTCAGTCTTTATCCAAATAGTTGTTGGAAACAAGCTAGCTAATTACAAGATGTAAATGCTTTCTGTTTTAATCACCACTTGTGCTCTATAGACGTTAGTACTTTGAGGCAGTTCTAAACTGAAAAACTGTTCAGTTACTTTGGGCAAGGAATTCATTCCAAATGATCTGATGCACTAGTGGAGAAGGTGTGGACTTCACTGAAATACGACTGGCCTTGTGCAAACACCTTCAGCCTTCACATGCCGCAGACTTAACATCCATCAAGATTACAGATAAAAAAAATCTTTTTAAACCAAAGGGCCAAAAGAAGACCACGTCTGCCCCTGCTGTGACAGGTTCAAGGTGGCAACCAATCACAGATGGTGGAGATATAAAAATCAATAAAATGAATTGTGTCTTACCAGCTTTGTACAGACAACTTTACCAAAATTATTTTGATATTGAGAACAAAGAGTGAAAGTTTGCCCTACTTGATACATTCATCCACTTATTGAAGCAGCAACTAAATCAGCAACATAGTGTGCAAAAGGTGACAGTCCATTTCATTTCAAGTTTATTGACATATACAGAAAACAATGGAACATCATTACCAGTAAGGAAATTCTTGGTCTCAGAGACCCCTCAAATTACACAATAAAATAACACTTAACATTAATAAAAAAGTAACAATAGTAAAAGTATGAAGGTGCATTGTAAAATATTAAATATCTGTAGAGCAAGGGAACATAGCATGTATATGTGTACATTTCAGCCTATGTACAGAAGGGAAGTCTAAAAGTGACTAGTAGTTCTAAAACAACTGTTGTTGTCAAAGTGATCCGCATTCAGCAGTTCAGTAGCCTGATAGCTTGCGGGTTGAAACTGTCCCTGAATTTGCTGGTGCGGGTGTGAATGCACATGTACCACATGCCAGACAGCAGGAGCGTGAAGAATCTGTGGCTGGTATGGCTGGGGTCAGAGAGGATATGTCTTTAGAGGCACTGGATGGCTGGCAGCTAAGTCCACTGCATGATAAATCATTTGTGAAAAGAAAAAGAATAGAATTATTAATGCATAAAGTAATATTGTGTGCTGGTACCAAAACTAGGAGGAATCTGCTGTGCACAGCTTGGCAATCGGTTTTATTTGATTTATTTATAACTGGCTTTGAATTGTAACTTTTGTGAAGTGCTTAATGGTTGAATTCTTTTTAAAAGGTGACTTATAAAACATGGATTTCTGAATTGTAAAAAGGTTTAATTCTTTTTTTTATAACATTCATAATTTTTGATCTGGATTTACTCAAATAGTAAGGATGTTTTTAAAAGTCTTGGAGGCACCTCCTGTTATCCAATCAACCTAATGTAAAGCAGCCAAGAAAATCTTCTGCTTGGATCTTGGCACCACACCTACATTTGCTAAAAGAATTCAGTTTGAACATTTCAGGTTCTAAAAACCATAAACCAAGGCAGACACCCATTTCAGTCACAGTATACTAAATGTTCTAAAATTCATTGAACCTGTTCAGTCTCAATCAGGGTCAAGAGAGCCCAGAGCATATCAAAGAACTGAATTTATGGTGCACACTACCCCGGTTGGAAAGCAAGTCCATTATAGGGTCCACGAACAAACATCTCCACACCCACTACAGTACAAATTTAAATCTGGCAGTTACCCTAACTTGAATTTCTTTGGGATGAGAGAGAAAATCCAGATTGCCTGGGATAAACCTCACACAGGAAGAGAAGAACATAAAACCTGCACCTAGGGTGATATTTGAAGCCAGGATAAAGATCTATCCAGTACCACTTATTATTATTACTATTATTATTATTATTATTATTATTGCGCACCACAATAGCATAGAGGTACCACTACTGCCTCCCTTTACAGAGACTAGGGCTTGTGTTCTGCGTGTTAGCTGCATGGAATTTGCATGTTCTACCCGTGTCTGCATGGGTTTCCTCCGGGTGCTCTGGTTTCCTCCACAGTCCCAAGACATGCTACCAGCTACCTCATGACTTGGCGTGGGGTAAAGCAGGTTTAGAAAATGGATGGATGGTAAATGCTAAATTTCCCCTTGAGACAAAGTACCATTTATCTATCTATCTATCTATCTATCTATCTATCTATCTATCTATCTATCTATCTATCTATCTATCTATCTATCTATCTATCTATCTATCTATCTGTCTGTCTGTCTGTCTGTCTGTCTGTCTGTCTGTCTGTCTGTCTGTCTGTCTATTTGTTCTGTAGTACCTTTCATATCTGTCTATCTATTTATCTAACATTGTCAAATGTACTTTACCCAATTCAGGGACTAAAAGTAAACCATCAACCTGCGCTACATTAAGTAGTTTTGATATTGTTATGTTAATAATTATTATCAAGTTAATCCTTTAATCTTCTAACCTGTTTAAGGATATGGAAAGACTTTGCCCATACTGGCAAAACTGGGTACAAGGCAGTAACAAATCATGTCTGGAGTGCCATTTCATTGCAGACAGGAAAAAAATAAAATAATAATAATAATAATAATAATAATAATCTGTCAATTACCTTAATTGACTTTATTAATAGCTTTAAAAGTCACTTTTAAGTGCTATAAATTATTTATATGTATTGTAGCAATTATGCTATTTGCTACCAATGCTGCTACTACTATTGGCATTATCTTAAAAAGTAAGCTGTAAAAATTCTTGCACTTGTGTCCTGTTGGTTCCCCTTTTTGTTTCAGAGACCATTTTCAGTCTGACACTGAACTGGATAAAGCAGGTTTGGCACTGGGTGAATAGCAATTCCTACTAAATGATTGAACATATCACCATTGCACATGCATTGCTCCAACTCTTGTGAACTATATTGTGTTTTTTCCTCATCTCACTTATTGTGAGTCCTCATCTCAGCTGCAGTATTGACATGTAGATTTTTGAATTCTCAGGTGTTCTTGCCCCTAAGATGGACTACTTTATATTACATTTTGACCATTAACATCCACACTGCCTAATTTATGAAAATCTTATATAATACTCTACCGTGGCTGTCCATTTGTCTGTCTAGGATTTTAAATCACCTGTAGTTTTCAAACCATTTGACCGATTGACCTGAAATTTGGTACACATATACTACATGATATCTACTGTCTGCTTTCGGGGTGATGATTGACCTCCAAGGTTATTCCTCTTTTTATTTTATTTTATTGTAGCATCAACTCTCGGCAGCAGCCAGCAGGGCAGCTGTGCGGCGCATGTGTTTGGGTGCCATTCTCATCCCTAACACCTTCACCGTCAGTTCCCCTACCTCTTCATATCTTTTTTTTTTTTTAAATTTTAATGATTTTATTGAAATCACACAACATTCCATACAAATAGATCAATTTTGCAAGAATAGGATTGAAAACAAATCAGCCCCCACCCCTGAGAAAGAGAGCATGGGCAGCAGAATATCTTAAATCATTCTTGAGGCAGGTTGAAGACTTAAGTGCCAGCTTAAGTGAAAAATTAAGGAAAATGTACTAAGTAATTGCAACATAAACACTGACATAATCAGTTTTAATGCGAAAAGATGCCAACGAAAGAGAGAAGAAGCGGGCCACCAGGGTGGAGAAAAGAAGAGCTGCTCAGGAAGCAGCAAGCGCATCAACCTCTATGCAAACGAATGCTAAACGTACAGAGAAAGAGGATGAAAACTAGGAATGCTCAGGTCAAGTGTACTCACTGCATGATATCGTGCAGTGCGCCCTTACTGGTATAAACATAAATGCTGAATTTGTGTCACATAATATTTATCTTTCAGTTGTCAGTACTATGGCACAGTCTCTTCAGATAACTACACTGGCTCCCTGTAGCAGCACGTATTAAGTTCAAAGCCTTGATGCTTGCCTACAGTACCTGGGTCAGCACCTGTGTATATGGAGATGATTCTAAGGTCCTATGATCCTCCTCCACCACTCTGCATCTGTGTAATATCAAATTTTAGTCCATACTCTTGTCATGAGTAGCTTCTGGCTGGTAGAACAAACAGCCCGCCTCAAATCAAAATTCTGAGTCCCTCAATGGTTTTAGGAAACATTTAAAGACTGTTTTGTTTGCTGAATTTATGTCAAATTGATATTAGTTGTTCGGATTTGGCACCTTTCATTTGTAACTTACCTTGTATTTTGTTTAGAGCTCTCACTTGTGTTGGTCAAATTTGTATCCCTATCCTGTAACACTTGTTCCCAAACAGTCCCCCAGAGTGATGTTACTCAATTATGTTGACTTCTTTTGTAAATCGCTTTGGATGAAAGCATCTGCAAAGCAAATACATATAAATTATTGATTAATGCATACTCATCCATGGTCATACACAGTTACCTAAGAAGCTGACCTAGAAAGTGGGATAAAAATTAATTTTACTTCAAATGTGATTTAATGTGTTTCTTTTTCCATAACATCAATCTGTTGTGAAGACTGATATCATCATGTCCTTCTCTCCTTCCCACCTCCTTCAGAATTCTAAAGACAACTCTCAGATGCTAGCGGCTGGTGGTTCTGTGCGTCTCCCCGAGGCACTGGCAGCGATGGTGTGTTCCGAGAAGTCATCTGAGCAGGAAGGTGGGCTCAGTTTCTTCGGGGCTTTTCCAGGTCTGGACCTCACCGCATTCAGGGATTCAGCTGAAACAACCACAGACCAATGTCGGGTCATGTGAATAAAGACATTAGGAACCTACGGATACGTTTTCTCAGGAATCACAAACTGATCTTACACAAGAATAGTGAATCTAGCAAAGCGAATCAGCATATCCTCCATCTGCCGACTTTGACTGGAGGAAGATGTTACACCATCATGTCGAACCCAGCCGTTGTCTCGTCAATATATTTGTAACTGAGTAGATAGCAAATCATGATCAAAAACTGGGCTTCCTCCTATTAATTAATATATATTTAATAAAGTACAAGATGTTTTTATTATTTTTGTCCATATTCAAAAAAGTTTTGCCCAGGTTAATCACCCACTAATAATATAACAACATTTTATACCATTATCTAACATGCTGAATCAGTTCAGGAGCTGCAATGGGCACAAAGCAGGCACAGGTCCTGCACATGAGGGCCAACTCAGAATTTCTAATTAACCTAACTTGCACATCTTTGAGGAGAGGGAACTTGGACTACATGGAGGAAAACCCACATCGACAAGGGAAGAACACAGGCAGCGACTAGCTGCAGACTTCAAACTCAGGGCACTGGATTTGTGAGGCAGCAGCGCTAGTCGATGCACCACCATACTGCCCAGCATGATATAAACTGATCAAGAAAAAAAATAAAAGAGCTTAACGTTACAAGCCAGATGCTGCATTACTCAAACCATGTGTCAGCAAATCCACTTTTCAGTGGGCATAGCGTCACTCCATAAGCTCTCAGCTAATTTTGTAAGGTGATTTGTTTTTTGTTTACCTCTTTCATTTATAGCTGTTCATTTGTAAAATCTATATGAATTAATAATAATAAAAACTCTGAACTATTGTGTTGTCCTCTGGAGCATTTTAATGTGCCCATTAAATCTATTAATAAAGTCAATTAAGATAATTGGCAGATTAACGTATTTGAAGGGATTAAAAACCAGAGCCCACTGTGACCCTGAAAGACTGCAGATGCTCACTCCTGATTTTATGCAATCAGAAAAGGAAATTATCATAATTATTATTTTTGTATTGAGCCTGATGTCCCATCCTGGGTGGGTTTCAGAGCTTGCGCCTGTTCCTGACCCACATTCCTTAACTAAATTACATGTTTTGAAAGATATACAGGTTTTATTATTAATATTATTATTACTATCCATCCATCCATTGTCCAACCCGCTATATCCTAACACAGGGTCAAGGGGGTCTGCTGGAGCCAATCCCAGCCAACACAGGGCGCAAAGCCGGAAACAAACCCCGGGCAGGGCGCCAGCCCACCGCAGGGCACACACACACACACACACACACCAAGCACACACTAGGGACAATTTAGAATTACCAATGCACCTAACCTGTATGTCTTTGGACTGTGGGAGGAAACCAGAGTACCCGGAGGAAACCCACGCAGACACAGAGAGAACATACAAAATCCATGCAGGGAGGACCCAGGAAGTGAACCCGGGTCACCTAACTGTGAGGCAGAAGCGCTCCTATTATTATTACTAGTATATTTAATAATAACAATTATTATTATTTAACAATAAAGTGAACATAAGGAGAATTTGCAACACACACACAAGACAATGATTGAATTAGTAGTTGAACCCAGGATACCGAAGAAGTGAAGTAACAGTAGTAATTACGGCACTGCTGTTACGCCCTATCATCATCATCATCCATCTCAGAGTCACTGGGGAGCCAGAGGCAACACTGGCAGCACTGGATTCTGGTAGATCTCACTTTCTTACATTGCTGCAGGTCCAATTCAGGACTGCCATGCAGATAACAATGTCTTTGGAAGGTGGTAGGGAGACTGGTGGACTTGGTACACTGAAGCAGAGAACCTGAAAACAGAAGAATAAAGAATTCATTCATCCATCCAGACGTACAACTTTGGCTAAAGTCAAATTAATTAAAAGGCAATAGGTGCAACATGAATATCTTAGGACTGTGAATGTAAAAATCCATTACCATCATTATACTCTGCAACTGATATAAATGTTAATTTAAGCATAATTTTGGCCATCTAGTCCAGTGGTTCTCAACATTCAGTCTTGGGGATCCCCTGTGGCTGCAGCTGATTTTGTTCCAACCAGTTTCTCAGTCAGTCATTGTTTCCTTGAAATGATCTCATTGTTTAATTAGCTAACCCCTTCTTTCCTTCTATTTTTCATTTAGAAAAGTGTATTAGTGTGAGATTTAAAGCACTTTCAGCTACTTTTTGTATGAAAATTGGCTATATAAATAAATGTTGTTACTGTTGTTGTAGTAGGAAGTTAAGACATATTTTTATGCTTTCTGTATGCTTATTTTGTTGTTGTTGTTTTTTTAATTCACGTTTTCTGTGGTGTTTGTTTCCTTAATGATATATGAATACAGACAGTTAATGATGAACAGAGTGGACACCAGCACAAATGACTGTGAAAGGACCAGCTAAGTTAGCGTTACCCACTTGTGTGCTTATTATTAATAATTGTCTAAATTAACAGAACATTAAAAATGAAAAAATAGATATTTAAAAGGAACAAATTCTTACCCATCTTTTAATAACCAGGTTGTAATTTTGGGTTGTTGTAAAAACCTAAAAACTGTGAAGTAATGGCTTGCTTAATTCAGCCAGGGATCCCATGAAGTGAAGAAATGGGTTGGGACAAAAACCTGCAGCCACAGGGGACGCTTAGGACTGAATGTTGAGGACCACTGATCTAGTCAGTGGCAGGTCTGAACTGAAAGGCCTAATCCACCATTGAAGGGAGAATGAATACTGCCAGATTTATAGCCCTGATTCTTTTAAAGTTAGTGAGAGGGGGTTAGAGCATTTAATCTACTGGGTTTTCTGCTAGGTTTTCACACAGCAGTGGTTGGCCCGCACAGATCAGTGACTCACTTTGCTTTAGCAGCCACTGGCCTGTCTGAATACTCTACATAGGACAGAGGACTAAGACATGGCATTTTACTGTATTACATTCACCCTGGGACATCTCTACTCTACAGGTGCAGTTCCACATAGTACAACTAACACCAAACCTTTTTTGTTCTCCTTAATTGAAAGAGCATTACTTAACAATTCCTAATGATTACAGTCAAACTAGGCCCAAAACTGAAGTAAAGAAAAATATTTGGTCTCAATAAGAGAGGAGGTTTAGGTTGACCGAGATTAAGAGAAAACATGATTTAAGTGTTAAAATTATGAAGGGAATTAGTGGTTTCCAGCTCTTGTCTTGCAATGATTTTATTCAAAAAGAACACAGGGACACAATGGAAACTTATTAAGTGTAAATTTCCAACAAATGTTAGAAGGTTTTTCGTCACACAGAGGAACCATGAACTCATGGAATAAATGAGCAGGTAGTGTGGTAGAGTGTAGGACCTTATGAACCTTCAAATCTTGATATTATTTTGGACAAATCTACACTCTTAAAAATAAATGTACCAGAGTGTTTCATCAAAGCAATGCCATTAGGGAACCACTTTTGGATTCCACCTTGTCACGCTTGGGTCACAGAATTGCACAGAAGACAGATGAGGTTGAAGAGACTGGAATTTTATTCAAACACTGCAAACAAACATTTGTCTCTTTAAAGGGTTTCAAATGTGCTCCTAGAAAGGAAAGAGTTGTCTCCTCCGTTTCTCAATTAAAAGTAAGCTCGGGTTTATTCTCCTTTGGAGGAATACGTGCCAGGAGCAGGAGAAGTCTGAGAGAGAGAAGGAGAGGCAAACAGTCAATTTAACAAATTTAACGAAGCCCGTACAGGCTTTTTAAGAAGGCGGAGCACCGCGCGAGAGGCATATTACGCGACAGAGCCGGCCAGAAGGGAAGGAGGAATGTGAAGGTAGTCTGTCAATGTTTTTTTAGGGGTTTTCCCAGGGGCGTCGGTATTCTCTGGGGGTGCGATCAGCTCCGCAGCTCACACCCCCTCCCTCAGCTTTATTCACGTTTACGTGAATCAAGCGATCCTCCAGACCAGGTTCAAACAGACATGACAGGACATCAGCATTAACATGCTCAGAGCCAGGTCGATGCCTGACTATAAAACTGTAAGGTTGTAATCCCAAGAACCACCTCATGAGACCGGAGTTTGTATCTTTTTGACGGTATAACCATTGAAGTGGAGCATGATCGGTTACTAATGTGAAATGTCGTCCCCATAAGTAATACCGTAGTGCTTCTACAGCCCATTTAATCGCCAAACATTCTTTCTCAATAGTTGAATAATTGCATTCTCTGGGGAGTAATTTCCTACTCAAGTATGTGATAGGGTGTTCTTTCCCATCAAAAACCTGGGACAGGACTGCACCTACTCCGAATGCACTTGCGTCCGTCTGTAGTATAAAATCTTTAGAGAAATCGGAATTTTCAACACTGGATAAGAAGACAAAGTGGTTTTTAAATCTGAAAAGGAACGTTCACAAGGTTCTGTCCATATAATAGGGTGGTTTTTTCTTCCTTTAGTAAGCTCTGAGAGAGGAGCAGCCCTATTTGCAAAGTCAGGGATGAATCTTCTGTAGTAACCCGCTAGCCCCAGAAAAGCGCGTACCTGTTTCTGTGTTTTAGGATGTGGGTAAACGAGCACCTCTTCTATTATTCTTAATTGAGGACGAAGTAAACCCCTGCCCATGGAGTAACCTAGATAATGAGTCTCAGACATACCTAGTTTACATTTCTTAGGGTTAGCAGTCAATCCAGCTTGTTTCAGGCTATCAAGGACAGCCTGGAGACGTTCTAAATACGAATGCCAATCATTGCTGAAAATCACCACATCATCAAGATACGCCCCAGAGTATTCAGAATGTGGGCGCAATATCTGATCCATCATACGCTGAAACGTTAAAGGGGCCCCATGAAGACCAAACGGGAGTCTTGTAAATTCATAAAGTCCATCAGGAGTCGCAAATGCTGTTTTCTCACAACTGTCAGCCTCTAGAGGCACCTGCCAATAACCCTCTGTGAGGTCTAGCGTGGAGATATAGGTTGCCTGACCCAGTTTTTCCAACAGCTCGTCTACTCGGGCATTGGGTAAGCATCAAATTTAGAAACCTTATTCAAGCGCCTAAAATCGATACATGTTCCAGAAAGAATCTTTATTTATTAAATTGCTGTAACAGGAGCTATACAGTAAATAACCATGAACAGACAGATTTATGAAATACCAATGTCTCATAATTTTTAAAGGACTCTTTCTGCATACAATGGTACTGGCTAAGTCCAGCTTTTCCTGACTTTTTAGTGCCCTGCTATGTTGTCTACCATACATTAAAGGTTTCAATATTTTCTACATATTGGGAAGTTTTCAAATCCCAAAGAACTAACTTCATATGCAAAGAAACCTTCCAAGAATGAAGCGGTTTATTACCAAACAATGGTTGGTTCTTTGGGCTTTAAAAAACTTCCTCTAATGTAGAAAAACCCCAACATCTTTCATGTATGGTGAGCAACCAGAATTCTGACATGATCATGAAAACCTGAAGTTAGCCTGAGCTACTATGCAGCAAGAATTCTTTTAAAATCAGGAACCATTTGGGATTTCACAAATCTGTTTTCATCTGTTCATGGCTATTTATGGAACTTGCTATGCATCTACATATAGTAAAAGGTTCTTACCAGAACCTTTATGTGGATGATTCTTATAGAAACCATAAATGATTCCTCTATTGCATCGTTCTGAAGAACTACTCTGTCACCTTTATTTTCAAAAATGTTAGAAGCTCACTGGGCTAAACAGCCTGTTCTCTTCAAAATTATTCTAATGTTTTCTAATGAAACCGACAGACATTGTTTTGATAAATAAGAGTGATTTCTTATTGCTAGAGAAGCTTTATTCCCAAAATTGAAAAAGAAAAACATTACATCATTTTGCAAAGAGAGATAGGTTGGAAGTATGCACTGATACAGTGTGTTGCTGCACCCAACACACAACGAACCACCTCAGGATCCAAGTGCAGTCATGCAACATGTTGACACCTCAGCATGACGCTAATTCAAATAGAATGGAACAGTGTGAGTTTTTTTACAATAGCTAGAGTGCCAATCCTGTCACCAACTCCCAAGTTTTCCCTGCGAGTTGGAGGACCTGCTTGCAGGTTAACATCATACCCTGGATGGAGCATTTGTAGATTAAGGGCCCAATGGAGTGGAACCACTTCTGACATTTACAGGATTAGAACCTGCAACCTTCCAATTGCCGTCACAGATCCCTAGCCTCAGAGCCACCACTCCGCCATTTTGGCAAAGGCATGGGGCAAAATAAAAAATGTCAGTTAACTAAACAGCAAGATCAATGAAAAGTCAGAATATAGTACTGGTCAGAATAAAAACCTGTAGCCACGGGGGACTGGATTTATGAACCGCGAGAGTAGATGGTTTCTAACATCTGTGACATCTGTAAGAAAACAAAAATACATTTTCTGGTAATGCTTTAACCGGTTGGTTTGGAAGATGGTCACTCCAGGATCATTTTAGTTTAAAATTGCTAATTGACATAACATGTACTGTATGTCTTTAAAATGTGGAAGAAAAAATGGTTAGTGGACAAAAGGTCACGCAGAACCAAAAAGAACATGCAAACCCCTCAGTATCAGTATCAAGCCCACCCTGCTGAAGCTGCTAGGCAGCAGCACTAACCACTGTCACACACTTGCTCTTGGGAGACAATGTCTAAAGTTCATATAAATGTAATTGCACTCTGAGTGCTCAATAGCAAAAGTTTTCCTGTCTCAGCAATTATAGACCTGTGGCATTCACCTCTGTAATAATGAAGTAATTCAAATGTTGAATTCTTCAGCATCTTAAGTCTGTAACAGATTCTCTCCTTGATCCACTACAGTTTGCCTAGAGCACCGACAGGTCAGTTAACATTGCTCTACTTTACATCTTCCAGGATTTAGACTTCAGGTATTTATGCCAGGATCTTATTTGTGGGTTTTAACTTAGTGCTTGGCCTTATCATACCAGAGCTTCACAACGGCAATCTTTTCAGTGCAAGCTTAGACTTTACCACCATGTCTCTAGATCTCTGACTTTCTTAGAAACAGACACAAATCAGTGAAGCTGGCAAAATATCTGTCAGCATCCCTGATCCTAAGCACAGAGTCCCCTCAGGAGTGTGTTCTGCACTGTCGCAAATGACTGAACCTCCACTGACCCATTTGTGAAACCTCTGAAATTTGCTAATGAAACCATTCTGATTAGCCTAAGCACAGAAGGGTTAAGGGACCATACCAAAAGGGGGCACAACCTCAAAAATCAGAGCCCAAATACTGCAAAAACAGAGGAAATGATAGTGGACTTTAGGAGATGCTCCTTGCCTTCTAAATCCCTGGAATCGCCACATCAATAGAGTGGGATCTAAATTTCTGAGCATCGGTATCACTCATAGTATGACTTGGCATGAAAAAAATATATATTTTATCAAAAAAGCTCAGCAGGGTGTTTTTACTCCCACATACCTAAAAAGCTTAACCTGCTTAACATTCAGTAGTGTTTCCCTTTTATATAGCAGTCACTGAAAGTATCTGCATTTTCTCCATAACAGTTTGAATCGGTGTATCTTGGTCTATTAAAACATAAACTGCATCATGTTATTTGGACAGTAGAAAGCACTGTAACCTTGAAACTGAACTTTACTGAAGAACTGTATAAATCTCAAGGTGAGGAAATGTTTGGGAAATAAAATGAAAGGCCACACTCAGCCTGATCAGGTACTGCCATTACAGAAATGTTACCAATCACTTAAACCAAGAATTACTCAGCAGGAAAATCGCTTTCTTTCTGTAATCATTCTGTGCTGGTTAAGCACAGTCTCTGATTCATCTCTGTGTACGTCTGATCTCCAAAACATCAATCAAACCTAAATTATGCTTTTGTTATGAAAACATACTCTGTACATTATTGAACATGAGTGTAATTCTGCATTATCAAATTGTTTTGTTTACTTCTATTTCTGTGAAATACATTATCATTAAGTATTGCTATATATAGTATTCTGATGGTGGCATATATTGCATATGGTGCTGTAAATTGTATTTACTGTACTTTCTATATTATCTACAGTATGGATTTAACACCAAGGGAATTTCATAGGAGCTATTTTAAATGGCAATAAAGTTCAAGTTGAAGTTCTAGTTGTCCATTAAGAAGATTCAGAACATCATTAAATGGATCAATGAAAAAAAGACTAATCTTCAGCTTGAATGGGAACAATTCATGGACAGACTGGTGCTCTTGTTTGATTTTTCGGTAACACTTTACATTAAGTGTCCATGATTACACTGTAACTACTATGTAATTACCTGTATAAGTACAGTGTAACTATGAGTTATTACTCATTACTTACTGTGTAATACAAAGTAATGCTATAGTTAATTATTCAGTTGTCATTGTTATTCCACAGTTAATATAATGACAGTGTAACAATTTATCACTGATCCAAAAACAAGTGTACTTTCAAATTGTAATAAAAGCATTAGGTTATGTAATTACAACTATGTAACAGATGTTCCATGGTCTGGACAATTGTAATGGAGAATTGCATTGATAACTGCATAAGTTTTCAATGATATTTCAAGATCTGTTTTAAATGGTGAAAACGCCTTTGCAAAATGGTTAACGCTTTTTCCCAAAATCTACAGGGGCACCTTCTTGACATGTTTTGCTTAAACAAGCATTTGTCACATTCTTTTAGTTGCGTTACACTATTTATTGTTGAATTTTTGGGGCTATTATTATACCCATCCCTAACATAACACTGCCAAACTTGCATTATTCAATCAAGGTACACAGGGCCACAGAGCCATTCCAAGCATCACCAGGCACACAACAGGAAACAGCCTAGGATGGGGAGCCATCCCATTGTAAGGCCCACTGACAAACATACCAGCACTCACTCTCTCACACATATGGCCACATAACCCAACCTACATGTCCCTGGGATGTGGCAGTAAAACCCATGAAGAAGACATAGGGAGACATGGGTAGAACGTACAAATTTTACATACATATCTCCAGACAGAATTCCATCTCAGGATAATAGATCTATGAGGCAAAAGTGTTAACCATTTTGCAAAGGTGTTTTCACCATTTAAAACAGATCTTGAAATATCATTGAAAACTTATGCAGTTATCACTGCAATTCTCCATTACAATTGTCCAGACCATGGAACATCTGTTACATAGTTGTAATTACATACGCTGATGTTTTTATTACATTTTGAATATACAGATACATCGTAACTATGTATGTACACTTGTTTTTGGATCAGTGATAAATTATTACATTGTAATTATATAAACTTTGGAATAACAATGACAACTGAGTAATTAACTATAGCGTTACTTTGTATTACACAGTAAGTACAGAGTATTAACTCGTAGTTACACTGTACTTGTGTACACTGTACACTATGTTCCAACTACAGAGGGATCACACTCCTCCTGGAAAAGTCTATTCGGGGGTTCTGGAGAGGAGGGTCCGTCGGATAGTCGAGCCTCGGATTCAGGAGGAACAGTGTGGTTTTCGTCCTGGTCGTGGAACAGTGGACCAGCTCTACACCCTTAGCAGAGTCCTGGAGGGTGCATGGGAGTTCGCCCAACCAGTCTACATGTGTTTTGTGGACTTGGAAAAGGCATTCGACCGTGTCCCTCGGGGAATCCTGTGTGGGGTACTCCAAGAGTATGGGGTACCGGACCCCCTGATAAGGGCTGTTCGGTCCCTGTACGATCGGTGCCAGAGCATGGTCCGCATTGCCGGCAGTAAGTCGAAACCGTTTCCAGTGAGAGTTGGACTCCACCAGGGCTGCCCTTTGTCACCTATTCTGTTCATAACTTTTATGGACAGAATTTCTATGCGCAGCCAGGGCGTTGAGGGGGTCCGGTTTGGTGGACTCAGGATTGGGTCACTGCTTTTTGCAGATGATGTTGTCCTGTTTGCTTCATCAGGCCATGATCTTCAGCTCTCTCTGGATCGGTTCGCAGCTGAGTGTGAAGCGGCTGGGATGGGAATCAGCACCTCCAAATCTGAGACCATGGTCCTCAGCCGGAAAAGGATAGAGTGCCCTCTTAGGGTTGGTAGCGAGATCCTGCCCCAAGTGGAGGAGTTCAAGTATCTCGGGACCTTGTTCATGAGTGAGGGAAGAATGGAGCATGAGATCGACAGGTGGATCGGTGCGGCATCTGCAGTAATGCGGGCTCTGCATCGGTCTGTTGTGGTGAAAAAGGAGCTGAGCCGCAATGGTCATGAGTTATGGGAGGTGACCGAAAGAATGAGATTGCGAATACAAGGCGGCTGAAATGAGTTTCCTCTGTAGGGTGTCTAGGCCATCCCTTAAAGACAGGGTGAGAAGCTCAGTCATCCGGGAGGGGCTCAGAGTAGAGCCGCTGCTCCTCCGCATCGAGAGGAGTCAGATGAGGTGGTTCGGGCATCTGATCAGGATGCCTCCTGGACGCCTCCCTTGTGAGGTGTTCTGGGCACGTCTAACCGGGAGGAGGCCCAGGGGAAGACCCAGGACACGCTGGAGGGACTATGTCACTCGGCTGGCCTGGGAACGCCTTGGGATTCCCCCGGAAGAGCTAGAAGAAGTGGCTGGGGAGAGGGAAGTCTGGGTATCTCTGCTCAAGCTGCTGCCCCCGCGACCCGACCTCAGATAAGCGGAAGAGAATGGATGGATGGATACACTGTACTTATTCAGGTAATTACATAGTAGTTACAGTGTAATCATGGACACTTAATGTAAAGTGTTACCGATTTTTCAATTATCTTGTGATTCTGAGGACTGTGATGGACCAAAGGTAAGATATGGATGGACAGATACAGTATGAGGATATTCTAAAAAGTAAAGGCAGTTTGAAATTCAATGAATTTCAGTAGGTTTCATTCCCTCTTCTCAAAGATATCTCACTTCAGTGCTTTGTTCAACAATGGTGGACTCCCGAAGCGGAGAGTCCACGTTCATTTGACCTTGGCTTCAACTAGACTAATGGCATAGCACTGTGCTGCATGTGTTTGAAATACCCATAAGCCAATGTGAACATGTTTGTATTAAGTCAGCTTCTATGCATTGCAGTTATCATGGAATTTTAAAATTGCCTTTACTTTTTGATTTACCCTAATAGATAGATAGATAGATAGATAGATAGATAGATAGATAGATAGATAGATAGATAGATAGATAGATAGATAGATAGATAGATAGATAGATAGATAGATAGATAGATAGATAGATAGATAGATAGATAGATAGATAGATAGATAGATAGATAGATAGATAGATAGATAGTACTTTATTTGTATCATGAGGGACATTTAGCTTTTTACTGAAGCTCAAGAAATATTATAACAAAGAATAACACCCTTTAGATACACAAATTAAACAAACACAAAAAACTTCTAACTTAGCTAATGATAAGAGAGCAGTCACACTGAGGCCAAATAAAAGTGTATTGCCTGCTTTAAGTACTTTATGGTTATCGAGAGAGAGGATGTGCAGCATTGTTCATAATGGAATTTATCCATTCATCCATCCATCCATTTTCCAACCCGCTGAATCCGAACACAGGATCATGGGGGTCTGCTGGAGCCAATCCCAGCCAACACAGGGCACAAGGCAGGAACCAATCCCAGGCAGGGTGCCAACCCACTACAGGACACACACAAACACACCCACACACCAAGCACACACTAGGGCCATTTAATTTTGTTTAAATTCTCTTCCTTGCTGCTACCTCCAGGGGTTCCAGAGTGTGTCCCTTAACTGAGCTTGCCCTTTTAATTAACTTATTGATTCGGTGGACTCCTCTTAATGTGATGTTACCAGCCCAGCACACCACAGCCTAGAAAATCGCACTGGCCATCACATAGTTATAAAACATTTAGACTACGCAGAATAAAGGAGCGCAGTCTCCTAAGTTTAAACAGTCTACTCTGCTCCTCTTTGTACAGTTAGTCTGTGTCAGCAGACTGGTCCTTTGGTCACCTCTCATTGATGTAGACCCCCAAGTACTTGCAGCAGTGTACAACTTCCATATTCACTGAACAATGAGTGGCTCTTTGGAGTAATAAATGTTCATAGTAACTCAGTTTTGCTGAGCATGTTTGAAGGTGATCTGTTTCTATGAGAACAGGATGAACTTAAAAGGCTATGTAATTAATTGTGTGAAAACAGGCAACAGGCACATTTCTCTGGAGCTTTGAGTCTTGTTCTTGCACTACTAGATTTTTCAGTTATCTGTCCTCTGATGTCTTCTCCACGACCCTATAAACTCATTTGAGCATGTATTGGTGGGTTCAGGTTAACTAAAATCAAGTGACAATCCGTCCAGAGTTGCTTCCTGCCACGCACCTAAAATGAGGTCAGCCTCTTACTGTGTCCCCCTCAATTCAGTTAAATAAGTTTAGGATTTGAAAATGTCATGTTATGTAAATTTGAAAACTGAAGGTTTTCCAGAGGGGGGCAGATTATAGGTGATGCATTTACCCTTATTTCAAGAATACCAGTGGCTAAGAATTGTGTGGAGTTAATGTGTAGTTCTTTATATGCTATGTGCTTAAACTAATACAATAGAATACAAAAAACTGCAATTATTACATTTTCTTTTTCTATTTGGTGGTTATGATGAGTCTAGGTAAAAGTACATATAAATGGCGGTAAACATTTAAATTACAAGAATTGTTCACTGTCCTGTTGTTTCCTGCCTCCTGCTCAGAATGGTTATGCTTTCATACCACACTGGTCTACAAAAAAATATTTTTTGTTTGCTACTGGGAACTTCAGAGCAGCTCTTTGTTAATTTTTTACACTGATTTCATATATGAAATCTGAATTAAGCTAGCACGTCATGTTTTTGAAATACACATCATTGACGTTTTGACACTTTTGAATATCAATATATCAACACGATATCTGGAGTTTGGACTATGTCCAACCAAAATTGTTCTGATGTGTTTATTCTGAAAACAAACCAGAAGACTATACCAGAGACACGTTAAAGCATATTTATGTCAATTTACCTCAATATAAAAGTGAGGTCAGCGTGCCCAAAAATGTTGGAGGCACTCGCTTTTGTGCTTGTTACTGCACATCTGTCTCTCTTTGCAAGAACCAACAGTAGTCACCCATCATGCTCGGAGTGAATTTTCCCTGATATCAGTTTTCCATCTTTATATCTTGATGAAATCTTTCCCCAAACTCATCTCTGACATCGTTTAGATTTGGTGCAAAAAAGTCGAGATGAGAATGTAAAAAATGCGTCTTCAGTGACATTCTGACTCCTGTAAGCTGATACGCTTTCAGCAGGTTCTCCACAAGCTCAATATAATTCTCTGCTCTGTGACTGTCAAGAAAACTCTGGACAACCTGCACAAATGAGGGTGTTGATTCAGTTGGCTTCAGTTTCCTTTTGAACTCATTGTGAAGCATCAGTTCACGTATTTCAGGGCCAACAAAAACACCTTCCTTAATTTTGGTTTCACTTTTCTTGAGACCAGACGTGTTTCTTAAATGCTGAAACGCATCGCCTGTCCAGTCACCCTAGCTGTCCAAGACCTGGAACATCATAACTAAAAAATGGGACGTGCTGGACGAAAACGGTTTTCAGATTTGGAGTCAGCAAGTGAAATTTGTTAAAGTACAGATGAAAGAATCCCAGTAGCAAAATGCTTGCTGACCAGTGTAATCATCTGAATTTGCTTTTGTTATTTTTTTTCCTTACACGAGTTTTCAGCGCCCAATCTTAACAATCTTCAATCTTAACAAACGCTTGCAGATTATCGTGTATGAAATGCTATATCTATGCTTTCTATTTCGATCTTGTAAGGTTCTTGGTGAAATGGTCAAAAAATTAAAAGTATTGAAGGGTGTCTTCTCTTTGTATTCGTCATATGACGAACAAGGTTAGGGTTGGCCAGGTTCTTCACCAAAAATTAAAAGCATATAAAAAGTATACATTTTTAAAGCGAAGCAGACGTGTCATTAAAAGCAGCATTTCCACTGAAGAGAAAGGGACTTTTGGCTTTGTGTAGGACCATTTCCCAACTGACAGGACACACTTCATTTATTAAGACTGCCTAATGCATACCTGGCAAAGGCTTCGTGCCCGTTTTTCTTGTAAGCCATCACATCTCAGCATGGGAGGGGACTCAAATGAGACAGCAGGATTAAAGAGACGCCCGTCTAAGCAAACAATTCACATTCTTGAACTTCACTGCACGGAAAAGACAACATGACATTGTGCGTCGCCCAACAAGCGGTCCAAAGATGCTTCCCCGTCGTCAGACGGAGTTTAACTCAAGGTGCTGCGCTGGCGCAGGCGCTCGGGACGGCTGGCGTACAGGACGAGGTGCACGTGGCCACCACGCGCCCATTCACCGAGATCCCCAGCACTGGGAACAATGGCTGGATTAATCTGCTCCGATTCTGGAAAGGAGATACATTACAGAAACTACATTTGCACATGGATGACAGCTTTCGGAAGCTTGGCCCGATTTACAGGTAACTTCAAGCTCTTGACTGTGCGCTACAGTAAGGTATGAGTTCACCGCACCAGTATAAATGGGCAAAAACACCAGGAAAGTGCCAGCCGAACACCCGCATGACCCCTGCGGGGTTCTAGAAGTGACTTTTTTCATATTTCATGGCACTTTCCCAGTCTTGTAATATTTCTGAGGTCTGTGGTTGACATCACTACCGATTGGCTTATACTAATGACGTTCTATTAATTGCTTAATAGACATGTGGTATAATTAATCTCAATTAATTGACTGATACGTTATATAGTTCCGTTAATAATATATATCCATCCGAGGGTCGATCAGCATGCGTTAATCCTGACTGAGAGCTACCGAATCAACGCCACTCTCTACTGTAGTAACTGTAACGCAGGTTTCCATTAAAAAAATCGTCTGACCGCCCATTAAATCATGCCTGCGTACCATCCACAATTTCATAATTCCTGATGAAATTCCTCTCTTTAGATTTGGGAATACATTTTAGACGCGGCGGCAAATTCATGACAATATAGTGGGCAGCCGACCCCTTCAAATTTTACATTTTGGACATCGGCTGCTGCAACATAAGGGCACAATGGGCACTGGCCGGGGGGCCCAGGAGCATAGGGCCCCACGATGTATTTTGATGCCTATGTATGTTTCTGTTTTGCTATCAAAACAGGGGCCTGAGCGCACTACTTTGCCCGGGAATCTATGATGTTGGTAAGACAGCCCTGGTCTTGCAACTTCGTGGATATTCATAACTGAGTTTGACAGAAGCACATGATGATCAACCCGCCGCAGTCTTAAACTTTAAGGTGTTAAAGCCGTTCTTTAGAAAGATTCCATAGGGGAACCAAAAGAACCTTTCATAGCAAGATT
Organism: Erpetoichthys calabaricus; assembly: GCF_900747795.2. Lineage (NCBI taxonomy): Eukaryota > Metazoa > Chordata > Cladistia > Polypteriformes > Polypteridae > Erpetoichthys > Erpetoichthys calabaricus. The sequence continues at coordinate 209,110,442 of NC_041395.2, forward strand.
CCATACTTCTTTATATCTGCAACAGGTTCCATAAATAACCATGAACAGATGATAACAGATTTGTGAAATACATATGAGTGCATGGTTTTAAAACGACTCTTACTGCACGGGTTAAGTTCAGGTTTTCTTGATCTGTCAGTAGCCTCTAGTCATTAAAGATGTCTTTTTTGTTCACGTATTATGAACCTTTTCAAAGCCAAACTAGCTAATTACATATATGCAGAGAACCCTTTCTAGAATGAATCGGTTCTTGTCAAGCAAGGAACCACACAACCTAGTACAGTACCATTACAGAACCGTTATTATGAAGAGTGTTGGATAAAGGCACCTGACGAGGAAACGACACTTTGCATAGTTAATTAAGTTATAACTCGCATGTTTTTCCGAGATGGAGAAAAAAACGAAATAGCCGCTGTAAAAAAAAAAAAAAAAAAAACCTGCACATACAAGGATAAAACGTGCAGACTTCACAAAAACACCACTCGGGCAGCACGCCGGTCTCCTTTTGTGCCAGTGCTTATTAGTAAAGCATTATATAAAAGAAAAGACATGGGGACGGTTTCTCGAATGGCGAGAGTCTCATTGGTTTCTCGCCAGGTTTCGTGAAAGCTGGTGAGAAGATCGGCGTGAAACGAGGACCTCTTAGCGATAAAAACAAACATAACCTGCTATTTAAGAGGTAACCTTTGATCAGAGTATCAGTTTTAAACGGGAACCCGGTCCGAAGCAATGCAAAAAAAAAAAAAAGAAATAATGAGGTAATTCGAAATAGCCTTGTAGGAATAACTGCAATAAACGAAGCACGCACGCACGAAATGTAATCTAAGCCCGTTATATATCACTGTAAAAACATAATGTTAAATTTACGGTAAAGTACTGGCAGTTGTGGTGACAATAGGTTTAGGTCTACGGTATAACTTTGTGATAAATAACTGTTTTTTCTTTACAACACATTCCAATAGAAATGATCGTTTAACCATAACATGATATCCATGCACTATAATTAACATGCTAATCAATAAACCATTAGAAAATACAGTTAGGATCAAACACCTGTACACTGTTTGCATCAGTAAAGTAACAACAACCAATAGCAAACATGAATCATTAAATTATGTACATTGAAAAGAATTCAACGTTTAAGAAAGTTACGGCACATTGTCTGGTGAAGAAATAAAGTTTGCTTTTGTGGTGTAAAGGTGTCCTACAGGTGTGCCAGCTTATCGAATACAATCCACCATAAAGCAGCTTCCATAACATCAAAAAACCTTCAACACGCACGGAAAAATAAGTCTGCTAACTTCGTTGAAGTTTTTTCCCCTACTCAAAAGGAATGCGGTTCACCAGGGACAATACGGTAAAAGGGGGCGTGTGCTTATGCAAATATCGTAACTTCGGCTTTACATTTTGCAGTTGTTTATCTTCGCTATTTAACAATTTTACACGGTAAAATGAACACAACTAACACATTTTTTCAGTGTATCTGTAATGTATCAGTAAACGGTATGTAGCATATTTTGAAAGTAGAAAAATATCGATTTTACAGAACTTGGCTGTAAAAAATAATGAAATGTTTTGTTCAAGAAATACAGGTAATTTTCTGTAGAGTAGAACACAAGATAACTTTCCTTTTTTTCAGAAATTTTACATTTACAATATTTTTTACCGTTAAATTTACTGACTTTTTTACAGTTCAGGTACAAATCTGAAGGGTATTACAAAGACAAAATGAAAACTCTGCAGTCTGATGCAAAACCACCAGTTTGATGAACATATGGTTCCAGTGCCAGTGAATGAAGTAGAAAAGTACCTTAGTATCGTGCTCAAAAATACATCTTTAGCTAGTTGTTTTTTGTAAACTATCACTTAAGTCCTAATATTGCAGATGTCCTTTCAGTTTATCTTACCCTGTAAAGCCTCCCCTCTGATAATGGAATGATCTCCTAGAACAATTTTCAGTCTGCTGTTCTGAACACACCCAAACGTAAGGGTATCAACCTTTATCACACCTCAGTGCACACTTTTTAAGTAATTTTCACACTGTTGTTATGTTTACCACAATGATTACACTATATAAAATTTGGTTCTTCTACCATCTTATACCACATTACTACATTTAAATCTTGTAGTTCCACACTTAAACCTTATATTTCAACATTTTAATTTGTTCCATTTAGCCAAACATCAAGTTCTTCATCTTTTATTGGCCATACCACCTCCTAAATCTTGTATCTTTATTTCTTATCATATGTTTGTTTGCTTTATCTAAACATTCTAAAAATATTTTGTATTACCTTCTTCTGTGGTGTAATTTTATTTCTTGCTCATCATAGTTCTTCTTTTCCAGTGTTGATCGTTTCCCACTATTTAATTTTCACTGGGGTGACTTGTTTCTCTAAATTAATTTCATAGAGCACCATGTCTTTAGGGCGGCACAGTGGCATAGTAGTGACTTGGCAATCCTAAATTGGCCCTAAGTGTGTGTTAGGTGTGTGTGTGTTTGCCCTGTCCAGGGTTTGTTCCTGCCTTGTGCTTTATGCTACCTGGGATGGGCTCCAGCAAACCCCCATGAGTCTGTTCAGCACTAAGTGGATTAGAATATGACCATGTCTTTTGTTATTTTTTGGTAATTAAATTTTTTTTTTCCACTTACCTTTCATTTCTCTCCATATTTTTTTTGCCATTTTGCCTTCCCAAAACATTTGCAATGCATTATTCATTTCTCTGCACTTTCACTTGGACAGTTTTTCCAGTTTCCTCTTATAGCAGGCCACTCTTGTTGGTGACTCATCTTTTGTTTCCTAGCATGTGATATCATTGTGCTCTTTGGTTCCAGACCACTTCTGATTCCTCATATGTAAAGAATTTTGCTCTTATAACGTCTCTTTGTCCTTAAACTTCATTTGCTCTTTCCATTGTTCCTAAATTTCTTGATTTTCTTCCTCCCACTTATATATTTTTATATCTTTACACTTTTTTGATAATTTTCTGGTTTCTTTAAAGTGATAGGTTTGTTTAGCCCTGGTCTGCATAATGTGATTTTTCTCACTATAGTCCCAAAGAAATACCTAACTGTATCTGTGGTTTTCCCTTGTCTATTTATCTTTGAGTTCACAGTCACTGTAGTATTAGGAATATTTTTCTCCCTTTCGTTTTTTCTCTCATTAGTTCTTCTCTTTTCATCTTTTTGCGCTTTAATCCCCAAAATAATTTGAATAGTGCACTTACTTTTCTATTGACACATCTCCTTGGGGTAAAAGGATCCCAAGTAACAGCACCACACTAATCAAAAATACCCTTTTTCCCATCATTTGGTTTGTAATTTGCCACATCTCCATCTATCCATTTTCCAACCCGTTAAATCCGAACACAGGGTCATGGGGGTCTGCTGGAGCCAATCCCAGCCAACACAGGGCACAAGGCAGGAACCAATCCCGGGCAGGGTGCCAACCCCCCACAGGACACACACAAACACACCCACACTAGGGCCAATTTAGAATTGCCAATCCACCTAACCTGCATGTCTTTGGACTGTGGGAGGAAACCGGAGTGCCCGGAGGAAACCCATGCAGACACGGGGAGAACATGCAAACTCCACGCAGGGAGTACCCAGGAAGTGAACCTGGGTCTCCTATCTGCGAGGCAGCAGCACTACCACTGCGCCACTGTGCCGCCCCATCTCCATCTTTCTTTTTATTTTCCCTTCCATTTTTTCAGTTTTCCTTTTCTACATGTTTATTCCTATATTCAATGCCCAATACCTTTAAAGATTTTCCTAACATTTATTTACAACTTGGGTTTTCCTTCCATCATCCCCATAAAGCACATTCACACCTTTCTACATTTAGTTATGATCTGGATGCCTCACTAAAATAGTCAATGTATTGTATTGTAGTAGTAGCAGTAATAGCTTTTAATTGTCTTCCAGAACCAAGGTGCTACATAGAACACAGGACTACACAAAAAAACTAAACATTTTAACATAAAGTGCATGTGCGCAAGCATGTGCAAAAATTGCAGGGCAGTGCAAAGACAGACAGTGGCACAAACAAAGACAGTGCAACATCGACCAATACACATTTATGGTAACTACAGGTACAGAAACATTAGCAGGTTGTGCCAAAATGTGACAATTTTTTAATGGAAGGAACATATGTAGTAAACATGACACTGGAAGTAGGAAGAAAGGTGATAATATGATTATGAAAGATGATAATAAATAAAATAATAAATATAAATATATTGACCCTTCTGCGGTGGGCTGGTGCCCTGCCTGGGGTTTGTTTCCTGCCTTGTGCCCTGTGTTGGCTGGGATTGGCTCCAGCAGACCCCCGTGACCCTGTAGTTAGGCTATAGCCAGTTGGATAATGGATAGATGGATGGATAGATATTGACCCTTCTATTCTGTATTTATGTCTGCATATTATTGTTACATCATCCATGTACATTAATACTTTTGCCTGCTGTCCGCCGCTTCCTAGTATAGTTATGTCTCTAATATTTAAGTCTTTTCTAATTTTGCATGCCATCGACAGTGACTGATCCAGCACCACACACTGAATCTTAGTTGTAAGGTGAACGTGTTCACTGATGTCAGTCATGACAATTTTGGAAGCCTGAAAATGAAATGTGGTTAACAACAGACTTGTATGTGAAATGCCTTTTCATGGTGTTTTTTTAGGTCACTGCTGGGCATATGTAATTTTATTAAAAATAAATGGTGCCAGAAAACCTTTTATCTCCATATTGTAAATGGTCCCTTCATTGCAGCATATGACAGTGGCCAGTGATAACAAGCAAGTTTAAAGGCAACACATTAAAATAACAGGCTTCTAAAATCCTTTTATGTGCTGGCTGATCTGTTAATAATGTAATTTTCTAACCTGCTTAATCTAGACCAGTGTCGCTGGGATGTGCCAGGACCTATTCCAGCCATTGCATGGTGCAAGGCAGGAACAAATCCTGACAAAATACCAGTCCATCACAGGACAAACACATGTTCCAAGGCCCATTTAGAATTGCCAATCTACCTAACCTTCATGTCTTTGGACTGTGGGAGGAAACCGGAGCATCAGGACAAAACTCACATGAACATGGAGAGAACATGTAAACTCCACACAGGGAGGTCCCAGGACATGAACCCTGGTCACCATACTGCAAGGCAACAGTGCTACCACTGCGCCACCCTATGTTAATAACAGCAAAGCATAAACTTTAACTTTTTAAACAAGTTTGATGCATCTCAAGGTGGCTCTCTGATCATAGCAATACTTTGTGACCTTAATCAAGAGATTGAGGAAAGATCTGATGTAACAGTCACAGGGCTAGAAAAAAGATTTCAGAATTATGACAGGTGATGAACAGCAAAGGATCATTCAATGTTTCTCTCTGTTCTTTCTTGATTTATCATCACCTCTGAAGAGGATGAGATTGACACTCTTGTAAGATGACACAAAACCATCTTAGTGAACAATGGTTGTGATGTAGAGGTTGTCCAGACTGAGTGGAAATTCTTATCAAAGGCCAGTTTGCAGACATATCCTACAGTAGTTTATGGAGGGGGGTTCTTCAAAAAAACAATGTGGTTAATGATTTTATCTCCATCTGTGTTGGCAATTACTGTTATTGCATTGCAAATGTCCTGCTTGTGGATTTGTTGAGCTAAGATCTTATTAGCCTTGTCTCTGTGTTCATGTGTGTGTAATGATGATGTCGTGATTTAAAGATGAGCTTTTCTGTTTTTTTTGTTGTACTGGGTTGTGTGGCTTAGGTTAAATTCTGATTGCAAAACCTGTCTTTTCCAATAAAGTGCCTCATTTGGAGACCTGGCATATTCTTGATCTATTCTGGTCATTTTGCTGATTAACTCTGACAACATCTTGGTTTCCAATTTATTTTTGTGGGCAAGATATAAAATAATCTGTCCTCTTAAAAAAAAGCCTTCAGAGTTTCCCATAGTATTCCTGCAGAGACCTCTGAGAGTGCATTTGTCTCTAAAAAATAATCAGTTTGCTTGGAAATTTATTCTGTAAAGTTTACACCTGCTAATGACAGGGTATTAAGACACCAGCTACAAGTGTAGGGCATAGTGATTTAAGTTCCATTACTCAGAGGCGTGGTCAGAGATAACAATAGTGTCATACTTGTAAGATTTGAAAGTGGTCAATAAATTATTATGTATAAAAAAAATCAATTCTTGAATAACTATGATGTACTGATGAGAAGAAGGAGTATGCTCTTGAGTTCGGGTTTAAAAATCTCCAATAGTCTGATAAATTATTATCCATTGATCCACTGTTAGATGTTATCGCCATTGTAGTTGAAGACCTAACCAGCTCTGGATTTAAAAAAACTTTTTAAAAAGTCTCAAACCGTTATTATTTTATGAGTATTAATATTAGGAATAGATGCAAATACATTTAGGATCATCCACTTTCATCAAATCATCCACATTAGATGCAAAGATATTTATTAAAATTACTTTAGACTTACATAAATTGTCCATCACCTAGACATATTGCCCTTCAGAATCAGATACTATGTCTGATACTACAAATGAGATTGTTTAATGCATTAAAATTCCCACACCTCTAGTTTTCGTTGTATAGCTGGCAAAGAAAATTTGGCCAATATAATTACTTTGCAACTGAAATTGGTCTTTACTTATTAAGTGAGTCTCCTGTAAAAATACTCTCTTGTCATTTAGACCTGTTTTTTTCTCTTTAGATCATGATCGAGTCCTTTGACATTCCGGCTCACAAAGTTCACTGTTTAGTCAAAAATACACTGCTTTTGAACGTTCGAGGACATTTTGTAATCTTAAGCAAAGGTTGTACGTTGTTTCATACAATAGCTTTAACCTAGGTATTATATTATTGCCAGGTATTATGGCTAAGTAGCATATCATTATATTGGCACTAGCAGTTGTTAGGGGTTAAAAGGATAAATAAGAAGCAACTTGCACTCCTTCTCTCCTCCCCCACCCTCCAAAAAAAAAAAAAACCCAGCAGTAGTGCAGAAAGGATTCAAATTAAAATCAAAATATCTTATGATATTATAGCCCAAGTACAATAAACCTGGGATATGTTAAACAGTTCCCTTTGGTTTGGGGGCTGAATTAAATAATTTATTTCCATTTTCTCTGCGCTCCAAAAGCTGAGTTACAAATCCTATTGGAGTTGATTCTGATGACTCTCATGGGGTGTTGGTAGTAGTTGAAAATGGGGATAAAGTGACCATACTCGGTTTCCGATGTCCAAGCTGAGATTTTTCAAATTCTCATTGCCCACCTTACTTGCTGTTTTGCTGCCATGATCATTGTTGGAGCACATGCTACAGTGTGAGGTCCTGGCTTAACCATTTCTTTGTCTGTCTGTTCCAACTTGGTCTGTTACAGGCTGTATCGTGAACTTGAGGCCAGCTTAGACTTTGATGAGACTTTCACTACTTTTTCCTTCTCTTTCTGAACCCTTGGTATCCTGCTCATGCTTTTACTATATTTGTAATTCAGTTCTCCCGGGTTGATTAAATACGGAATATCTCTGATAGATAATTAAAAAACGAAATAACACTTCTGCCAGTGGAGCCCCGTTCTAGACATCCATTTCTCACAACAGACAATACCAACTCCAACGCAATAACAGAAATTACCAACACAGATGGAGATAAAATAATTGACCATAAAAATATAACCCACATATTTAGAGGGTACTACTGTATAAGTCCTCATTTCTAATCAGTTTAAAGAAGTTAAGACACAATCTAATGAGTTTCTTGATGAATTACAAATACCACGGCTAGATACTCTTAGTGCAGATGATCTAGACAAACCTCTGACACTCTCAGAATTAATAGATGCTATAAACGTACTCCAGAGTGGGAAAGCAGCAGGCCCTGATGGCTACCGAGTGGAATTTTATAAAAAAAATTCTCAAATAAGTTAGCTCTACGATTATTAGCAACACTTACAGTATATGAGCTAAAGACAACAAAATTCTACTTCAGACCTTTCACCAAGCATTATTTACTCTCTTTCCTAATAATAATAATAAAAATAATAATTATTTGCATTTATATAGCGCTTTTATCACTACTCAAAGCGCTCAGCAATTGCAGGTTAAGGGCCTTGCTCAAGAGCCCAACAGAGCAGAGTCCCTATTGGCATTTACTGGATTCGAACCGGCAACCTTGCGATTGCCAGTGCAGATCTTTAGCCTCAGAGCCACCACTCTAAGAAAAATAAGGACTTACTACAATGTGCATCATACAGACCAATCACACTCCTGAATAATATCTTTAAGATACTATCTAGTTCTGTCTAGGAGGACTGAGAAAGTGCTTCCTTCTGTAATATCACAAGACCAAACTGGATTTTTTAAGGCAGACACTTAGCTTCTAATCTTCAAAGCTTATTTAATGTAATATATTCACCCATTAAATTTAACACGCCTTTGGATTCAGAAAAGGCATGATATGTTTGAATTGAACTACCACATTGCACAAATTTGTTTTTGGCAATGGATCAAACTATTCTATCTATACTAGTCCAGAAGCCTCAGTTTGTATTAACATTATTTCAGACTATTTCAAACTAGAATGTGCTACTCAACAAGTATGTCCCCTATCACCATTGCTTTCTGCAGTTGGCATTGAGGCTATTCACTTTCAAAATGCATCAGAGATAAAGGGGATTACCAGAGCAGGTCTTGAAAAAAAATATCACTATATGCAGATGATATAGTACTGTATATGTCAGACCCACAAACGGCCTTACTAGTAGTCTTTAATGCATTGGAAACTTTAAAAGATATCTGGATTCAAAATTAATTTGAATAAAAGTGTGCTTTTCTCAGTGAACTATCTGGCACACAAGATTAGACCGGACACCTTCCCATTTATTTTAGCAGATCAGTTTAAATACCTTGGGGTAAACATCACAAGTAAATATAAAGATCTTTTTCAACAGAATTTTGCTATTTGTATGGTAAAAATTAAACAAGATGTGAACAGATGGTCTATCCTCCATCTTGCATTAGCAGGGAAAATCAATACTGTCAAGACAAACATCCTTCCCAAGCTTCTTTTCTGTTTCAGAGCATCCCTATATACATTAACAAATCACTCTTTAAGAAATTAGACTCAATTGTAATCTCATTTATCTAGAATTCGAGACGCCTATGCAAAAGGGAAAAGGCAACTCTACAAAGGCATAAAGTAGAAACTGGCATGGCACTACCTTGCGTTCAGTTTTATTACTGGGTGGCAGATATGCAAGCTATAAAGACCTAGAAATTGACGCAAATAGATGAATATACACAAGCCTGGTCTGCAATAGAAATAAAATCTTGATGTACTTCTTTAAATTCCCTGCTTTGTGCCCTAGTACATACAAATTATCATCAGTATACTGTGGCAGACGGCTTGGATGCCCCTTTGACATTAGATCTGGGGGAGCAGCCATGGGGTGCACACTACGTCCCCCAGAACGATTGGTGGCAGCAACAGTCATGGAACACCGGAGCTCATCCCTGTTGGGCTCCGTTGGCACCGCCAGGGGGAGCTGCACGGCTTCCTGAGCCCAGAAGTGCAGCCTAATTAGGCCAATTATCACCTGGAGCACTTCCAAGATACAGAATATGAAAGCAGAAAAAAACGAAAGTGTCAAAACAAAGAAAGTAAAGATCGAATTACCGCAAACAAAGAGAAATTATTACTCGGAGAAATAACGAAAAGGCGAATAGAGATCGAATATATGGACATAGGTGATGGACAGTTATTACCAATACCTAGTGCACAGTACCTACTGTATATATACCTATATATATATATATATAAACTACCCTACAAAGGTTTTAGACTATCAGTTTTTTTCAGTTTTTATAGAAATGCACGCAGTTTAATGTCTTAATGTTTCAGGAAGTCAAGGCATAGAACAAATAAACAATGGCAAAGAAAGTCAAATTTTTGATTCATCAAAAAATAACACCTAACTGTGGTAACACTTTGATTCAGAATGCCAGTCACTCTGTGCAAGTCACCATCTCTGCCTCCAGCAAAAGAACCCCAGACCATCATACTTCCTCCTCCATGTTTGACAGTTGGTGTCACATACCGAGGAATCATCCTTTCACCAACTTAACGATGTACAAACACCCTGTGTGATGAACCAAATATGTCAAATTCTGATTCGTCGGTCCATAAAACTTTCTTCCAATCTGCGGTAGTCCACAACTAATATTTCAAGGCCCTATTTTGTCCTTTAATGAATGGCTTTTTTACTGCCACTCGCCCTGTCAATCCTGCAGCACAAAATTCTCCTCTTCACAGTAAAAACTGAGACTTGCTTTTTTAGACCACTGTTAAGCTGTTGTGCTGAGAGGTGGTTATCACGTAAGCTGATGACCCACAGAAAATTGTCTTCTGATTGGATTGTGACTTTGGGTCATACAGACCTCTTCCAGTTTCCAATTGCCATTGGGTTGTGTAGGACACCATACTAACTGACACTTTGATTTTTTTTGTCATTTCTCTAAATGAAAAGTGACTCCTCTAAGGGTGATAATGCTCTGTCTTCTTTCATTTGTTAATTGGTCTTTTCTTTCAGTTGTCACTGGAATTTACAACTTTCTACATTGTAATATATATATATATATATATATATATATGGAAGAGAAGGTCTCTGATATGGTTTGCATATTTGCAGCTGGAGATCCACGAAGAGAGAAAAAAGAATCATGTATCATAAAATAGTTTTTATTCCTGAGCTTTCAACCCCTATCAGGGGTCTTCATCAGAGGATAATGCTTAGACTTACAAGAATCAAAGGCAATATATAGCAACACATTAAGGGGGGGGGAGGTGACTAAGTCCGTATGATCAAGGGGGGGAGGGGGGGTTTGTATAGTTTATTTATTATGTACATGTTCTTCTTAAGTTGGCATTTGGATTTATGTCCAAGTGTCTGTTGATGGCGTTTTCATCTGGTAGCCAAGACTCGGCCAACTCTCTGGCACTTTTAGT